>NC_045798.1:26874433-27176183 GCF_009873245.2 Balaenoptera musculus
CACAAACACTTTAGTGGAAGAAACAAAATTATGATATCGTATATATAAGCATATATAATATATATGTAATCTCCTAATGTATTTGGATATATACGTCCTAGTATATTTGCCCTTCTTTTAAGCAAGATAATAGAAATACTGTATCCATGCTCGAATTCTGACAATCTGTTAGCTGGGAGCCCCTGTAGCCTGATTCTCAGTCCTCTCAGCCTGCCTCAGACGCCTGAGAGGCACTACTGCTCCTTGGCCACAAGATGCCCCAGGTCCATCCAGACCGTCCGAGGAGCCCAGGGTCCCTCAGCAGAGGACGGTATCTGGGACTGAAACCTGGGGGCTGGAGCACATCTGAGCATCAGTGCTTCTGCTCTCGGGCCCCTGGCAGCAGAGGCAGAGCCAGAAAGATGTATATGTTTTAGGGTCTAATGTTTTATACTGATCTTTCCAACGTAGTACATAGCCTCATGAAACTATTTTCTTGACACAGACAGAAAACAGGATGCAGTATTCTTTTTTACACTATTAAATCTCAGTTCATTACGAGAAGCCCACAGGAGTCAACTTACCAGATTTGTCTTTCTGAATAGCTTTATCCTCAAAGTAGCAGAACATTACCTGGAAGCGGTCAGGATCTGTCGAGCGCAGGACCCTAGAGGGAACAGCTCCGAGTGAGTCTGAAGCTCTGGCCCCCCAGCAGATGGAATGCTGTCCGGGCAGATGAGGCTGTGAGGGCAGCCGCCCCCTGCAAGCCAGGGGTTTTAAGGGTCACATGCACAGGGTCCTAACAGCACCGGCTGCATGTCCATCGGTCAACAGCGCATCAGGCAGTCACCAAAATGAGAGGCAGCTCTCTGTGCTCCTACAGAATATTCGAGACATTCGGCTGGGAGGAAAGGGCGAGGTGCAGCGGGACAGGTGTGAACAGGTATGATCCCACATCCCGCTGTGTGCAGGTGGGATACACGCATGAGCACGTGGCTGATTTCTAGAAGGGAAAGCTAAGAGATGGCAACAGGGGGCCTCTCTGGACTCAGGGCCAGCAAACGGAGACGTGCATTTCTCCTCCTTAGCATCTTTTCTACCATCCAATGCTTTTCTTCTCTATTCTATTTTACGCACCATGGACATTTTTACAAGTAAAACAATATCCCTACCCTTGAGGAAGAAAGGAAGAGAAAGAAAAGGAAGGCATGTGCTTGAACCAGGGCCCCGGTGCAGGGCGCTTGGCATCTGGGGCTCCGCTGAGACAGCCAGGTGCGTGCTCAGCAGTGCGCGTGGATGACGTCCGCACCCATCCTCTCAGATTAAGGCTCCATGGGCGCCGGGGGCTCAAGCACAGACACTCTCCAGCGCCCTCGTGCACATGGCGAGAATGTGTGCTGTTGTCTGAAAGCTCTCCTGATAACTGGCGGCTGAGATCCAAGCCAGGCTCTGGACTAAAGGCTTCAGGGCTGCTTCTTGGTGCTGACAGGAGTCCAGGGGACCTGGCAGGCAGCCCCGGGCGAGAGTTGGGCTCTCAGAACTGCCCGCCAACTACAGAGCCCACCCGAGAGCCCTGGGTCACCGTGGGGCACACCGGGGAGTGGACACAGCCCACAGCCCTGCCTGCAGGTGCTGGAGGCCGAGCAGGCCCAGAGGCCTCTCCTGGAGCTACACGTGCCAGGATTAGACCCAGGCTTTTGCTGTTTTGGTTTGGCTTGGTTTTTCTTTGAAAATATATTCTTTGTAAAAAAAAGACCAGAAGGAATGATACTAACCACTACAGATGGTGCTGGTGAGCAGAGTGGGTTTCTTCCCTCAACTATTTCCACGGTTTTGTATAATGTTCTCCTATTACTTATACAACTGAAAAAAAATGTGTAATGAAAAAAGAAAAGTCAAAGCTCCCTTGGCTGTGGGGACTCTGGGACTGCCAGGAGGAGGGGACTGAGGCGGGGAGGACGGACTCACTCCCACTCACCCAAAACAGCTTCCATATGGTTTATATGTCAAGCTTCCAAGCAAGATCCAATCTACCGGAGGGTCTCGTGGCACCAAATAAAGGTTAAAATAGGGGCGTTGTCCAAATATCCCTCACTTTAAGAATCAATACTTTCCGTTTTAAGCGGTTTGAGAAAGACTTTATTCTATATCTAACTGCACCTGTCTTGTGACCTAAACAAATGTCCTCCTGCAGCCCCCCACAGCGGGTCCACAGGGTGGGTGGCTGGGCTCTGGACATCCTGCTGCTGCTTCCAGTCTCCCTTTACAGGGAGGCAGCAGGCACTGCCCTGGAGACCATGTGGGTCTCAGGCCAAATCAGGGACCGTGACCTTGGGCAGCTTCTTTGAGCGCCTGGGCCCTGGTTCCCTCCTGTGAAGTGGGGTGTACAATGCCCACCTTGTGGGCTTGCTGGGGGGGCCTGTCAGCACACGGAGCTCGTGCAGCGTCTGTGGGGCCGGCGTTCCATCCATGTTAGTGCTTCTAGCTGTCAGCTCCCTGTGGTTGCAGAGGCGTCCCGAGTGTCAGGTGCCCCGGAGGACTGTTTGGAGCAGCCCCCCACTTCCTGTTTGCTGTCTGTGCTCCAACGTGGTCCTGGAACCACCCCGGGGGTGCCCTAGAGCGTCTCAGCGAGGGCTGGTTCCCGGCAGAGGCTCCGACCCGTCAAGTGCACTGAGTTGGTGGCAGCTCTGGTGACAGCTCAGAACCTGTTCCCTCGGGGAGGTGGCACCGGCGTCAGACCCCTGGTATGTTACTACACGTGGCATCCAGTGATCAGGAAGGAGAAGCACACGAGAAGAGCAGAAGGGATTGGGGTTGGTTTTTCTAAGACAGCTTACTTGTTAGGAGGAACTGAGAAAAGCCCAAGCCTGGCAGGAACACAAACGTAAAACCAGCTCAATCGAGGGTGTGGGTGGCGAAGCTCACGTACCTCATGTACTCCAGCCGGTAAACGGACAGAAGGTAGGTGGACATGGCGAAGTCCAGCTTGTTGATGAGGGCAGACACCTCGGGGGCCGGGTCCAGCAGGTTGATGATGGTGCTACGGAGCTCGCTCAGCTCGGCCTGGGAACGAATGCCAGGACTGTGTGGGCACGGGTGGGCGTGGCTGCTCCCCCAGATGCAAACCCCGGCGCCGTGCCCATGAACCAGACACGCAGGACTGGCCCTCACTGTCCCAGAGGGCTTCCCGAAACCCTGCCCGGTACCACCCATCCTTGGCAGGCGGGCATCCTTACGGGGGTGACTGTGTCGTTCTTCATGGCTGAGTTGTACTGGAGGACAGACCGCAGGGGCTCTTTGCTGGGAAAGGTGAGCAGGGGGGACTTGGTGGCTATTTCACAGACGCCCTCGTACCACTCTTCCGGCCAGAGTCCTGCAAGAGAGCGCGGGCTGAGGTGCCTCCTGTCTCGAGAAGAGCTCCGGTGGGGCCCACGCTAAGCTTCTGGAGTCGTGGGTCCTTTGGTTGAGCCACTGTCCCAAAAATGTGGCACAGAAATGAGTCTGTTTCCTAACGGGGGCAGGTTTCCCTAAGGTATGTGGTGTTCCCAGAACCCTAAACGACTTCGGGAAGTGTTCCCTGAGGAGGTGGCAGCCGCGCTGGGCCTGTCTTGTGCGTGGGCACAGGCACCATTAGGTCGGGCCCTTTCTCACCTTGGTCCTTACTCTGCACTGTCCTCCCTGGGGCAGCAAACGTCCCCTACCTGAACCCTCCACGGCGAATCCCATCAGCACGGAATAGAGCCAGAAATCCCGGAAGAGCTTCTGCAACCGTGGCTTCGCTTCTTTGATGGGCGGCAACCGCCGGGTGAGCTGATGGGCCGAGGAGAGAGAGAGAGAGAAGGTGGTTACCTGCATATGAACCTGACACCTACAAGTGTAAGCTCGAAACCCATTCTCCAGGCTTCTTCTCAGAGAATCGGTCAGACTGGGCAGGAGAAGGCACGGGGCGCAGTAACCAGCAGCCCTCAGAGAGCTCGCCCAGAAATGCTCCTGAGCCTCTTGTATGCTGGGCGGGCTCTGCACTGGGAGGGAAAAGCCCTTCGGCCTCGTCGGGAGGCAGGCAAGCAGCATCCCAGAGCTTCTGGGGACCCAGGGATGGGGCGCTTGGTGTTCACAGGCGGGCAGGGAACAGGGAGTAGCCGCCTGGCCACAGGAGCACCAGGCCCAAGGGCCGGAACCGTGGCGGGTGGCACAGTGACCTTGGGCAGAGCCCCAGGGTGTGAAGAAGGTAAAAGCAGAGTACTCAGGGGCAGGGGTGAGGCTGGAGTCCCTGCGTCCCTGTCCCCATGGTGTCCCACCCAGTGGCAGGGGGAGTCGCCTCGGGTATGGAAAATGGTTACATGTGTGCACAACGCCTGGGGGACGGGTGGACCCTCCAGAGTCCCCAGGGGAGGTCGAGCCCCCACACAGCGCTAACCAACCTGCAGCGAGGGGGGCTCAGCGGTCCAAATGCTTATGATCTATGAGTGCCAAGTATGGGCTAGGTGCTGGCCAGGGTTTGCCTCCTGCCGGGGCCCGGGTTCCATCCCTGGTCAGGGAACTAAGATCCTGCAAATAGTGCGACATGACCAAAAAAAAACCCAAAAAAACCCACCACAAGCTAAAAATAGAAATGATCACAGCGCCACGGCCTCCTGCGAACACCTGAGTGGATGTGAGCATGGGAAGCACCACAGTACAGCCCTGGCTATCCCACAACGGACAGCAGAGCGGGGCTGCATGTCCTGTAGATGGCAGACAGGCCCGGGCCAGGGTCTCCTTGTGCTCTGAGTCTCTACCTGCACCCTCCCCTCCACTGTCCATGGAGGGACAGCTCACAGGAGGGTGGGGACACCTTGCCTAGCAGGCACGTCACCCCAGAGCCCAGGACGAGGTCGGGAGCTGCGATCACTTAGAGGAAGAACTCGGAGCTGGAAGATGCAAGAGGGGCCCCCATGTCCAGGGGAGCATCACAGCTGCCGCCCCCGACGCAACCAAGCCCTGGGCCGCAGAGTGTCCTGGCTGCTCCTGTAAGCTCATCCACACAGAGACGGTCAGGCCTCCAAACACTGGGAGTCACAAGCCACTCGGCGGTGACCAAAGACACAACGAGGGCTTTGTGCTGACAAAGCTAGTTGAGCGGTGTTTGATCTGGGATGTATTTACTTTGGAAAACACGACAGCAGTCCGGCACCAAAGGTCACACTGAAGCCTGCTGGTGACTTTGGCCGATTCTGTCCCTGCAAAGCCAGTTCTCAGCAGCACAGAGGTAAGTAGGTTTCTAACGTTTCTGCCGATTATGAATTCTTATTTGAGGTGGTTAGAGATGGGTAACTGGTTTGCTTCTCTATCCAGCTACATTCAAACGCTCTCTACACCGTCTTAGAAAGGGTAAGAGGTTTTGTTAAGCTGCCTATGATAACATTCTGTCAGTTACACTAGTGGGACTGTCAGCCAACCGGGGAGGAGGGACTGCGCTAGGTTAAGGACCTGAACTGGGAATGGTGCTGGGGGCTGTGGGCGGGCACCCTAGTTCTGGGGCATCGCAAATGGTTCAGAAAAATGACGTGTGTCACACACGCGCACACACGTGTACGTAGAGAGACCTGGCGAGTCTGGAGACGCGGGTACAGGGCGGGTGTTCTCTGTGCTGTGCTTTCAACTCTTGTGAGCCTGAAGTTATTTCAACCTGAAGAGTGTCCACAGCTCTATTACCCCCACTCCGTCTGGGCCGGGAGACAGCAGCCAGGAGGGACGAGGGACCACAAAGCCCAGCCCCGCTCCACGCAGCCAGCCTGAGAAGGCGCCACAGGAAATGCCCATAAAAACAAACTTTTGAATGATTTCCCTTTAAAAAATACTGTTTCTCTTCAAAGATAGTAATCTGGATTTAAACACAACCTAGTGATAATTTTAAAGTATCTTCTTTAACTCTTGTGATACTAAATGGCAAAACAACAGGAAGATTTACCTTTCAGGTACCTAATTTTTTACCACATAAAACGAGATATATTATGAGATACCTTCTGCTTCCTCTGATGAGAGCATAATGCAAAGTGTTTTGGGCTTTTCATCGTATAATACAGGAATAGGAAGAAGCAAGTACAAGAAGCTTCCACACGTACTATCTGAATACAGGAGCAGAAAGACACGAATGTTTTCAACCTCTGCCTCCCTATCTGGTCTCAGATTCCTTTTCCTGAACTCTTGTTTATTCAAGTTGGGTTTTTTTAAGCTTATTTTAACCTGAGAAGGATACTTTCAAGTGTAGCCTAGCAAGAAGACCTCTCCTTTTCTCACTTTTTCAGTGTCTTGCTATCAATACCCACGCCCAGTTCTACCCAGAACCTGGGCCCGGTTCCGCTGGCAGCCACACACATTAGACACTGTGTCCTGAGTGCAGGCAATGTGTGTGGCAGCCTTGGCTACAGGCTGGGGGGAGGGAAGGGGACAGGAAAAGACAACAGACGGTTCCAAGTCAGAAACCATGTGACTTTCCCTCTCCAAAATGTCGTGACTAGAGGAGTGTGCAAGCTGATTGTGTTAACAGTGCTGCAGGGAAGAGCCGAGGTGGGGACTGGGGCAGGGACAACGGTGCTGGCACTCCAGGCCGAACAGGCGGAGCCCTGGACGCAGGGAAGGGGCTCCACTAACCTGGGTCTAATCTAGCCATTGGCACACTCAGGCAGGCTCAGCACCCCCAATACGCACAATGCTCGGTGCGGGGAGCTGAGTCACCAAAGCCCCTGGTCCAGCACCGGCACCCAGAAGAGGCTCCGCCGAGAGTCACTGCCATCGCCAGCACACCATCTTCAGGCCTAACAAGTCCCGATATTTACCTAACAGGAGCCAGTGATTCTTACCTGGCCTGGAGGGGAAGCAGACATTCTGGTCCTCAAAAACGTACCAGATTGTCACACACATGACAAACCTGACAAGACACTCTCCTCTTTCTGAGGTGATTAGAAGGGATGCTGAGATCCTGCATGACTGATCCCAGTATAAACACCTGCTGTCACTGTCCTGGAAACACAGAAGCATCGAATAATAGCTCATTTCCCAGGATGCAATTCACAACCAGGAAGGAAGCAAGAGAAGGACAAAGCCGTCTGGCAGCCAAACTGACGTGACAGGTGGAGGGATGGGAGACAGACGGCTCATCCCACAGTATCTGTTAAAAACATGCCTTGTTTACTTAAATAGAGGGAGCACCCCTCAGGCCTTCAGTAAGAGCTTTCTGACAGCACCCTGACCCAGACCCTATACACCTGGTGAGACTATTTGTAACCCCAGCCAGAAACACTTCAGTGGGAGAGCTCTGGTCCCTCCTGACAGCAGTGGGAGCCGACTGAAGGAGAAAACGTACACCTGCGGCGAGCTGTACCCTCATCCCCCATGGGTGCATGAAGACTGGCACCCACCATGTCCACTGGGCCCCCAGGTGATCCCTGCACTGCAGACACAGTCCAAATCACACAGATTAAACCACTCCAAATAACTGCTAGCACAGGAGGCGGAGCCTCAGCCTGCCTGCCCCCCCACCCCCACCCCCCGGCAGTGTCCTTGTGAGCCGTGCTTTACTGCACTTGGGCCCCCATCCGGCTGGGGGACCTGTGTGCCTCCAGGGCCCACCCAATATGTCATTTGAAGAAGGGACACAAAGTTCAGTGAATGAATGAAAAGGAAACTCCCTGGGGCCCCTGAGCCCTATGGGTTTGCACACTTTCAACAAGGGGTTCTGATCTGGGCCTAGGGGTCCTCCAGGCAGGTTCACGAAGCCACACAAAATGTCAGGCGTCTGTTTTATCTTCAGCAGATCCTAAAATGGTTAGGGACTAGCACCCCCGGGGCCCCTCCTGGGTCGTGGCCGGGGGCCTGCAGAGGTGTGTGTGTGTGTGTGTGTGTGTGTGTGTGTAGGGCGGGGAGGGGGCAGTCTGCCAGGCTGCCCTCACCACGTCCTGCTCTCCCTCCAGCTCCAGCTCCGCCAGAATGCAGCGCCTGCTGCACCCTCTCGTGGTGTCCCTCCTCCTGGCATCCGTGTGTGGGAACCTCGGCCCTCGGGGTCAGCTTGATGGCAGAGGGGGAGACCCCGAGTCTGCGGACCCCCGGTGGGGGCAGCTGAAGAGTGGAAACCTGAGCAGACCCCTCCTGCCTGCCGACTTCCACAAGGAGAACACAGTCACCAACGAGTGGATCACGGACGGGGAAGAGGACGAGGACTACCTGGACCTGGAGAAGATCTTTGGGGAGGATGACGACTACATCGACATCGTGGACGCAGTCTCGCCCGTGGATCCTGGGACTGGCGCCGGCAGCGTGCTCCCGCTCTTCCCGGGCAAGAGCCGCATCCAGCGGCTCAATCTCCTCAACGCCAAGTTCGCCTTAGACCTCTACCGGGCGCTGAAGGAGCGGGTCGGCGCCTCGGACAATGTCTTTCTGGCGCCTGTAGGTGTGTCCGCAGCCATGGCCATGCTCTCCCTGGGCCTGCGGGGGGACACCCACGAGCAGGTACATGCTGCCCTGCGCTTCGCCGACTTTGTCAACGCCAGCACCACATACGAGCTGGGCACCGTCCACAACCTGTTCCGGAAGCTGACCCACCGCCTCTTCCGGAGGAATTTCGGGTACACGCTGCGGTCCGTCAGCGACCTGTACATTCAGAAGCAAGTTCCAGTCCTGGACGACTTCAGAGCCAAGGTCCGACAGTACTACTTCGCCGAGGTCCGGGCGGCTGACTTCTCTGATCCCGCCTTCATCTCCCAAACCAACCAGCACATCTCGCGGCTCACCAAGGGTCTCATAAGAGACGTGCTGGAGGACATGGACCCCGCGACTCAGATGATGCTCCTGAACTGCATCTACTTTAAAGGTAAGAGGCGGCGACATTTTTCAGGGCAGATGCACGGGCACTCTCAGCTCACAGGTGGGCCGAACTGCAGACTCTACCTCCATTCCCCTGGGAAACCCAGACATGGGGTCAGCTCGCAGGGACAGGGAAGGTCCTGATGAGGTGACAGGGCGGCTGACACTTAGAAACCCTGCGCTTTACGCCTCGCCACAGCCTTGAGAGACTGCCACTGTTATGAGTGTCTCCATTTTACAGACAGGGAATTAAAACGCTGCTCCGGGGAGATGGCAGTAAGGGGCAGAGCCAAGCTCCAGCCTCTGTTAGATCAGAATAATGCAAAAAACCTTTCCAGCATCAGGTCAACCTGGATCTGAGCTTTTTGGTTTCCTTTCCCAATGGACAAAAGGCTGAAGACAGGTTCACCCTGAGTAACTGACATTCACACCCCCACTCCTTTCCAGGCAGGTGGGGGCGGGGAAATCAACCCTTATGTCTAGAGCAACTGTTCCGGGCCAGCACCAAGCACTGAGGCACTTCCTAAGGAGGACTCCCCCCCACCCGCCAACCACCCACACCCGCGCACACACAAACACACAGAGCCCCGGGACCCTAGAGATAAATAGGCACGGGTCTGTAAATACCAGGCCTCGCTTTTAAAATGCCCTGGTGAGACCTGAGCCAGGAGAAACCTCTACTGCCCTCCACCTGCCCAGCGAGCCAAGGGCAGACATGAGGAGCGGGGTCACTGCACACTAGTGCAGTGACACGCAACCACTCTCCCCTCTGCCACCAAGGACTAGTGGGCACCGGCCAGGTCAGTCCCGGGAGGCCACGTTCCCTGGTTGGTCAGCTCCAGCATGGTTTACGGGGGTCCAGGGAGCCCCTCTCCTGGAAGTGGCTCAGGGGCAGTGGGGCCAAAGCATCCACCGGCCGGGACACCCGCTCCGTGCCCAAGCCGAGGCCCCCAGCGGCTGTGCGGAATGCTGCCAAAGGGCAAAGCAGGGGGAGGCAGCCAAGACAGGAGGAAGGGCTCAGAGGCTGAGCCAGACCCCTGGCTCCCCCGACGCCAGGCACAACGTCAGCCTCGCGGTGGGCGGGTCCAGGCCAAGGCTCCAACAGGCCTGTGACAGGCACATGGGATGTACTCAGTGAACACACACATGTCCTTTCATCCCTGGCTGGCGGGACAGGTTTGGGAATGAAAACTGGAGGTCAGCCCTGGTCTCACTCCCTGATCCGTGTGGCCTCGCAAGTCCCACTGTTACATGCTCAGTGGGTTTGATGTTGCCAGTGACACTCAAGAGCAATTTCTTGTGTTCAGGGGTGACTTTGACAGTGAGTGGGAGACCCCTGGGTGGCACCGAGGCCCTCAGCCCTCAGCTCTGCCAGCGTGTGGGCGCCCCGACTTCCAGAGCCTCTGCCTCAGCGCAGTCAGTATTCAGAGCAGGCAGGGACACGTCCCAACACAGGAACCAGGGTCACGCAGACGGCAAACGTGGCGGCAGGGCACATGAATCCTTGCCCACACACCGGAAGGCTTGCTGGGTCAGGGCTGGGAGTCAGAGAGAAACGCCAGCAGCACCAGCTCTCACAGGTGCATATCACAACAGAGTCTGAATGTGTAACTCTTAGCTCTAGCTCCCAAATCTCTGTCACTACTTTGATTTTAATTTCAAATGTTACGAGCACTCTGTCACAGTGAAAACAGAGGTTGGGCCTCAGGAGCAAAGGAAGGAGAGAACCCGGGAGAGGCGGGGCAGCTACAGCAGAGTTGGGAAAGCCGTGGCTGGAGCCCAGGGGAAAGGGGGTCTCCCCCAGGGCAAATGGCACAATCTGGGGGAGGGGAGAGGCCAGGGACACCACTCACACCCACCATGCACAGGGTGGCCCCCCGCAGAGAGCTGCCTAGATGCATGACTCACAGGGCTAAGCAGCCCTGGGCGGAGTCCAGCTCCAGAGAAGGACCCAGATCAGAGGAGGGCAGGCCCTGCTGTTACGCCTCCCCCAGGAGCCTCCTGCTTTTCTGACCTCCTGCCCCACCCACCAGCTGGAAACCTTGAACAGGTCACTTGGCTTCTTCCCTCTGCTTGCTCATCTGTGAGATGGGGGTGGTGAAAGCCCCACCCCTCACGGTTGCGAGGAGACGAGGTAGCACAGGAAGGGGCTGGAGGTCTGGCACATGGCCAGTCTCACCGGTGGGCGGGTGGCCCTCACTTCCAGTTACTAGCATCTTAGAGCCACACAGACACGTTCCCACTCGGGCACACGAAGCTGCCCCGAAATCCAAAGTGAAGGTGGCAATGGCAGTGCTGCCTCCCCAGGCGTCCAGTCAGTCCCCATAGAGCTGATGGGAGCTCAGGGCCCTCATCTTACAGAGAGACACGCAGAGGCCCAGGCAAGGCAGGTGATGTGCTATTTAGTGCCAGGATCTAACCCAGCATTCACCTGGTCTATTCACCCCATCTGCCCTCATCCGCTTCCTACGAGAAGCCTCTAAAACAGTGGTTCTCAGTGTGGTGGGCGGGCCAGACCAGCACACTGGTCTGGCACACTGGTCTCAGTGTTGTCCCCAGACCAGCAGCATCAGTATCGCCTGGGAACCGGTGAGAAACTTAAACTCCTGGCCCAAACCAGACCTGTGGGTTCAGACGGTGGGGGTGGGCCATGCAGCCTGTTTGAACAAACCCTCTAAGAGAGCATTTAAACAAAAGCCCATTTCTGCTGACCTCACAGGGTCCTGGGTGAACAAATTCCCAGCGGAAATGACACACAACCACAACTTCCGGCTGAACGAGCGAGAGGTGGTCAAGGTCCCCATGATGCAGACCAAGGGGGCCTTCCTGGCGGCAAGCGACCAGGAGCTGGACTGCGACGTCCTGCGGCTGGAGTACATGGGGGGCATCAGCATGCTGGTGGTGGTCCCGCACAAGCTGTCCGGGATGAAGACCCTCGAGGCCCAGCTGAAGCCCCAGGTGGTGGAGAGATGGCAGAAGAGCATGACAAACAGGTGCCTCTGGGGCCAGGGGAATGGGGGCCCAGAGATGCTGGGGCTGCAGTCACTTTAGGGAGAGGGGCATGTGCCCCCTGGGCCGCTGTGACTTCAGCCCAAACTTTCCGCTTGGTGAGAGGTGACCAGAGAGCGTTGGTGAGAAATGCACCTGTACTCTGTGATGTGGGGGCAGGAGCAACCCGGCTCTGCCACACACTTGCCCTGACCCCCTGGGGTCACTTGCTGTGAGCCTAGAACCAAGACGAGCCCTCAACCCAGTTTGAGAAGCCCCGAGGTCCTCCAAATCCCCTCAGGGCGTCACTCACCATTTCACAGTCAGGACCACAGGTTGCGCTGCTGGATCAGGGCAGGAAGGACGCACATGTCACCTCCCTGTCTTCCTGGATCCCACCGGGCCCGAGTTATCAACTGAACCTGGTCTGGGCCTCCTTCCAGGACCAGGATACAAGGAAATGCAACTGAGGGACAGGCAGGCTCTTAGGGGTAGGTCTGCCCAGGCAGCTGGGCAGGCATCAAGCCCTGTCACTTTCTCCTTAAAACCTGTCCCTTCTGTACCCGCCTCCTTCCTAACCTCAATGCCCACGACCTTCGCCCTGAGCCAGCAGGGGCCTGACCAGCCTGTCGTCCCAAGCTCCGTCTACCTGGCACCGGCCACCAGGCAGCGTCCCCACTTCCCTCTTCCTGCGAACTCTCTGTGGACCCCCACCCACAGGATGCAGCCTGCTCGCTGCCCAGCCTGGTCCACACGCTGCTCTGCTCTTCCCTGCCCTCCTGCCCGGAGTCCTGCGCTCCCTCCAGCAGGCCCTGCTCAGGGCCCCCAGATCTTGTCCCCCCTCCTCCAGGATGGCCCAGTGGTTAGGCCTGTTCTCATCACTCGGACGCTAACAGGCGGTCTTTACGCTTTGCTGCTTCACGTGTGGGGTCCTGGCGCACCAAGAGGGAAGGAAGCTCCTGAGAAGGGGGCGCGTCTGGCGTCTTAGCCCCACAAGCGCCGTCAAGGATGGAGAACGCTAGCGCTGGCTGGTACAGAAAGCACTCTTTTTTTAAGTGCACTGACCTGCACTTCAGCTCCTTAAATAGTAAAATAACAAATGCCTGAAAGCAGGGACCCAAGTGAGAGAATGATGTCAGATGCCTGAGCCATGAGCCAGTAACAGCTCTGCCGCCTGGCTGGCAGGACACAAACCATACAGTACCGAGGACATGACTGCACAGCAGTAACCATGCCTCAATTCTGAGTGCTGGGATTACAATGGGATGGTCTTTCCAAAATCCTCCAATGGCAGGACGAGGATATGCATTTTAAGAAGTGTCGTGTCAATTCTGTGGTACACGGACTGGAGGCGGGTGTGTGTGTTTATGGACGTTTAAGGGGAAATGTGATTCCTCTGCAACTTGCAGTTAGTAGAACCGGCCCTTCTCTTCCCTGACCAGGACACGGGAGGTACTCCTGCCCAAGTTCAAGCTAGAAAAGGACTACAACCTGGTGGAGGCCCTGCGGTCCCTGGGGGTCACAGCGCTGTTCGACAGGAACAGCAATATGACAGGGATCTCGGACCAGAGGATCGTCATCGACCTGGTAATGCCCATCCTCTGCCCGTCCCCATCCCACCCCGGGTCTGCCTCCCTTGGAGCCCCTGCTGATACCAGAGAGAAGGCAGGTGCCCGGGAGCACCCCGGCCCAGCAGGCCTGCTATGGCAGAGGCCCCAGAGCGTGAGCAGGGGGTCCTGGGTCCACGATCCTGCACGCAAAGCACTGTGGGCAGCCCTGAGTGGTCATGGTGCACAGTGCAAAGGTGACATCATTCACACCACACTCAGCTGATGCGTGAGGACCGAGTCCCAAGGGCCATCCTGCCCAGCCATGTCCACGCCTCCCCTGCGGTCGCTTGGTCCCTTCCCTGAAGAACACGACGACACTTCCCCCCACTTGCCTGTCTGTGAGTGACCACCGCCATCTGACAGCTTCCCTTTTGTCCTGACGCAGTTCAAGCACCAAGGCACCATCATGGTGGACGAGGAAGGCACGCAGGCTGCGGCCGTGACCGCCGTGGGGTTCATGCCATTGTCCACCCAGGTCCGCTTCAGCGTCGACCGGCCCTTCCTGTTCCTTGTCTATGAGCACCGCACGGGCTGCCTGCTCTTCCTGGGCCGGGTTGCCAACCCCACCAGGTCTTAGCGGTGGAGGCCGGGGCGTCTCGAGTGCTCTGGGGCATCCGCAATTCCATTTCCCTTCCAACAATGACCACGAGGTGCTGGGGCGGTGACCCCGTGGCTCAGGCCACCTTTCTGGGAGACATGGATGAAGGACCGCGATGCTTGCCACCAGCAGGGCTGCACAGCCCAGAGGTCACCGCAGCTGCAGCACGGTGGCTGTCTCCTAGAGGGTGTCGGCGCCAGACAGACCGGCTCCCTCCACCTCTCACAGCACACCCCTCCCCGGGCCCAGAAGCCCCCCTCCCCTACTCTGTCACCCAAAGCCTTTCCCCCCCAGGGCTTCCCACCTGACAGGGAACACGGGCAGGAGCTGCCCCCTCCCCAGAGTGCTGACAGTGAGCCCCCTCCCCAAGGCCCGGGATGCCCTGGCCTCGGGCTCAGTCCTCTCAAGGCCCAACCTCCTGAATTGAGGCTAAATGTCTCTGCACCTGCTTTCACCTCACGGCCGCCCAGAGGATGGCATGTATCCGTAGCCATGCCTTCCACCCTAGAGATAAATAAATATCGCCACTTTTACTGGGTATAATTCTACTTTTATAAGGTCAGATAACTAAAAAAGGCCACATTCAAAATAGCTGACACCCCAGCAGTGCTAGACATCGACAGAGTGACCTGAGTGCCCAACAGTGACCCAGAGCAGGCACGTCCTCGGGCTCAGACGTGGCAGTGCTGCTGCATCCTGGGGGCGGGGGGACGTGGATGGAGCTGCCTGGGGGCTCCGGAAACACCAGTCTGTATGTGCGGCACACGCTCCAGCTTCCATCCCCAGACACACGGAGACCCTCAGACGTGCCTGCGATGGGTCTGGTTCGAGAAAACGGGCGACATCCAAGGACTATATTTCTGGACCCTTGATTCCGGGGCAAGACCAGTGGAATCCACACAGGCTGCTCAGATAGAAGAGTGCAAGGTCTCCGCAGTGCGGGGCGGGGGACAGCGCCGGGGGCTTCACAACTGCCACGCGTGTGGCCGTCAGACTGGGACCCCACGGGCCTGCAGTGGGCTGGGGTCGAAGCCTGGTTGGCCTGACTCCACAGAGGGCTTCTGACCCAGCGAGACTGATACAGTCACAGGCAGCAAAGGGGTGCATGAGTGCTCCCCGATTTGGAGGCTGGGTTATCCCCGTCCTCACACCAACCTGGGGCTTCCACTGTTACAGAGGGGGCGTGCTCAGCTGCAGGCCTGAGTCCCACCCCGGCCCTGCTTTCACCCCTCACCCTCTCCCCCTGCCCCCTCCCCACTGCCTGAGCCAGGGCCCGTCCAGTGTCTGCCACCCAGGGAGGGGGGCCTTTCCCTGTCATCCCTCTTGCCCTCTCAGGGAACCTGGGCTTGCTGACCACCCTCTCCAAGTCCTCCTCTATTCTGAGTCAATACTGTCCTGTCCTGGGCTTGTCTGACACTTCTAGTCTTGCTGCTGGTTCCTCTGGCTCCTCCCCCACACCCCCATGCGCATCTCAAGACTCCACTTTCAGCCCTTCCCCACGTCCCCCACCCAGAAGGCATGAAGACACGTGGCCCAGGCTCCTCTTCGACCCCCAAGGGTCAGAGTGCTCCAGCCCCTCAATCTGCTCAGAATGCCCTTGGATCCCCTTCAGAAACCAGGTGCCTCCATGTGGCAGATATGAACCCAGACCACAGGTCTGCACCAGGCTGCCTGGGTTCCACTCCCGGCTCCGGCACTTTGAGGCAAGTTCCGTGCCTCAGTCTCCCGTCTGTGAAACGGGGATAACACAGTCCCTATCTTGCAGGCTGTTGTGAGGATGAAATGGGTTACTGTCTCAAAGGGGTTCAGGTCAGTGCCTGGGTTACCACTTCCAGCCCAGGGGTCCCTAACTGGGGGCCTACCTGGGCCCCTCCCCCTTCCCTTCCTGAGGTGAAGTGCAAACCCTTGAGGACAGACGCCGTCTCTACGAGGAAGAGGGAGCAGCTTTCACACAGGTTTATGACCTGAAAGTGTTAGTCCCCAAACATCCTTTTACAGGCACCAAGAGAATGACCTGTCCAAGGCCACACAAGCTGCAAGTGGCCCGGGTGCCCGGCCGAGCGGAGTGCACGGACGTTTTCCGCGCTTCGTGACAGCGGGGCAACTACGTCTCCAGCTGTAGGTTCAAGCAATGGAATCAGTGACATTTCTGAAGAGCATCACAGAGTCACAGGACAAAGACCACCAAACCCAGGCAGGAAGGAGCCTCGGAGGCCATGTGAGCTGGCACCTCCACCCCAGGCTCCCAAGATCACTGATAAGGGAACAGCTGTATTAGGACAGAAACCCATGCTTCCTGCCCAGACCTACCGGCACGTCCACTCAACTAAGTCATTGAAGACACTGCGTCATCGAAAAATCCAAAACAGAGTATCTTTTTCTTTAAAATAAAAAATTTTTAAAAAGAAGTATAGGGGCTTCCCTGGTGGCGCAGTGGTTGAGAATCTGCCTGCCAGTGCAGGGGACATGGGTTCGAGCCCTGGCCTGGGAGGATCCCACATGCTGCGGAGCAACTGGGCCCATGAGCCACAACTACTGAGCCTGCGTGTCTGGAGCCTGTGCTCCACAACAAGAGAGGCCACGATAGTGAGAGGCCCGCGCACCGCGATGAAGAGTGGCCCCCACTTGCTGCAACTAGAGAAAGCCCTTGCACAGAAACAAAGACCCAACACAGCCAAAAATAAATAAATAAATTTAGGAAAAAAAAAAAAAAAAAGAAGTATAAAACATTCAAGCAAACAAACAAAAAAACTATGGAAGTTAGCTTCTCCCAGAAGGTCCAGGGTTAGGGTGAGGGCTAGACCCAGAGAGCAGAGGCAAGAACCATGGCGTCTGGGCTGTGTTGAGCAACAGAATCAAATATTTGTTTCCTCCCCCACAATATAACCATTAACTTGTTGACACGACGATACTTATTCCGTTCAAGTAAAGGTCACGGTATCGGAGGAGACACGGGTGTTTCAGGTGAGCGTGTGCTAGCCTATCATTGCTAACATATCTGCCTGCCCTGACGCGCCAGCCCCACAGAGGGTCACCCCATCTTTTTGAGACACTCTGCTGGCACAGCAGGCACGGAGAGACTGGGACACTCTCCCAGGACCCCACATGCAGGGCCAGGAGTCCAACCCCAGCCCCAGTGACCATAAAACTGGTGTGCCCCCAACCAAACCTACAAGTCATCGCTCCCCAAAAGTGCGAAGTGTCCCCTATAGATTTATTCCGTGCATTTATTAAACTCCAAACAACAACCGCCAAGCACACTTACAAGCTCACAGGCATACATACGGGTCAGAGAACTGTGGGGCTCAAATATCCCAGAACTTGTTAACTTGAGAGGCCCCCCAGGCGTGCTCCCTGTCTGCCAAACCTGCTCTCCATGGAGCCCTCCACGGGCCAAGGACTTCATGCCCCTCGCCCTTCCCTCCAGGCCAACAAAGTGTCCTCGTGGCGCTTCTCAACGCACTGTGAGCGAGTCGACGTCAACCATGACATCTTTAGAAACCGACCTGTGGGTGCTGGTATAAACCGTCAGGGTCCCAGCAACCCACAGGCCCTCAAGGGGCTGTGGGGGCCCTGACCGCAGGGAGAGGCGGGAGGGCTCCCAGGGAAAGTGGGAGGCATGAGGCAAGCCCGAGCTCCAACCCTACAGCACGCCTGGGGAGAGAATGTTGTCCTGGAGCCCAGCTGAGTCAGCCACCTTCGGGGCAGGGAGGAGGGGACAGGCAGAGGGTGGGGGTGGCCCGAGGCAGAACCCTCCCCGGACATAGCCTGCGACTATCAGTCTCACTATCAGAGCCAAGAACGTAAGCCAGTTAGCTGCCGGTTCCCATCCGCCTTGGCCGCTGACACCGGACCCCCAACGGTCCCCAGACTCAAATGATGAATGCCCACAGAAGCAGGGACCGAAACCACTTTGCAGAGATAGGAGAGGGCTCCCCAACCGCCCACCGGGCCTCGACGTCCCTGGGTCACCACGCAGCCGGAGGTCAACCCCTCCACGTGCGGGGACACCCACGTAAATGCTCGAGACTCGAACGAAGAGGGAGAACTGGAGGCGGAAGCAGGGGCTTAAGCAGAAGGCAGGCTAAGTGGGAGCTTGAGAATCACCAATGAAACAAAGCCGGACGCGGGTCTGGCTCAGGTCTGGCAGCTGGGAACGCCTGGGCCAGGAAAAGTGACATCCGTAAGGGCCATTTGGGAAGAAGTGGCCGCAGGCTGAGACAGGACAAGACGGACACCAGCCCTTGACTGCGGCACTGCTGCGGCAGAGACAGGCCTGAGCCATCCCCGACAGGGCACCAAGGGCTGCAGCCCCAAGGCCCAGGCACCAACCAGAGGCCCCAGGCTCACCATGGGGGGTTGGGGGTCAGGGGAGGGGTTGGAAGCAGCACCGGTGGGCCACTGTCAGAAGCACCTGAGCCGGGCGGGAGCTCAGGGAAAACCTAAGTCAGACCCCCACACCCGAGGAACGGGCAGTAGGGTCCTGGTCAGCTGGCCAGGGGTTCGGCCGGGCATGGAGAAAGGGAGCGACGCAGCGAGGCCACAGCAGGCACATGCCCACGGGCCAGTCGCAGAAGCTCCGAGACACAGCCACAGATGCAGGATCCCTGCAGCCTCAGAACAGCACCTTTCAGGGAACTCGCTGCAGGTCTCTGGGCAGCACAAAGCACAAGCACCACACCTGAGTCCGAGACACCAATGGGCGGGTACTCACCACAGCGATCACAGGGATGAGGACGCCCAGGTTCCCCGCGCTGCTGGAGGCCTGGAGGAGAACAGAACTGAGTCACTGATGAGCCCGCGCTTCTTTCATTGAAAAGGAAAAAAAAAAAAAAACCTGACACAGTGTCATGAAATTCCTTAATCTACACGAAACAATGAAAAAGATATACAGAGAAACATGTATAAAGACGCATAATCTTAACAGATTAAAAGAGGGAACATCTTAAAAGAGGGAAACAATTTGAATGTCAAACAGGAGGATTACATAAAGCGCAGCAACTCTGCACAAATATCACAAGCTGTTACAGAGACGGCGCTCTGAAAAGCACTGTCACCTTAAAAAGTGCCCAGATCAAACGTTAAATGTAAGAAAGTATGTTCTGGGCTTCCCTGGTGGCGCAGTGGTTGAGAATCTGCCTGCCAATGCAGGCGACACAGGTTCGAGCCCTGGTCCGGGAAGATCCCACATGCCGCGGAGCAACTAGGCCCGTGAGCCACAATTACTGAGCCTGCGCGTCTGGAGCCTGTGCTCCACAACAAGAGAGGCCACGATAGTGAGAGGCCCGTGCACCGCGATGAAGAGTGGCCCCCACTTGCCACAACTAGAGAAAGCCCTCGCACAGAAACGAAGACCCACCCAACACAGTCATAAATAAATAAATTAATTAAAAAAAAAAGAAAGTATGTTCTCACACAGTGCCAACTACGTACAATAAATAGATTTGCATAAAACACCTAGGAGAAAATCTGTCAAAAGGTTAACGACGACTGTATCTGAGAGAAATTTTTACTCTACTATTTATAGGTTTCTGTATCTTTTCTACAATGAATACACATTCTTTCCAAGTCTGGGAAAATTTGGGGGTTACTTAAGAATAACTAAGTAAAAAGTCAGCCACCTGGCCAGACACATGAGGAGCAGCCCGGCTCGGGAAGCCCAGCCGCTCAGTTGACCATGAGGGCATCGACTGCCCGCTGCAGCAGGGCTGCTCCATCTTCAGGGATGAACAGGGTCGGGACAGCTTGCCGAGGCCCCGTGGCCGTGCAGGGGTGGGGACAGAGTCCTAAGCTGGTGTCCCCCCAGCTCTTGATTTCTGTCCTCAGCTCCTGGTGGTCAGCGTGTTGGCCAGTCCCCACCCCACCCCACCCCCCACTGCTGCCCCACAACACCTGGCCTATCACTGCGTGGGGGGGTGGGTGCATGGGCAAGCTCAGCTCGGCACCCAGGGAGCCCCTACCCCAGCCGGGGAACGAAACAGGACACCTGAGTGTTGAGCCCGGGAGATGCAGTGAGAGTGGCGGGGGTGGGGTGGGGGGGAGCTGGGCCCTGGAACCCTCAACAGGGTACAGCCTCAGCCTCCTTGGGCTCCGGGTGCCTCCCCAACACCCTCGAGCCCCCGTCTCCTGTGCACAGGGAGCTGGGCCCCACTCAGGAGACCAGAGGAACAGTGGCCCAGCCTGCTGTGGCAGGGAGCAAGGCAGGGCTGAGCGGGGCAAAGGGTCTCAGGCCCTGTTTGCACCAGCCCCTCCCTCCTAGCTGAGACTTTCACTCAAGGCTGCTGCTCACTCGCTTCCACCTCGGAGAGGCCTTGAGACCACCCGACGCCCCTGTTTTGTTCCCATGCCTGTCCTGCTAAGCCTGCAGGGGCAGCCCCTTGTCTGCCTGTTCACTCCCGCCAGCACCCCGGGAAGGAACCAGTCCCCTGTTCCTGACGTCACCAGGTAACGGGAGAAAGCAAGGGTTTCAAGGCGGTGCCCGGGGCTGAGCCCTACCTTCAGGGCAGGCCCCTTCTCGCTGGCCCTCTCGCTGGCCCGCTTGCCCTCCAGCCCCAGCTGCACAAACAGCTCCAGCAGGTTCATGAGCAGCTCGTCCACCAGGTGCTCATCCTGGATGTTGGCCGCGATGTTGGCCAGGGCATTGATCACAGCCAGCGAGCAGTGCCTGTGAGAAAGAAGTGACGTGGACACAGTGCGGGCCCCCAGTACTGTGAACGAAGACCCCCAAGGCGAGGGACATGCCACCAGAGGACACCAGCCCTGAAGGAAAGTCAGCTGCTGTGGAAGAGACCCCAACCTCCCCCAAGACAAGTTGGGGGCCCAGGGACTGTTCAGCTTCTAGGAGCCTGCGCGTTGGGGCGTGTTGACTGTCTCGGGACACTTCCTCCAAGTGCCCGGGCGGCCATGCAGCTGAGAACGGGCATGTCGCTCCCTGGCACTTCCAGGGGACCCACTTCCCCTCCAGTTACAATCTCCCTTCATCACCACCACCTGGGAAACTCTGACGACACTTCCTCCTCCACCTGGGGCTGAGGTTAGGGTCAGCTCACACCAGACACTCAGGAAGTGCTCAGTGGTCCTGACGACCTGCCCCGACCCCGTCACCCCACGTAAACCCTGAATAGGAAGCTGACACCACACACCAGCGGGGCGGCTGGGCTCTGAGTGCTGGGTCAGCTGGATGCTGCCGCAGCCGGGCTGTGCCAAGTAGCTCAGGTCTTTAAGGCTCAGTTTCTTCCTGAGTAAACAAGGATAATAATTCCCTCCTCGCGGGGCGTGGGGGAATCAAACAGTCCCTGTGAAGCACGTAGCACATTGTCTGCCCCCGAAATCACAGAGCAATGGCAGCCGGGACAAAAGGCACCCCTTCCCAGACAAATCTCTGGGGGGGAAACGGATGGCAGTGGATGCCTCCTCCGGCGGGAGACCAGTCACTGTGGGTGGCACTGTCAGAAAGTGCTTTAGGAAGGAAATGTGGCAGAAGATGAGGAACTGGTAAGTCCCGTACATGGCACAGGCCGAGCAGCGAGGCAGAGGCGTGGTCAGAGGTCAGAAGGAAAGACAGGGAGGGGAGGGGCGGGGAGGCGCAGGAGCCGCTCCCAGAGCGAGATGCAAGGGGAAGAGGTTTTGGTCTGTGTGTTGGTGTCACTGCGGAGACCAGAATGGACAGACAGGAGAGGGAGGTGAGCTGGCGGCCCCCCAAGGCCAGTCCTGCGTTCCAGTGGCCGGGGCTCCCGTGGGAGCGGCAGTGAGAAGGCAGAGAAGCAGCCATTGTGCTCAGAGCTGTCACATGCATACACACAGCCTCATACACCCACACAGCTGGTGAGGAAGTTAAGGCACAGAGAAGGTGAGCATGTCCTGAGGTCACACAGCCGCACTCCCACCCCCTCCCCTGGGTGGAGTGGTCAGGAGGGGAGAGGAGAACCTCCGCCCTGCCCACCACCCTCCTGACTTCATCTGACCAAGTCCATGAGATCCTCCAAACACAGAAGAACGCGTCTCGTCCTTGGGGCATCCCTGGGGAGGGCAAGGATTCACGCAAACATCATACACCCAAGGCTGTCAACGTCTCCTCCCTTGCCCTCTGAATCCACCCTGAGGCGAGCATCCGAGACCGCACAGGTATGCAGCACCGACCAGCAGAAACACTGGAAAACTACCTAATGTGCAGCCTAGGGCTGGTCAGACAGATTGTGGTGCTGCCACCTGATGGACACCATGCTGACATCCAAGGTGACAACAGGCAGGAAGGCTGGTGCTGCTCTGTGAGAACACGGTCACCCGGGGGCAATGTGCCCACTGGGTGAGGAGCTCAGAGGTGCTAGCTCGGGGGCGGCCCTGTGTGGGTCATTCCCGCCTGGGTACATGTATTTCTAACATGTAGTGCTTTTTAAGAAGAGATGTTTATTTAAAAGACAAGTCCCCACATCTCACATTTTCGAAGGATCGAGAGCAACAATGAGGTTGGGAAGACTTACCTGTAGCCGTGGTCCTTGTAATCCTTGGTGGCAGAGTACACAACAGAGCTGGCCTTCACGCTGATCTGCTGGAAGAGATTCCACACCTCCTGGTAAATGTATTGCTGGAAAAGAGTGAGGGACACGTGACCACCTCTCCTCTGGGAGCGCCCTCCATGGACACCCAGAGGGGACACACTGGGGACCAGGGACAGTGGGACCTGAAACAGCATCAAGGCCAGCCCTTCCTAAAGGTTTATGCAAACCTCAACTTAAACACCAAGAATGGAATAGGTTCCATTTCCATTCTATTCTATTAACATCGGCAAGAAAATAGTTTAAACCTCTTTCTCCGGCACTCTTGCAACCATTACACTATTCTCCTTTACTTGGAAAAAAATCTCACCATTCGGTGGTAAGAAAGTTGGGAGCATTTAACTCTTCTGCAGGGTAAGTTTAATCTGTATTTTTACGTTCCTGGGAATCAAGGAGTTTCCCGAAGCGTGCCCAGGGAGAGTGGGTTCCCGGCCGTGCTTACGTTTCCGGTGATGACCAGGCAGCCAAGCTGGTCGATGATGAGCACGTCAAGGGGGGAGGGGGGCTGGCAGAACTTCTGCTGTAGGATCTGCAGGATCGGCTCCATGACCTTTGGGGTGTCCCTCAGGGCCACTGCGATGTGGCCCAAGGCTCGGATGGTGTGGTCCGGAATCAGGTGAGCATCCCTACGGGAGGGAAGGACAGACGTGCCCTGGGAATGGTGCTCCAGCACGCAGCAGGGAAATGAAGCCGGAAGCCAGGACCTGGACCCCAGGGTCATCAGTCTCTCAGAGGAAGCGTCCATCTGACAGTGACAGCCTGGGATCTGCAATCACCAGCACCAGGCGGGAAGACAGAGGTCTTTTCCCCCAGTGTCCAGGGTGGACGTTCCAAGGTGGGCTTCAGCAGACATCGGGGGACAGACTCAATGCCCGACGCCATTCCGTGCCAGAAAGCGGCACAGACGCGCGAATGCCAGTGGCCCCATGAGCCTGCACAGGACCGGCTGCCCCCGCCCCCAACCCCCGGGACAGGACAGGACGTACTTGTCGCTCTCCTGGGAGATATAGAGCCGGTTGGAGAGGCTGGCCAGGAAGGCCTCCACGATCACTGCGTCCACAGTCAAGCCAGCCTTCAGGCACCTGAGCGAGGAGGCCAAGCAGAATGAGGCATCAGAATAACCAGATGAGCATTTTGTGTTTGATTTTGGTTGAGTTTTTCCTGTCTCGGGTCTGCAAGGTTTAAAGACCCGCTCTGAATACTCTTTCCCCAGAAATCTGAATGAACATCATTACACAGAATGAATTCAAAGAACAGCTGTAGATTTCACCTCTTGACAAGCATCTCAGTTAAAAATAGTAACTTCATTATCTTGCCCAGAATGGTCTCCTTCAGGGTGTCATACTCATGCCAATTCCAATTTAAAATTCCCTGTTTCTCAACAAAAGTCCCAATAGCTGATTCGAAAGACAGATGGTCCCACAGTGGCTGAGGGAATGTTAAAATTACATATCAAGGTTTTAATAATATGGAGAAATGCTTATGCTCTAGAGAAGGGGAAACCTAACAGCCCTGAGGAGCATGAAATCTTACAGGCATCTCTCGCTCCCCACACATTTGGCTCCCAGGCCACAAAGTCAGAGAAGACAGTCTGACAGAGTAGCTGGGCTCCAGCCCCATGGCCCCGAGAGCGAGGTGCCAGGACTCAGACAAGGAGAGGTACATCTCCTGCAAATCAGAATGTATCTGGTCCCCAAGTGTGGACAGCAAGAGTTCACACAGATGGAGCTGGTGTTGAAGGGACACTAGGGCACATAAAACCTCTCATTTATACCAAAAATCACACGGAAAACAAGATGACACAGGACCACATGTCATCTCTCTGGATGATGGGCTAAGGGATAATTCTTTTCTATTTACTTTTCTACACATCACAGGTTTTCTCTGTTTTTTATTACGTTTATGATCAGGAAAAGAAAGGCAGGAAATTTTTTTTTTTCTTTAACATGTAGCAATCTCCCTTTTCGGATCCAGTGCAGGTTTAGAAGCTTCCCTGAGCAATAACGTCTCTGGCTCTGCCTGACACCCCGCCCCGCGGTCTCCCCAACCCCCCGAGGCCACCCACCTGCAGACGTTGTCAATGGCAATGTCCCGCAGCTGCTCGTACATGGACGGCTGGCTCTTCTTCCCCGACGCCACGTTCAGGGTCGACTCGGAATGCTCGTTGGTTACGCTGATTTTTATATCATTGCCAGCAACTGGAAGTAAAAATTCAAATATGTATCTGGTTATGCCTGTCACTTTCCATACCCGTGTTTGAAATTCAAAACCAAAATCAAATGTAATCATCTTTAGCTATAAAAGCAATCACTTTACAAAGACTTCACCAAGCATTTCAGAATCAAAAGTGTCGGAGAACAGAAAGGATGAAACAAATGTTTAAATCAAGGAAGCACACTTAGGTTACAAAGCAATGAATACATAAAACAGCAACGTCTTAAGAAATGATTCAGAAGTCCTGGCCCCTAGGAGCTCAGCCCCAGCAGAAAGGCAAGGGCATGGCCTGAGGGAATCCAGCTCACGCGTAGGAAGGCGGGAAGGGTGGGCAAGCGTGAGAGCAGGGCCCTCAGAGTCTCTCCACCTGAAGGGAGAGGACAAAACGCCCACCTTGGTGGGACTGGGGGCAGCATGGTGATACCACTTCAGCGCCTGAGCGCGCAGCAGGGTACTTAATTAACATCGGTCACCAGACGTGCTCTGGGCCTGTGGCAGGGGAGGGGACGGAGCTCCAGGCCTGGCGTCGGGACATGGGACGCACACTGCAGGATGCCCTAGAGAGAGCAGGTGCCAAAAAGAGCAGGCCTGGAGTGGGGCCTGGGGCAGTGGCAGCGGGAGGGAGGCTTGGCACCCCAGGGGGTTGTGCAGGGGAAGCCTTGTGGGGAAAAGGTGGAGGAGCAGCCCAGGGATGGTGGCCTCTCGGCCAGTTACCTGTGTGGTACTGACTGTGGCACTTGTACAGCTTCACCAGCACGGGGGACGGGACCACCAGAAAGTCCCGCAGGGATGGCGTCACCGAGTGCACCACCACCGGGAACCTCTCGCACAGGCGGCCCAGGCCCTGCAACGCACAGCGGGCCATCAGGGGCCGCGGGGGAGGTGCCCACCCCCTCAGACACCAAGTCAATCAGACTTCCAAGGGCCACCCGGCCATGGGGCACAAAGACAGAAAGGGGGTGGTCGGGACTCTCTCCACCCAAAGGCGAGATTCACTGTTAGAGTGTGTCCATCTCTTTTGGAAGAACCTTAGGGGAGAAAGGGCACCAAGCATTACTTTTACACAACGGCAGACGTGAAGTCAGTGGGGTTGGGACAAGGTCAGAGTCTCGGCACAGCAGGCTGGCGTCCGAGGCCTTGGGAACGCCCGGCAGATGCAGGGCAGCCTCCACAACGCAGGACTTGGCTGTGCCTGAACCCCACTTGCAGAAAGCCTGCTGGCCGTCAGCAGCGGTCTCCCAGCACTGAACTTGTCCACAGCAGACTCTAGTTCAAGTTCCTAGAGGCAGCAGCTCAGACCTCACTGCTGGTGCCCGCCACAGCCTGGCCATGGCAAGAAGGCCCTGCTGACGGGCGTCAGCACTGCGCCCCCAACCACCCCCACCGGGGCCCGTGAGACTGACCTGCAGACAGCAGATGAGCAAGGGCAGGTGAGCAATGATGACCTTGCTGGATGTCTTGGACTGCAGCTTCTCAGACAGCTTGATGCACAGATTCTCTGCACCTAAGTTCAGAACAGAGGAGGGTACGGACCTTTAGCAAAGGCCAGTGGTCACAAAGACTCCTTCACCAGTCATAATAGAACGTGACTAAACCCCGGGCTCACTAACTCTGAGAAGCGGCTCCACCACGAAGTGTCGGAGGTGGGCGTCCCTGCTCCTTTCCTGCTGCTGTGATGACACCATCCTGCGGGGTGGCCTATCCCTCCACTGCCAGCCCCCACCCTGTCCCGTGTCCTGAGCGTGGCTCCCCCCGAACCCCCACCTTCCTGGACCAGCACCATCTCCCGTCCTGAGCCCCCTCCTCTCCTCGTAAGCAGAGGACGCGCCAGGCGGTGGCACGGGGAACCCACCCTGCTCGTCCTTCACAGCCCACACCATGAGGTCCACGCAGGCGGCACTGGCCTGGCAGCGCAGCTTCAGGGGGCTCAGCTCACTGTGGGTCCGGTCCACGTCGTGCAGGATCTTCTGGAGCTCCCCCTGGCTGGTGTTGAACTGCTCCAGCACGAAGTCATGGACCTCCTTCACAAAGGAGGTGGGTAGGTCTGCAGGAGGGAGAGCGGGCACAGATTCAGGCTGTGAGCAGCCTTGGTCTTCCCCTTGCGACAGATACCCAGGGAGAGGGCGCTGCTGCTGGCTACCATGCTTCCAGGAAGGCCGCCTGGGGCGAGCCGGGACGGGCACGCACGCCAGCCCTGCACACATGCTACCTGACACTCGGAATGGTCACCTTCCAGCGAAATGCGAGCCATGCTTTGTTTTAAGCTGTCAATACACTCAAACCTGAACACGAGACACAACCTGGGGAGTGCCATCACCAGAACTGGTCCGATTAACGAAAAGTACTCCTGTGATACTTTCTAAAAAGGGCGTCAGTTATCAGATGTGGGAAAGCTGGATGCAGCCCGAGGAGGACCCCCTGCACAGGAAGGCACCCAGTCTGCAGCCTCTCCCAGCTCTCGTCCTCGGGCCTGGACAGGGCAGGAGACCCGAGAGACGGCACAGGCACAGGGCAGACTGGCCGAGAAAACCAGCAGCAGCCTGGCTAGGGGAGGCTGCAGGCTCCGGGGTCAGGCCGAGCAGCCAGCACCTGCCGCTTTTCGGGAACCTAGCCCTCATGGTGGCCCCAACCAGGCTCAGGTCTCAGGAGCACTTGGAATCAGATCAGGAAAACAGCTAAGGAGATTATGGGACACCCACAGGACACCATGTGGTCATCAAAGCTCTTGTTTATGAAGCACATTCAGCAACTTAAGGGAAGAGCCTAGGAAAACTGTGTTTAAAACACACAAGAGAGCCTGGAAGGAACTGCTAACTCTGTGTGTGAGCTCTGCTACTTACAAATTATTCTGAGTTGTAAGATCACAACTGCCTCGTTTTCTCATTTTTTTAATGTTTTGAAACATGTAACGCAGACACATTAAACTGTATGCCTGACCAGGGGATCAGGATGACCCCACACATCCGTGTCAGACATCAGCCGAGGAGACACACCCACCAAAGAGGCTGCGCTGCTGGCAGCACTGGGGGCAGGACGACAGGTGCATGTCCCTCATCGCCTGCTTCTCCTGGGAACGTGTCCACGTTCCTTGCGGACGCTGTGAAGCAGCCCTGGCACAAGGGCAGGACCCCACGCTCACCTTTCATGTAGTACAGAGTGTCCCGCAGCATCTTGAATGTGGCCACGTAGAGGGGGTCGCTGAACGTGCTGTAGTAGAGGTCGGCGCTGGGGTTGGCCTGCGGGTAGAGGCATGGGACGCGTGACTGGCACCACCGGTCACTGCGGTGACTCCCTCCTCCCTCCTACGCTCACACTGCCCAGAGACGCCTGCGGGAAGCAGCCCCGGGCCCCTGGAGGACGGACCACCTTCTCTCACTGAGGGCTCACCCTCTCCGGGCATCTTTGAACAAGGAGAGTGGGGGTGCAGGAGCCATGGGGCCACAAGACCACATTGCACCCTGTCCCCCTCAGTGATAGACACGACAGCTGGGGCACCTTCGGATTCAGCCTACGTTTTGTAATTAAAATTCACTTTAAATTTTCTTTAGCAATCTCATCTAAAATGTGACGCTAGTTTTCTTCTGGGGAAAAAAATTCATCCGAGGTCTAGTGAGTTGAGTAAGATGCTGTTAATTTCTCTGCATATTCAGTCTAGTGCAATGGAAAGGCACGATTTACAAAAATTCTGACACAGGTAAGCGCGGGTAAGGCGGATGCGGAGGCAAATCCACAGCTGGAAGGGGCCTGCAGGGCGAGGCTGGTGGAGGCCGTGTCCCATGGGCACCGGTGTCATCAGAGGGCGCTGCGTGAATGGCCCTACAGGCACAGTCCTTATAACTCCCTGCGGGGCAGACGTGACACTGGCTGAGGTTAAGGTGACCAGAGGTCCCACCCCAGAGCCAGGAGGGAGGAACCCGGGCGGTGCAGCCCGGCCCCAGGGCCCCAGAGCTGTGTGATGAAGGCCCTGCCAGCCTCTGTCTCCCCGGCTGAGAGCAGGTGTGCCGTGGGTTCAAGGAGAGGGAGTCACATCTGGCACATAATAAGCACGGTCACTGCCAGTGAAGGTGGATGAGGAAGAGGATTATCCTGCAGTGACTCGGGTTCGAGCTTTTTTTTAGCCACAAAACTATTTCTTCAAATGGACATTTACACTAAAGTCCAAATTATGAAACAAAATATGAGAAACTGCTCTGTTCCAGGGGAGAAGGGCCCCAGAGCCCCAGAGCCCCATGCTCCTGGCATTCCTCTCCCCTCAGGATCCAAGCCACCTCTTCACCACGACGGCACTCGGGCCCAACACGTCTGGCTGCTGTGCCTGCCAGCCTAGCTCTGGTCCTGGCCTCCTGGTCTGCCCAGGGTCACACGACCCCACACCGACAAAGGACACCAGGACACCTCTGAGAGCAAGCACAGTGAGAGCTCAGGCCCACGGGCAGGAGGGCTGCGGACCAGCTGGCAAGTGACCGGCCACACACCTAATGCCCACAGACAGCGGGGTGGAGCGCATGCAGGGCAGGAGCTGCAGCCTGCAGCACAGGGAGGTCCCTGGTGGTTCCCTTCCCACTTCATAACTGAGCCCGGTGGTGCCAGGCGCTGCATGTCTTATAATCGGATGAGAGAAAGAACGCCAGGCTTAACAAGGAATCTGAGCCCAGCACATGGCCACAGCAGTCATCAGCCTGGAAATCGGTGATCTCTCTGGACCCTGACAAAAGGGGGCTGACCCAAATGTTCCCAGGGACTTTGAGGTCTCCCAGCAGTGACATTTAATGATTTTATAAATAAAGCTGTGGGCCTTGGTTCTGAACATGCTAAGGACAGAAGATGCCTGAGTACACACCCCTCACACTCACAAGCCAGGGCTTGCAGTGCCTGGACTGATGAGGGGTGTGTACCGAGCCTTGGCAGTGGCTCTGCAGGCACCGTGGGGGCAAGGACCACAATGGAGCAGAGTCGGTGCCCAGGCCGCAATCCAGCTCCCATGCTGACCATGGGACGCGGGCACCAGTTAGTCCTCCCCGAACCTCTGCTTTCACCTGTGAAGTAGAGACCCTGACCGCTGCTCAGGGGCCAGGACGGGGCACCGGTAGGGGACACATCTAAAGGAGCCAGGCACAGGGCGAGCCCTTGGGCGGCAGGTGTGCTGTCGTCACTGGAACGTACGCTGAAGTCTCAGGGCGAGCCTCTCACTCACTCCAGTGGCCCCACCCCACCCACTGCAAACCCTCCCCACTCCCCCCGCACAGGTGTGCCCGGCAGGTGATCTCGGCGTGATGCCCTCAGAGGGACGTACCTCTGTCACGCTGGCTACGACTGCGTCCAGGGACTTGAGAACAGGCTCCTCAACGATCTTCTTCACCTGCAAGGGAAACGAGACCTCGTGAGCACCTGGCACACACGGGGGGAGACAGGAGTGCCAGCTCATTCCACTGCAGAACAAATCGTGCTGACGGATGAAACCACATCACAAGCTCACGGTGAAAAACGGATGGAAATAAGAGGTCAACAATGAGCACATCACTGGAGCCCCAAGGCTCCAATACACACACAAAATGTCCCTAATCCTGCCATCGCCTAGAACTTCTTTCTTACCATAGATGGGAATGAAATAAAAACAGAAAAGGAACCAACTCCCTCAAATCTGGGGACATGAGGTTTCCATTTCCATGAAGCGAAAGCACTGAGACTCCAGGCAAGACTGACTTTTCCCCCCCGAGGCCCCTCCCGGACGTGGTAGACCCCCGTCACAGCCGGTCCCCAAGCGCCAGCGACGCCCCTTCCCGGGCCAGGGCGCTGGCTTTTCCGGGTGCTACAGCGCACACTGCGAATTCCTCACAGGAGCACTGGCCACCCCCACCCCGGCCCCACTCTGTACCAGTGCTCGGGACAGGAAGAACTGTTCTGCCGACCGAGAACCGCCTGAGAAAACTGCCACCACATTACAGTGCTTTAAGGTTATTTTTAAAACATATGGATAATGATAAATGACATGTCAGGAGAAGAAATTTAAAAATGGTTTAGAAGAAAACCTAACCTTGAAAGTTAAAATATACTGAAAAACAAATTCCCCTGAACGACCCAAGACATCCAGCCTTCAACTGGAATCTCTTGACATGACCGTAAAGAGCTGCTATCCTGTCGGGACACTGACAGCGTGGCCAGCTCGGGGTGGGGGGGGTCTCAGGACAGCCGGCTACTGAGCAGCTCACCCTGGCTCCACCCTGCCCGCTGACACTGGGCCATCTTCTTGCTTCTCCACCCAAAGCCACCATCTCTGGGCCATTTCTGTTCACACTCCTCACAGGCAAGAGCCACGCCCCCGGCCCCTGCCTCACCCCGACCTTCTTCTTCTCTCTCATTCGTTCCAAAGCAGAAAGCCCTGTCTTTGGAGTCTGTTCTGGCCCACCCGAACCCACCATGCAGCACCCCAGTACGAGCACGGCAATTTCAAGGGTGGGTCACAGGCCCAGCCACTCCAGGACTCAGACAACGGCATCTCTGACGCGACTGCAAAGGTCACACAAAGGTCCCCAGACAGGAAACATTAGCTCTGTATTAATCCAAACAGAGCAGCCCCTGAGCTGGGTCAAGTGTAAGAGCAAGTGGGCTTGGGGTAGGACCACCGCCTGAGCCTGGGCCCTGCCCTTAGCCCTTAAGGTACTTAACACCAACTTCCTCACCTCTAACAAGGGGACGCGTGGCCGCGCCCCATGTGGCGGCTGCAGGGACAAATGAGAACGTGCCGCACAGCAACTCCAAGGATGTGACCCTCCTTCCCTCTTTAATCTGAAAACTGTGACTACCAAGCTGTGCTGTGAAATATAGGCTGACACAACTAGCAATTCCACTGGTTGATACACCCGTGGTCCATCTATCCATCAAGGCTATGCTTACCAGGTTTATGAGTTCCCGGAGCATCTCCAGGGGAATACTGAACTCCTTGTAAGTGATGCCATTGAAAAGAGGAGAAACGGAGAAGCTGGAGCTGATGGTGGAGAAGTAGTAGTCGGGCTCCGGGGCACTCCCATCAGGTAAGTAAGAGGCTGATGGGGCAAAACCAGAAAGTCAGTCGCGGGAGCATGCAACCCAGATACTCCCTCAAGAACCAACAACGGTATCGATTTTGCTTTTGTTTATACTCAAATTCCATGTTTTAATTAAGAAGTAAAGCCTGATATGATTCAGCAATCCCACTCCTGGGCATACATCCAGAGAAAATTCTAATACAAAAAGATACATGCACCCCAACGTTCATAGCAGCACTATTCACAATAGGCAAGACATGGAAACAACCTAAATGTCCATTGACAGATGAATGGATAAAGAAGATGTGGTATGTATACATACAATGGAATACTACTCAGACATAAAAAAGAATGAAATAATGCCATTTGCAGCAACATGGATGGACCTAGAGATCATCATACTAAGTGAATTAAGTCAGACAGAGAAAGACAAATATCGTTATGATACCACTTATATGTGGAATCTAAAAAAAAATGATACAAATGAACTTATTCACAAACCAGAAACAGACTCACAGACATAGAAAACAAGCTTACGGTTACTAAAGGGGAAAGGGGGTGGGGGAGGGATAAATTAGGAATTTGGGAGTAGCAGATACAAATTACTCTATATAAAATAGGTAAACAACAAGGTCTTACTGAATAACACAGGGAACTATAGTCAATATCCTGTAATAAACCATAATGGAAAAGAATCTGAAGAAGAATATAATATATATGTATAACTGAATCACTGTGTTATATATCAGAAACTAATGCAACATTATAAATCAACTATTTTTCAATTAAAAAAAGAAGTAAAAGCTGGATTGCAAATCCTTGGGGAGGGTTGCCTCTCACTGGGGTGTTTCAGGTCAAAGCTTAGGTAGAATCATGTCCTAATATTTTCCACCCAGACATGTGAGAACAACAACAAAAAAAGAATTACACCTTTTTACAGGTTAAGAGCCATGACAGCGGGAGGCAGCTTACAACAGAGGTGGGGGGGCGACAATACTGAGAGGAGCTGAGACGCTGGAGGCCAACGCGGTGAAGCCACAGAGGTGGCTGGACAGGGGGTGGGGTGAGGCCAGATTAAAGGGAGCAGGTGGGAAGAAGGTGGGAAGAGGGTGTGTGTGTGTGCATGAAATGTGTGTGAAAACTACATAAAACATGTGTATATACAATGTGCACGAACACACATGCTCCATGTATTTTCCATTATATATGCACCCGTGTGACCGGCTTATCTCACTCAGCATCACATCCAGGTTCATCCACGTTGTCACAAATGGCAGGATCTCCTTTCCTAAGGCTGAATAATATTCCTGGAGGGCATTATGCTGAGTGAAGTAAGCCAGCCACAGAAAGAAAAAAACTGCACAATCTCACTTATACGTGGAATCTAAAAAACTCAAAGACATGGGAGCAGAGAGTGTGGTGACCAGGGGTGGGAGGTGGGGAAATGCGGAGATGATGGTTATGCGGGCTGAGTCCAGAGAGCTAATTACACCATGTTGGATGCTAGAAATGTGCTGAGAGAGGAGGTGCTCTAACCACACACGCACACACACAATGGTGACTATGTGAGGAGATGTACAGTTAACGGCTTGACTGCAGTAACCACCTCACCACATTTATGTATATCAAACCATCATGTCGTTCACCTTAAGGACATACCAGTTTATTGTAAAAATAATGATAGTCATAAAAGAAGGCAAGAAGTCTGTGTCCCGGACACACACCACGACATGAGGATGACGTCCTGCATGGCTGACCCAGTGCGTGGTGGACACAAAAGGAGGCAAAAGGCGGAGCTGCAGGGACCACAGGTGTAAGATTTGGGATTTATGCAGGGGTGTCACTGACAATGGAACGGACAGCGCCATGAGGCGTGGAGGTCTTGTTTCCCCACTTCCTCCCCACAATCTGCATCTTACTTCCCTCGAGGAGAAGGTGAAGGCTATTGTAACAAGTGTCTGACACTGCACAGAGCTGTCACACGAATCAAATTCAGTAAATTACCTGAAAGTCCTTTGTGAACAGCAAAGCTCTAAAGAAAGTATTACTCATTAAACATAAGGTACTACACGCAGTCTCATTACAATGTTCTTTAACATTATCCATGCGCTTAATGACCTTAAACAACAAGAAACAAGAGAAGGACCCACCATTAGTATTTCCACCTGAAAAGCAGTGCTTTCACAGGTTAATGTACTAAGATTCAGATGGCAGGCATTTGGGGTCCTGTATAGTATTGTCTGCACTTTTCTCTATGTTTGAAATATTTTTAGATTCAAGTTTAAGAAGTTTAATCAAAAATAGAAAATAAATGCTTTCTAAAAGCTTGACACTCAAGATGCACAACAGCAGTGTCTGTGTTAGCATCCTCACAGCACAGGAAGGCCCTGTGGACCTCCCCCCTGGGGGCTCGGTCAGCAGAAAGGCGAAGCCCACCTTCGAAGTAGTGAAAGGTGGATCCTCCAGGGGAGCTGGGAGGGGGCACCCCTCGTTCAGGGCTGACCTGAAACACACAACCACACGCACAGGTAAGAAAGGTCAGTCAGACCTCAGTCAGATCCGTCTCAGACAAGGCTCCCTCTGCTGGCCAGGGCCCTGGTTCAGCCCCACCTCCTCGTTGAAGCCCACCCTGGCTACAGGTTCTCTACTGTAATTCTAAATTCTTGTGTCTAGCCATATATTCTACACCCGATGACTGAGCCAGATTATTCTCAGTGTTTCGTGTCCCTGTCTTTCTCCATGAGTCAATTACATATTCTCTACAGGCACCAACTGTCTTGCGCTCAGAAAAGAGCTGGCGCCCAAACACTTCCCCTCCCAGGAGATGACTCACTTATAAATCTTAAAAAGGACAAGGGAACCTTTGTATTAAAGAGAACTCTAATGAGAACCTTTCACGTTCCCCAAGTTCCCTCAAACTACACGCAAGTGGGCACCTAACAAGCCCCCGTCCCCTGTCCGCCTGGGTGCATGGCCCCACCTGCGAGATGCTGGACACGCTGCTGGCCTTCCTCTTCAGGGTGCCCTCCTGACACACCGCCAGCAGGTTGCTGGGGAGGATGGAGCGGAAGTCGTTGAAGGACCGCCTCCGCACACCTTCCAGCTCCTCGGGGACGTGGAGGGAATGAGGAGGGACTCTGGGGAAGAGCCTGGACAGGAGGGACTCTTCCGTGTTGCTGTAACGCCCAAATGCGCGGGAGATTCCTATGAGGCACGGGACTGCGTACTTGCAGAGGTATTCTGGAAGGCAGAGGGAAGCCGTGGCGGCACCGCCCGGGGACCTGGGGCCACCCATCTCAGGGCCCCCCACCAGCAAGACCAAGGGCCAGAACTAGCCATGGCAACAGGGGCAAGCCCAGGCGCTGACCGGCAGTATTTTCCATCCATCCTCAACCACGGCTGCAGACACGGCCCGTGGGCGGGAGGTCTTAACCACGCACAGCACCTCCAAATCAGTCCCTCAGCCACGTCACCTGAGCAGGCTCCCTCACAGGACTTAATCAGGGCATTTAGTCCTTCTGGGAGCAGATTGGTAGCCTCACACCAGAGGAAAAATGACCTTCAGACATGTTACAGGTGAGGAAACCGAGCCCCAGAGGGGGAAGTGGCCCAGCATTCAGGCAGCAGAGCTGTGCTCACGACCCCACACGGCCTCTCAGCTAACATGCAGCAAAGGTCACGTCCACCAGATACACTGGTTGCAAAGAACAGAAAATCTAAAGACTGGGAAAAGCAAGGGGAAGGAAAATCACAAACAATAAAAAGAAAAACATACCTTTCTCTTGAATCTCCAAGGCCTGGCACATTCCCAAAAGGACATGCAAAACCTGCAAAAGCGCCTCTAAAATCTGGAATAGCCAAGGAAACATAACACACAAACTTATAAACAAAATCAGATAAATATCACAAAATTAATTCAGAACTAGAGGAAGCTTTAGACATTCTCTTGTCCAACCTCATACCTGATCCATAACCCCCTGCACGGAAGCTCTGCCGAGGGGTCAGGCAACAGACCTTCTGCGGACAGAACCCTCCCTCTCTGGCTGGTCCACAGGCCTAACTCTGGAAACAGGTGACAGGCCCTCAATCTCTCTTCACAGCTCAACACCCCTGGTTCTTTCCATCCATTCCTTATGATTCAAGTCCTTGCTGACGGCCTGCCTGACTTCACTGTAGCTCAGTGTGTAAGAAGCCATCTCCAACTGCAGTGTTCAGACAAAACACACTACTATTCCAGGGATGCTGGGGATCTCCGAGTAATCACCAGACTCAGCACGGACCCCAGACGTCTGTGGACATGACACTGGCTTTCCAGCAGCCCTTCACACTGCTGGCTCCATGAACTCACAGAGAAATGAAATCCTTAAGTGTCTCTCACACATGCTGCCTCAAGCTGTGCCCCTCCACCCGCAGGGCTGTTATTTTTTTGCCTGTCACTGAGCCCCACAAAAGCTCAGGGCATAAGCTTTAGTTCACCGTGAGGGTCCTCGATTCCCAGCTTGGCATCCAAATCGTCTACAGACAAGACTGACTTGCTTTCAGGATTTTCATCCTCGGTCCTGGCTGGTCCTAGCTGTTCAGCTTCCACCGCAGGGGGCAGGCAACCAGAGACTCCTGCCGGGTGCCCCTGGGGTGGTCCTTCAGGTGGCTCTGCAAACCCTGCCCTCGGCTACACTGCTGACCAAGGATGTCAGGAGAGGCGTGGTCCAGGCCCTGATGAAGAGCACCCAGACCGAGTCCCTCTCACTTCCCCCGCTTCCAGTCTTGGGGAATCCAGGCAGAAAAATGAAGTTGGTCTGAGGTGACTTGTTCATCACCAAACTGCTCACGTTTTGCTAGTGTCAAATGATGAGGAACAGTGAGGACCTGGAAAGCAATGTTTTGTCCATTTCACATATTAAAGTTATGCCACCATCCTCTGTGGTGACCTATTTCAATAGGTGTTACTGGTAGAAGAGCCCTGTTAGCTTTTTTTTTTAATTTTTTATTTTTATTTATTTATTTATTTATAGCTGTGTTGGGTCTTCGTTTCTGTGCGAGGGCTTTCTCTAGCTGCGGCAAGTGGGGGCCACTCTTCATCACGGTGCGCGGGCCTCTCACTATCGCGGCCTCTCTTGTTGCGGAGCACAGGCTCCAGACGCGCAGGCTCAGCAATTGTGGTTCACAGGCCTAGTCGCTCCGCGGCATGTAGGAACTTCCCAGACCAGGGCTCGAACCCGTGTCCCCTGCATTGGCAGGCAGATTCTCAACCACTGCGCCACCAGGGAAGCCCCCTGTTAGCTTTTTAAATAATATGTGATTCTAACATATCTAGTTACCTCTTTAGCCAACCCACAAGTAAATAAAGAACCTAAACTAAGAAAGAAGGGTGGAGACCAACATAATGGCAGAAATAGGGACACAGAATTTACAGTGTGATAGTAAGTAAAGAGATTTTAAAAATTAAAAAAGATACAGGGGGGCTTCCCTGGTGGCGCAGTGGTTAAGAATCCGCCTGCCAAAGCAGGGGACACGGGTCCGAGCCCTGGTCCAGAAAGATCCCACATGCTGTGGAGCAACTAGGCCCGTGTGCCACAACTACTAAGCCCGCGCTCTAGAGTCCACGAGCCACAACTACTGAGCCCGCGTGCTGCAACTACTGAAGCCCGTGCGCCTAGAGCCCGTGCTCCGAAACAAGAGAAGCCACCACAATGAAAAGCCCACGCACCACAATGAAGAGTAGCCCCTGCTCGCTGCAACTAGAGAAAGCCCCCTTGCAGCAACAAAGACCCAATGCAGCCAAAAATAAATAAATAAATAAAAGGAGAGAAATATGAAATACATTTAAGTAACATTTCCAACAAAATAAACTAAAACTAAAAACACTGGAGCACTTGAAGGAACGGCTCCAGCTTTCCAGAAAATCTTCTCCTATGAACGTCAGTCCCCAGCATGGAGGCAGGAGGACGCGTGGCCTTTTGCTGCCCACCTCACAGGGCAATTGGGAAAGCTGAACGAGATAAGACTCGGGAGGTCAGCAGGGGACTAAGCACTGCAAGCAGGATTTAACATTTCTCATGTGTGTTACTAACAGTATGAAATAAATCAACATAAACAATCCAATCACTTTTTTTTTTTTTTTTTGTCCTGTCATCACTTTGGGACTCTTGGATCTTACAGAAACACACACCGAGTCAACGCACACTTACCTTATCCCTGAGGGAAGGGTCCCTATAAGCCACGTCAGACAGCAAAGTGACCAAGCAGAAGCTGAAGCTCTCGGCCACCGGGAGGGTGCCTGGAGGCAGAAAGACAGGAATCGGATCATCACACTGACCAGCCACCCCATCTGGCTGTTCCCTCTCACACGGCTGCCAAGGACCTGCTTATAGTGCAGGCCGCCCTCTTCAGGGTGAGCCTCCAGAGAACAGATACGGGCCCAACGTGTTTGCTGAGAAACACCCCTGCCTTCCTTGTAATAAAATGTTTTGGTTCAAGAAATTGAAATGTTTGCTGAGCCAATTTATAGTCTGAGATTACAGAGCCTCTCAACATGACAGATTCCATGTTTTATTCCCGACCTAAATAAAATTGGGAAATCAATCTTGGTAAGACTATGGGAGATGTTTCATGGAGGCTAACTGTCAAATACCAGTTACTATCACTTTAAACTGAATTAATGTTTTTCTTTTTCCTTTTTTCTTCTGACAGGTGGAGAAAATCCTCAGAAGAGCACCCAGAGATGTGCTCTACTCCTCGTAGGTTTTTAAGCCCTTCCCCGACTGAGCCTGCCAGTACGGAGATTCTCAGGAGCAGAGCCTCAAGGTCAAGAAGGGAGCACTACAAAAGACCACAAGTGAAGCACCACTTCTGTCAAGTGCACTTTGGGAAGGTTAGACCTGCTGCCAAGGAGGTCCAATCACTATTAAACATTTAACCAATTTTGAACGTTGAGCACTGACTCAAAGACACACACACACACAGAGCAGACGACCGCTGCGTGTCTACTTCCGCACATGTGATTCTGAGACGCAGCTCTAGGTCCTTCACAAGCTTGAGTGTGGCCGGAACCACCGGGAGGGCTTGCTGAAATGCAGTCTGCCTGACTCCCGGGCCCAGAGTTCCTAACTCAGTAGCTCCAATGTGGGGTCTGAGAATCTACCTTCTGACAAGTTCCCAGGGGTGCTGATGCTGCTGGTCCAGGGATGGCCCTTTAAGAACTACTGCTATGGGGTTTATCAAAGCATAAGTGATATTGCCTTAATAGAAACTAGGAGACTGAAATATTACCCAATAATTGGAAATTTATATATCTCTAACAATTTTTTTTTTATATAAACTTATCTATTTTTTATTTATTTATTTTTGGCTGCATTGGGTCTTCGTTGCTGCGTGTGGGCTTTTCTCTACTTGCGGTGAGTGGGGGCTACTCTTCGTTGTGGTGCATGGGCTTCTCACTGTGACGGCTTCTCTTGTTGCGGAGCACTGGCTCTAAGCATGCAGGCTTCAGTAGTTGTGGCTCGCGGGCTCTGGAGCGCAGGCTCAGTAGTTGTGGTGTATGGGCCCAGTTGCTCTGCAACATGTGGGATCTTCCCGGACCAGGTCTTGAACCTGTGTCCCCTGCATTAGCAGGCAGATATTTAACCACTGCGCCACCAGGGAAGTCCCTAACAATGTTTAAATAATGCTAAAAAATTCATTCGAATGAGTCCAAGTATATAGAAGTGATATTTGTTTTGAAATAAAATAGGATCAACACTTTCTAGTATTCTACTTCTCCCCAAATTAGATAACAATGGTGGACACAGATGTTTCACTTTTCAGCAATGGTCTATTTAATTTGTAGTCTTTCAAATTCCAGGACACCTGCATAATTTGGGGTCTGTCAGCTTTAGGTACAGTAAGTCACCAGAAATGTTGAAAACCCAAAGGGCAAGAGGAACACGGGCAGGCACAAGCGGATGTTCATGAGGACAGCCCAGTCTCCAGCAGACTGAGCCCACCTGACAAATTCAGGCCATGCCACCAACAGAAAGGACAAGGGCCTTCTTTGCAGGCACCACCCCCCCGCTAGATCTGAAGGTGGGGGCCTTGGACCTCAGAGAGAGAGATTACAAGGAAACTTCAGTCTCATGGGTCATGAACTCTGAAATGCTGGAGATCTTCCAAGCTGATTTTGGAGTCTTGGGAAATCCGTTTACAAGATCATGAGTGTTATAAGCGTTTAGCACAATGCCTGGCATGTAGGGGACCTATGTAAATACTTTGGGAGGGACGGGAGGAAGAAGGCAAGGAGGGAGGAAGTGAGGGGAGGGCAGTGGAGGGGAAGAGAGAAAAGATTATCTAACTTTCTCTTTGACCTTAAAGAGAGATCAGTATCAAACACAAGTTAAAAAGAAATACACATGAATTTATTCCATTTGCAAAGATGCAAAGTTCAGTGGAAATTTAGCAACATCGACAAAGTGATAAAACTACTGACAGTGGACATGGTGGTTGAGTCCCAAACTCCCATCTCAGCCCTCCTTTCTGGGCAGCCACCAGGCCATCTGGAGAACTGATCTCACTGCAGGGTGAGCCTCTCCATCTGAGGCAACAGACCAGCTCAGGGACAGCAGGGGACCCAGGGCAGCCAGTGGGACATGAGCAAAGGTTCCTGAGGGTCCCTGTGGTCCTGCTCAGCCCCGCTCATCCCGCCCAGGGCTCTGGGCAACGTGAGAAAGCGCTAGTGCTGCAGGCACAGGAGTGGAACCAGCTAGAAGCATCCTAACTGCCGCGTTAGTGTGATTAAACATTCAATCCTCACAGACGGGGAACACACAGATGCTTCCTTGCATTCAGGGAAACTTTAAGCAAAACTACCTCTGCCTTTCCGAGCTGTGCTTTCTTCTACCCAATACACTTTGGGAAGACCTTTAAGAAGTCGAAGAAGGTAAGGAACCACGGAATCTTTGTGCTAAAAAAAAAAAAAAAAAAAAAAAAAATTACATTTAATTAAGTACACGACTGGTAGCTTTTTAGCACAGACTGAGCCCAAAACAAAGCACATCCACATCCTGATCATCTCAGAGAAGGGCGTTTGCACAGCGTCGCACCCTTCCTGCTGCACATGGCGGGCAGCGTCCCTCTGGCCAACAGGAAGGCCGACACCTGCCCTCTGCTGCTCAGTGTCCAGCCTGGCTCTGGCCTCCAGAAGAAGACACGTGTGCACACACTCAGAACTGCCTCCTGCCAGGTGTTTAAAGTCCCCAAACCCAAACCTCAGGACCACATCCTCCAGACTGGAGAGCAGCTTACAAACTTGGTGATGCTTCTTTCTGTTGTTCACGGCCCTTGTGCTCTTCCCTTCCTTTCTTAAATTTTCGGCTTCATGTTTCCTTTTGCTCCTCTCAAACTGAGCATTAGACTTTATAGCCAATGTTAACCAATGGAAAAATTACTTTCATCTAGTTTCCAAACTAGCCAATCAGCATAGAGTTCATAACCTTCCACTACTAGCTCTCCTGGCTATCTCCCTACATGCGGCTGCCCCCGTGAAGGACAAGTGTGCTCCAGAGAAGGGGACACTATCTGATGTTCTGAAACGCTGAAAAAACATGTGGCTTTGAAAACATGGTTGCAAATTCTGCCACACTCCTTTCACCAAAAGGCAGAGTCAAATTCGCGTCCCCTGAAAACAGGGCTGCCTTGGTGACTTGCTTCTAGTGTACAGTCAGACCTCTGTATCCGAGGGTTCCACGTCCGTGGATACAAAGAGCCGACAGTACTACACCATTTTATATGGAAGACTGGAGCATCCTCGGACTGTGGTACCTGCAAGGGGTCCCGGAGCCAATCCCCCGAAGATGCCGAGGGATAGCTGCGTGTAGAAAGTGGAATGAATGAGCCTGACTTCCCAGGCTAGCTCAGAGGTGGCAGAGCCACTTCCCCCGGCTCTTTCTCAGGACACGCACTCTTGCAACCCAGACACTATGCTGTGACAAAGTGACACAGCCCAGGCCACACAGGGAGGCCATGCACATAGAAGGGTCCTGGCCAAGAGCCCCAGAGAAGGTCCAGCCAGCAGCCAGGATCACCCCACACATGTGGGGGAGGGGCCTTCAGGTGACTCCAGGGCCAGCCTTTGAGACACCCCAGATGACACCAAATGGAGCAGAGACTGGGATCTTCTGAGCACTGGCTAAATTGCAGATTCATGAGCAAAAACCTCCGCCAAACAAAACCAACTAACTTTGGGGTAATTAAGCCACCAACTTTGGGGTAATTTTTATGCCACAGCAGGTAACCAAAATAAATAGAGAACCTTCTTTAGTGAAAACAAAACCATTCTTCCTGTGCAACAATTGCCCAGGGAACTGGTGTACTAACACACACAAGACCCCAAAGGGGCCGCACACCAAGACCCTGCAGAGAGGGAGCGGCCCGGGCTCTTCCCCACACACCCTGCAATGGTGTCACCACCACTGCTACTCTGGCCACGGCTGCCACCAGGGCAGCCCACTAACTGGGCACGAAGGAGGCCAGTGCCAGCGCCCACCCGGGATGAAGGAAAGGAACACAAACTACAGGTGGATCACGAAAAAGTTGGTCCCTAGGCGCAGGGGCCGGCAGACACCGGGCTCCTCTCCTGGTGTCCGTGAGGCCCCCGGCTTCCTGGGAAGATCAGGCCGACTGTGAGTCCCATGGGACAGCCGCTGCCACCCCTGCCAACTCCTGACCCGGAACCCAAACCACAACAAAAGTAACTTGTACTCATCTCTCCCTGCCATCTGAAAAAACCCGATACACATATTAGGGGCTCACAGGTAAATCCAGCAAGTGATGTGTTTGCCAAAGATAGTTTCAAGTAATACTCATTCGAATAGCAGTAGTTTCTTACACAGGTTTTTTTTGAAAATTTATTTTCCTCTCTTTATTTTTATATTTAAATTTAAATAGGACCTGGCAAATAAAAAATGATTGTCTTCATTTTCACATTTATAAATAAATAGGAAGAAGAAGAATTAAAATGCAGCTTATGCATCTAATCTTGGTTTTTCGTGTGGCCTTGATCAGATAACCTATTTAATTTTTGAAATACTTCTCTAAAATTAAAATGCTTATTTTTTTTCAAATGTATAAATACTCTGTCAAAAATATTAATTCTTATTGAAGTAAAATTTCCAGGACATGCAAGCTAACTTTTTTAGATGAATAAAAATTCAAATAGCTGACATCTTTATTTTTTTAACATAGGACGATTAAACTTGGAATTTTAAAAAATGATTTTCGGCAATGATAAGAATAAACAGATAAAAGATTCTGTATCCAGTGACTGAGCATTTGCTTCAATTAGCCTTGGTAAATACTAAAAAATGGCCATTTTCTGTTGTAGTGACAACACTGGTTTGTAAATCACCTTTAAAAGGCACATTAACATGTACTCTAAAACAATTTATATCTATCATAGTTTTGAAAAAGACTGTTATATCACAATTATCTCAAAGAACACTGTCCTTTTGGAAGGAAAAGAAGTGGTTACTCTGAGTCTGGCTCCCGAGCGTTTTGCCTGAGGTTTAAAATCAAGTCTACTCTGGAGGGTACGTGGTTACTTCACAAAGCACTCTAACTTTCTGGCGAAAACAAAAACCGCACCTTCCTGAGGACATGTCCATAGAGGTCTCATTCCCACCAGTTCTGCCCCCTCCCCATCACTCGCCCTCAGCTGATCACTTCCACCAGGTAGGTTCGCGAGCGCTCCTCTAGGCCTGATTTAGGAGAATAAAGTAGGCACAAACTTAAACCCTAACTGCACCCTCTTTTACACGCAGAAACACTTTTAATTTAGCCAAGTCCTACCTGTAGATCAGATTCAATGAGAAAAATGCCCAATGCAATCACCGCGTCTCTCCGCCTTTCATCCAACTGGAAGATGCCATGGAAATCGACTGGGCACATACACAGCAGCTTCTGGACCTAGAAAATGAGACCAAACAAACAAACAAACAAAAAAAGCCCATAGCTTAAAAATATATAAACCCACACTCAGATAAACCAGTACCAAAAAGCCCAGCGAATATATACAACAAATAAGTCATTTTTTTCCAATCAAAAGGTCATAAAAAGGACACCTCCAGCCTCTGAAATGATGGTATACACACCCCTCCAAGGAACCTGGACCAAGAGCTGAAAGGCTGTGTCCACGGAGGCGGTAAAGCACGATGGCTAACGTCTGCCCTTAGGTGTCAGGGCAGTCCAGGGTCCCCACTTCCCAGTGGTGCCCATGAGCAGGTTATGAAAACCTACAGGTAAGCTACCTATAGTCACAAGGCCTCCCCTTAGGGCTCTTTAAACATTAAATGTGTGTAAAGCACTCAGAACTGTGCGGGGCACACAGTACGTGCTCAGTAAACAATATATATTGTTACTGGACGTGGAATGGTGGCAGGCAGAGGGCAGCAGGCAGGCAGTCAGCAATTTCCTGAATAAATAGAAACACTAGGATTATCGTCAGAACAAACCAACAGTAAATGTCTGTCATAAAAGAACTAAAAATCAGGATTTATTATGAAAAGGAAATCAGGTGATGCCAATCTTGAAAATCTCTGCCAGAGCAAGCTCTGAAGAGAGCTTGAAGATACACCAGGAGGCCCTAACCTTGCTGTCCCATGGACCCAATGAGAAGTCTCTCACTGACATTCACGTGGTCTGGTGGGATGTTCTAATAGCAAAGGAAATGGAAGCCAGTGATCGCCATTTGCCCTGAAAATGCATCAGTCAATTACCACTGTAATTTTTTATAGAAAGTAATTTGCTGTTGTTCCCTTCAGATTTTAAAGGGGCAAATACAAGAGGACAAATTGAAACTGGCAAAGATTATGTAAAATACCTTCACCCCAGTGTTGTGTATACTAATTGAAACTCTGAAACAATCTAAACATTTAACATTTAGGAAAATAATCATGATCAACCACTTGATCAAATATTAGGTTAAACCCTAACTGCTGATATTCAACCATTTTTGACCTACAAAAACAATGCTTTTGTAAAGTTTAACCTAAAGTTACAGACATTAAAAATGGCATTTTTCTATGACTAAGCAGTGACACAGAACAACGTTCTAAATGTTCTATAAGCTCACGAAAGGAATGATCTGAATTACATACAGAAAAAATGCTGGAAGAAAATACATCAGGGAGTTCCCTGGCAGTCCAGTGGTTAGGACTCAGCGCCTTCACTGTCGTGGCCCAGGTTCAATCCCTGGTCGGGGAACTAAGATCACGCAAGCCATGAGGCGTGGCCCAAAATATACATATATGCATATGTGTATATATATGTGTGTGTATATATATATGTGTGTATATATATATAATCAAAGTGTTAATAGTTTTGAGAGATAGGATGACCAGAGGTGAGACATTTCTTCTTCATGCTTTTTTATATTTGCCAAAATATGTTCAAAAGGAAAATATTTCTTGTGTAATCAGAAAAAACATACAGTAGGTTAAAATAAAAATATATAGGGGCTTCCCTGGTGGTGCAGTGGTTGAGAATCTGCCTACCAATGCAGGGGACACGGGTTCGAGCCCTGGTCTGGGAAGATCCCACATGCCGCGGAGCAACTAGGCCCGTGAGCCACAACTACTGAGCCTGCACGTCTGGAGCCTGTGCTCCACAACAAGAGAGGCCGCGACAGTGAGAGGCCCGTGCACTGCGATGAAGAGTGGCCCCCACTCACTGCAACTAGAGAAAGCCCACGCACAGAAACGAAGACCCAACACAGCCATAAATAAATAAATAAATAAATAAATAAAAGTGTAAAATTTATTTAAAAAAATATATATATATATACACACATGAGGGGGAATCCATGCTTGTGTGATTAAATGCTTAGGCAAAAGAGCACACAGCAACGAGCAAGAGAGGAACGGAAGTCGAACTTCCCCCTCATCACTGGGAGAACATGCTTTACGATCAGGGGAAATAAAACACGAAGGAGCTGCAGACCAAGCATGGTAGAGTGATCATTGCAGAGACTCACACTCACATAACAGACAGTCAAGTCTCTCAAGAAACACGCCTGCAAATAAGAAATCCACCACAAGGTGGATTACACAGAGCTGTGGAGCATTTTCAAGGTGGAAGCCCTCCCACAGGCCCCACCCCGGGCAACACAGACCTGGGGGGGACCCCAAGGCTGGAGGACAAAGTGAGACTCAGAAACGTGGCAGGACTAGCCCAACCTCATTACTAAATATGGAAAAGCTGTAACTACAGAAAAGATGACCCTTCAACAGTCCCACACATCAACACAGACAAGCCTAAGAGTTTATATGCTCGTGCTCTCAGTCCTGTCCTCTGTCCCTGGAGGCTTTTGGGGGGGCAGGGTAAGGATCATGCTGTATTTTTCCGTGGAAGTGAAATGCACTTGGACTTTGGAGTTAGACCCAGAGTCACCAGGCGACACGTCGAGCCTCAGCTTCCCATCTATACAGCGTCCCCGTGGGGCCAGGTACGGAGGCACAGCCCTCACCTGGGCTCAGGACTCGCTCCACGGCAAGTGGTGGGCATAGTCCACGCCACTGTGCATCAGTAACGGCCTTCGAATGGCTCCTATGAGGGTCGATGGAAGCAGGACGCCTCTAACTCATTCACTCACTGTTCACTGGGCACTACTTGCGGGAGGCGCCACCCTGGGCGCTGTGGATGCAGAGTGAACCTCGGACCAGGCCCTGCCCTCGTTCCAGAGGGGGACAGACAACCCGGGTGAGGACCAGAGATGAGGTCGTGTAAGAGGCGTTAATTCTCCTGGTTGAAAGTAAGGGAAGAGCTGTCCCTCTCCTTCTCTTTCTTTGAGAACTCACACTAGAAAACTTGCCAAAGGAAGGATTTCCTCCTTTCTTGGAACGGTGCATAAATTCTTTTGAAGACTAGATTGGCACTTTGCGAGCTTTATGACTTAGGAATGTCCTTCTCAAGGACCTGGGGAGCCACCTCTTTGGAATGTACACATCGAGGGAGACAGCGCCCATCTCCCCATCTCTGGGGAGGACAGGAGCCTAACTTCCATGGGCTCCAGGCTCCAAGTTGCAAAACCACCTCCTGTCATAAAGGTGGGAGGATGAAGCCAATCAGCTAACACAGTCGATCACTCCACTTACCAGGTAGTTAGCATGAACTATGTGTGACAAATGGTGCTGACAAGCCCACTTATTTGATTTTAGCCCAGTGAGACTTCTAAACAACTATAAAACAATAAATTTGCATTGTTCTAAGCCACTAAGGTTGTGGGCATTTGTTACAACAGCAATAGGAAACTAATACAGTTGGTCACAGAGTTGTAAACAAAACTCAAAACCTGGACTGCCTATCTAGAAAGATATAAAAATTAATCAGGTTACAGGCAATATTTATTTCCTTCTTTACTCTTTTCTGTATTTTCTGTAAGGAATACTGTTAACTGCAGAATCAGAAAAAAAATTTTTTAAATAGTAGAAACAATTTTGCCACTAATGCAAATCTTATTTCTAAAAGGACAATAATACTTATAGTCTTCGAGCTCAGAAAATAAGCGAAGAGTGTATAATATTTCAATGGATAGAATCTGGGTAATCCAAGAACAAAGAAGTAACATAAAACCGAAAGAAAATCTAGGTCAACTAAACGAAGTAGTTGCATACAACAGTCCTGCTACAACTTCTTTAATTCTAACATCTTAATATCAGCAAAACAACTGCTACTTAACTATAACTTTCCCAAGAGTCTCAGTCTAAGTAGGAAGGTTTTTAAAAAGCAGGCGATGCAGGTATCTGGCCCTGACGCAGGCGCGTGGCTGCAGTGAGAGGGATGGCTGGGTGGGGACCCAGGCTGGTGCCACCTGGGACAGGAGGCCCAGGCACGTCAAGCTCAATCTCACAAAGCAGCCTTGAAAATGCTCCACAGCTCTGTGTAAACGAAAACCAAATTGATTAAATTACTTCATTAGCAAAAAAATCACGGAAATACTGGACTGTGACATTGAGCTTTCCTTGGTAAAATTTCCCTAAGGAAACACGCAGCACACACAGGCCCAACCTCCACACTGAGAGGACGCTCGGCCCCAGGCCTGAGGGCCACTGACGACCCCCAATCACAGGCAGGGTCCCAGGCAGAGGCCGGGGGAGGGCGCGGCCTCGGCTGCCAAGCGCCCACTTTCAGGAGATCACGTGCCATCCTGCTTCACAGGTTGGGCAACTTGGCCCTGATGGGTTAAGTATGATCTCAGGCAGCAGGCACTTCCCTGGACCCCCCCGACTTCTGTCCCCCCGCTCATGCACCCCCGCTGGCCCCCAACTCCGACACAAACTCCACGCACATGTGCAGCCTGGCAAGGGAGGTCCTCCCACATACCGACACCCAGCCTGGACCTCTGTCAGGCCGCTTCCAGGGTCTCCACTGTCTGCAGCATTTCTCAACCTGCCTCGTCTCCCCACAAAACCCTCCCATCATTCTAAGACACAGCTCCCCCTCTCCTGCTTGTCAAGCTGCTCTGGACATCAGGTCTGTCCCCTCACACCTCTCAGGAGCCCACCAAGAACCCTGGGCTGAGATGCCTGCCCTTCTCATGTCTTACCTTGGAGCCCCTGTGTACTTACCTTCCGCCCCCTGCAGACGGGACTGTGTCCCCTGGTCACGTGCCCACCACATCCCCATTAACTATCCCCATTCTACGGCTTACAAAAGTGAGGCACAGAGAGGTCAAAGTTCTAATGCAGAATAAAGCTTGAACGCTATAATGAAGAAAAAATGAAAAAATAACATTGAATGATTTTCTTCAGAAGTTTACAACAAATTAACAAGTAGTTTGCTTTCTTTGGGGTGATGGGGGGAAGAGCCTGTCATTATAAAAGGTCACTAAGCTCAAAATCTGAAAGAGACGGCTGGGGTTGCTCCCATTTACGAAAAGGATCCAGAGGGGCTGGCTCTGCACACCACTCTGAGGAGGCCAGTAAGGAACAGACCACAGGAGGCAACAGAGGTTACCTCCTTAGACTGTGAGAAGCCCTGACAGTACTTTAACCCAAGGCTGTTAAGAGAGATGCCTTGAGGTGAATTTACTGCCAAAGTAAGGAAATGCTGAACCAAGTTAGAGAAAATAAGATGCCCTCACAAGTCTGGATGAGTGGGCAGAACACCACAGATGAGAACTCAACATGAGAGTGGGTGTAGGTCGGGTATGTAGGTCAAAATTAAGCTACAATAATAGCGTTATAAGCTGGCCAATTAAACTTTTAAGTATGCAACTTTTGTTATCTGAAACCTCTGGGAATAGTCTTCCTGGAGAAACAAAAGTCCCTGAGAACTGAAGATTATGCTTTAAGTATTAGTGGTATTTTGTTGTTGTTAAATCTGTTTCTTAATTGTCATTCTCCTACACCCTGCCCCCTTAGAGAACACTGAACGTAAGTCAACATTTTCTAAGTGACTCAGAGCGAGCATGACAGACAAAGGTGATTGTGACATGATGCTTGTGTCTTAAAACTATGCCAATTTTGGCAAACTGACAAATCATCTCCCTCAAGCCTCAGCTTTCCCAGGTATAAAAGGATGAACAGATAGAATTTTGCAATGTCTGCTCTAGCAATAAAATCCGGTGAGCCAAGAACTTCCACCTGCAGCCATGAGAGAACATCAGGATCTGGATTTACCTTCCTACCATAAAACAACAGAAAAATGGACAAATACATGAAACCACTGGTTTCGTACACTGGGAAAGCAGCACAGGACTGAAATGCTTGGGGGAGAGGAAACAAGGTGAGCCCTGCTGCCCTGATTTTCTGCCAGAAGACGCATCCTGGACCACAAAACAGGGAAGGGCATTCCAAGCAGATCATGCTGGTCTCACTAAGCTGAGGAGACAGAAATGGGAGTACTGGAAGTCTAAAAGCAGCTGGGAATTCTGGAGAAGAGAGAGCTCAACAGAAAAAAAGCTCCACAAATCTGCAAGAGTTCCCCTGAGTCTTTGATGAATATACTAAGACAGACCAGGATAGGGTAATACTCCACGATGTTGGGCAAAAAACAACCAAGGAACTGTGAGATGAATGGTTCCTGGGTTCTTACAGAGCTGAGAGGAGTCTGAGTTACTCCCAGCCAGAGCAAAAAACCCGCAAAGCATTCAGTGGAGAACTCGAAGGGCCACACCTCAGCAATGGGGCTAAACTACCCCTGTCGCAAAAGCTATTTCAGACCTGCCCTAACAAAGTTTAAAAACCAGCTCTGCAATAGATGCAGAAAAAGCATGTGAAAAAATTCAACACACTTCATGATAAAAACACTCAACAGGGACTTCCCTGGTGGTCCAGTGGTTAAGACTCCACACTTCCATGGCAGGAGGCACGGGTTCGATCCTTGGTTGAGGAACTAAGATCCTGTATGCTCCCAGTGTGGCCAAAAAACGAAAAAAACAAACACTCAACAAACTACGAACTTCCTCAACCTGATAAAGATTATCTATCAAAAACCCACAGCCAACATTGTACATAGTAAAAGATGGAAAGCTTTCCCCCCAAGATCAGGAACAAGATAAGGACGTTCACTCTCAACACTTCTACCCAGTGTTGTGCTGGAGGGTCTGGTCAGGGCAATTAGACAAGAGAATGAAATAAAAGCCATTCAGATTGGAAAGAAAAAACTATCTCTATTTGCAGATGACGTGAGCTAAAGGTACCCCACCCCCAGGCCATGGACCGATACCAGTCCATGGCCAGTTCAGAACCGGGTGGCACAGCAGCAGGTGAGTGGCAGGCAAGCGAGCGAAGCTTCATCTGTATTTACAGCCGCTCCCCATCACTTGCATTACCGCCTGAGCGCCGCCTATCAGATCAGCGGCAGCATTAGATTCTCACAGGAGCGCAAACCCCACTGTGAACTGCGCATGCGAGTGATCTAGCTTGCATGCTCCTTATGAGAATCTAATGCCTGATGATCTGAGGTGGAGCTGAGGCGGTGATGCTAGTGCTGGGGAGCGGCTGCAAATACAGATTATCATTAGCAGAGAGGTTTGACTGCACAGAGACCATAATAAATCAATTGCTTGCAGATTCATATCAAGACCCCATCACTGAGTGGCAAGTGAAAACAAGCTCAGGGCTCCCACTGATTCTGCATTATGGTGAGTTGTATAATTATTTCACTATATATTACAATGTAATAATAATAGAAATAAAATGCACAATAAACATAATGCACTTGAATCATCCGGAAACCGTACCCTTTTCCCACACCGGTCTGTGGAAAAATTGTCTTCCAAGAAACTGGTCCCTGATGCCAAAAAGTTGGGGACCGCTGATCTAAATAATCCACTAAAAAAAAATTAGACCTAATAAATAAGTTCAGCAAAGTTGCAGGATACAAGATCAATATAGAAAAATCAACTTTAATCAGACTTTCAGTTTTACAAGATGAAAAGAGTTCTAGAGATGGATGGTGGTGATTGTAGTAAAACATTATGAATGTATTTATTTATTTTAAAATAAATTTATTTATTTATTTATTTATGGCTGTGTTGGGTCTTTGTTGCTGTGCGCGGGCTTTCTCTAGTTGCGGCGAGCAGGGGCTACTCTTCATTGTGATGCGCGGGCTTCTCATTGCAGTGGCTTCTCTTATTGCGAGCATGGGCTCTAGGCATGTGGGCTTCAGTAGTTGTGGCACACAGGCTCAGTAGTTGTGGCACAGGGGCTTAGTTGCTCCACGGCATGTGGGATCTTCCCGGAGCAGGGATCGAACCCGTGTCCCCTGCACTGGCAGGTGGATTCTTAACCACTGTGCCACCAGGGAAGTCCCTATGAATGTATTTAATATCACTGATCTGTACACTTAAAAGTGATTAAGATGGCAAATTTTAAATTATGTATATTTTACCACAATAAAGGAAATAGAGGAAAAATCAATTGCATTTCTATACAGTACCAATGAACAGACTGAAAATGATATTAAGAAATTATTCCATGGTGAATTTTATGTCATGAATTAATTCCATTTACAATACATCAAAAGAACAAAATACTTAGGCATAAATTTAACAAAGGAAGTGCAAAACTTACATTCTAGAAACTACAAAACCTCACTGAAAGTAAAGACCTAAATAAATGGAAAGATATCCCATGACCATGGATGATAAGAATTAATATTAAGATGGCAATTATACTCCAAATTGACCTACAGATTCAACACAATCCCTATTATAACCCCAGGTGACTTCTTTGCAGAAATTGATAAGCTGATCCTAAAATGCACAGGGAAATTCAAGAGACCCACAACAGACAAGGCTATCTTGAAAAGGAAGAGCAAAGTCTGGGGACTCACTCGTCCCAATTTCAAAACTTACTACAAAGTGATAGTAATCAAGACAGTGTCCTAGGGTAAGGACAGATATATAGACCAATGCTAAAATAAAAACAGCTGCCACCCTAGAATTCTATAGTCAGCAGAAATGAAGCTGAAAAAAAAACTTTTTCAAATAGGACAAAGCTGAGAGACTTAATCACACTAGCAGACCTGTACTATAAGAAATGTTGAAACCAATAAAGTAAGGGGGACTTCCCTGGTGGTCCAGTAGTTAAGACTTCATGCTTCCACTGCAGGGGGTGCGGATTCAATCCCTGGCCGGGTAACTAAGATCTCACATGCCTCATGGTGTGTCCCCCCCAAAAAAAAGAAAAAATCAATAAAGTGTAAACATCAATCTACATAAAGAAATGAAGAGAACTGAAAATACTGTATATATGAATACACATATTTTTCATATTTTATGATTATTTAAATAAATTATAATAATGTATTGTGGAGTTTATAACATAGAAGTAAAAATCTATGACAGCAATCATAAAAAAATGGGGCCAGATCGAATTACAGTTATAAGGTTATTACACTATAAGTGAAGTGGTATAATGTTATTTGAAGGTAGACTATGATAAATTAAAGAGATTCATATTTCAATCCTAGAACAACCACTTAAAAAGAGAGATCTATAGCTAATAAGCCAAAAGTGAAGATAAAATGGAATACCAAAAAATGCTGAATTAATCCAAAGGAAGGCAAGAAAAGAAAAAGAGAACAAAAACCAGATGGGACAGATAGAAAACAAATATCAAGGCGAGACCTTCCCGATGCCGGTTGGGGCTCTGCGGAGCAGAGCGGAGGCTGCGCCCGGGCCTCGGGCGGGGTAGAAGGCCGGCGGGCCCGCTGCCCTGCGCGCGGTGGATGCGGCGGCGGCGATGGACGCCCTAGAGGAAGAGAGCTTCGCGCTGTCCTTCTCTTCCGCCTCTGATGCAGAATTTGATGCTGTGGTTGGATATTTAGAAGACATTATCATGGATGATGAGTTCCAGTTATTACAGAGGAGTTTCATGGACAAGTACTACCAGGAGTTTGAAGACACGGAAGAGAATAAGCTCGCCTACACACCTATTTTTAATGAATATATTTCTTTGGTAGAAAAGTATATAGAAGAACAGCTGTTGGAGCGGATTCCTGGATTTAACATGGCGGCTTTCACTACAACTTTACAGCACCATAAAGATGAAGTGGCCGGTGACATTTTCGACATGCTGCTCACGTTTACGGATTTTCTGGCTTTTAAAGAAATGTTTCTGGACTATAGAGCAGAAAAAGAAGGCTGGGGACTGGACTTAAGCAGCGGTTTAGTGGTGACTTCATTGTGCAAATCTTCTGTGACAGCTTCCCAGAACAATCTGCGGCCCTAGGTCCCACCTCCAGGTAATGGGATCTTTCTAGACATCACCAGCCCAATAGACTGGGAGAGGCTTTGGCTAATGATGTCAGAAGAATACATCTTGGAATGACTGACTGTTCTGCAACTCTTCGTTAATGTTAAGTATTGATGGGTCAGAAGAAAATGACCTGACCTTCCTGGGACACATTCTTGTCTTCAGTAACCCTAGTACTCCTACCTGAGTAGACACCTCTTTCAGGAGCTTCTGAGTCTGGCTCCTGCACCAAGCCCAAGTCCAGCATTCCACCTGGGGGGCACTTCCCCAGCATACGTGTTGGTGTGTCCATGTTGGAAGAACCCCCCGTCACCAACTCTCTTGGCCCAGCAGGCCTTGCATGTCCCGCCAGGCTTTTTGTGCACTCACAGCTTTTTACATGGGTCAGAGTTTCAGTCCTGCAGCCTCAATGGGCTTTTTGACTGGGAGTATTTATCTAGGGTTTAACTCAAGCTAGGTGCCCATCTCAAGATTTCTGAAACTCCTACTATCACAGCTAGTCTTGGCTGTAGGAATCGACTTAGAGAGTTGTCCTTTACCTAAAAAGGTACTTGTGAAAATCAGTTCCTAGTCTTACATGTACAGTCCTTGTATCACTTCACTGTCTTCTACTGGTCCTGATGTACTCCCATTGTTTCTATAACTCTCGTTTATGTTTTTGAAAACGTATTTTTATAGATGAATACTCAGGCTAACTTAGTGGATATAATCTTGGAACTTCCATGATTACCCACTTCAAGATCAAAGTATTATATTGCTGTGTGCTTTTTAGCTGTTAGTGCTATGAAAGCAAAAATGCTTTCTATGTTGGTGTTCCTATTTTACTGGGCACCAATGAATGTATGCTGGAAGTAGTCTAAAAGGTTTCCTTTTCTTAGAGCATGTTAGTATTTCTGCAGGTTTGCTTAAAACCCTTTCTGTGTAAAACAGCTCCTTAGGTTTTCTGTTGGGGTAGGGGCTCTGCACTTCCTTCTTGCTGTCAAAATAATCTTACCAAGATAGTGTTCCACTGGTCTAGCTCAGTAGGAGACAGCAAACAGCTTTACTGGTCATCTGTCTGCTTGGATTTAGTACAATGTTTGATAGAACATTACTGACCAGAAAACATGGATGTCACCTCTCTAGAAAGAAATACTATAGTAGTTCAATTCCCAATGTGTACCTTAGTTTTTTTGTTGTTGTTTTTATTTTTATTTTTCAAGTAAAAATAAGAATCTCTACTGACTTTTCACTTGGCTGTTCTGGTTTTAAAGGATGAGCTAGCTGTAGGCTGTGCGTTTTTCTGTACCGATGTGGCGCTTATTAAATACTTTTGTACCATGAAAAAAAAAAAAAAAAAAAGAAAACAAATATCAAGATGGTAGATTTAAATCCAACCATATTAATAATTACATTAATGTAAATGGTCTAAAAAATCCAACTACAAGGAAGAGATTTTCAGACTGGAAAAGCATGCTACATGCTGTCAACAGGAAAATCACTTTAAATGTAAAGGCAGAAGCTAAAAGTAAAAGGATGGAAAAAGATATACTATGCAAACACCACTAACAAGAAAGGTGGAGTGGCTATATTCATAACAAAGTAGATTTCAGAATAAGGAATATTGCTATTCATGATTATAAAGAGGTCAATTGATGACAAGGACATAACAATCATAAATGTGTATGAGCCCGAGAACCAAGTTTCGAAATACATGAAGCAAAAACTAACAAAACTCAAAGGAGAAATCGACAGATCCACAATTATGGTTGGAGACCTCAACATTCCTCTCTCAGTAATTGATAGAACAAACAGAAAATCAGTAAAGATACTGAAGACTTAAAAAACCTACTTGACCTTATGGATATTTATAGGAGACTCCACCCAACAAAAGCAGAATACACATTCTTTTCTTGTACAATTGGAAAATTCACCAAGATATATCTTACCTATGCTGATTCTTAAAGCAAGTCAATAAATTTAAAAGAACTGAAATCAAACAAAGTATGTTTTCTGACTGCAACAGAATTAACTTAGAAATCAATATCAGAAAAACATCTATAAATCTCCCCAATTTTTTGGAAATTAAACAACATACTTCTAAATACCTCTGAGTCAAAGAAGAAATCCTATGGGAAATCAGAAAATATTTTGAACATAATGAAAAAGAAAACACAACACACTAAAATTTGTGGAATGCTGTTAAAGCAGCACTTAGAGGGAAATTTATATCTTTAAAGGCTTATATTATCAACAGAAAAGAAAAAAGGTCCAATATCCTATGATCCCAAAAGATCTAACAGACAATTTTCCTAAGTGAGAAAAGACATCTAAAAAAACAATATTTAATATTCATACTAAATGTAATTTTCACAAATCTATTTAAACTGGTCTCAAATATTCCCATCTACAGGCTAATCGTGACATTTTACTTTACTTATTACTAGTATTTTAAATTCTGCACCAATCCCCTAAAGGCTATTAAACTGTTAAACTGCTCTTAAGATAAAGTCAACCATCATTTCCACGACCTGTCCTGGGTGCTCACGTCCTGCCCACCCCCACCCCCAAGATATAACCACTACAGCCTACTTTAACGTCATCAAATGAGTCAAAAATGTTCCTACCTCTCGGCCTTTGCACAATCTGTATCCTCTGCTAGGAGAATTCCTTTGTACACACTTCATCAGCTACCTCCTTCAGCTCTGTTTAAAATCTTCCTTGAGGGACTTCCCTGGTGGTCCAGTGGTAATGAATCCGCCTTCCAATGCAGGGGACGCACGTTCAATCCCTGGTTGGCGAACTAAGATCCCACATGCCGAGGGGCAACTAAGCCCGAGCGCCTCAACTAGAGAGAGAAAACCTGCACGCCACAACTAGAGATAGAGAAGTCAGCATGCCGCAATGAAGAGCCCATGTGCCACAACTAAGACCCGATACAGCCAAAAATAAATAAATAAAATAAGTAAATATTTTTAAAAAATAAAAAAATAAAGTCTTCCCTGGTCCCCCTATAAATTGGGAGCCCATTTTACCTCTCCTCATACCATTTACCTTTTTTTTAAATTGAGATAAAATTCACCAACATCATTTACTTTTTTAATTGAAGGATAATTGATTTACAATGTTTCAGGTGTACATTGTAAATCAATTATACCATTTAGAGGGAAGAGAAAGAGAGGGAGGAGGAGGAGGGAGGTGGCAGCGTGGTGGTGGAGGAGCAGGAGCGGGAGGGGGATGGAGAGGAGAAGGCTCCTGGGTGGCATGGCGGACCTGCTCCTCCAGGCACTGCCCAGCCCCCTGTCAGCCAGGGCTGAACCCCTGCAGGATAAGGAAACCTGCGTGGGTACTAACAATCAAAGCTACATCTGTGACACAGGACACTGCTGTGAACAGTCTCAGTGCTGCAACTACTACTATGAACTCTGGTGGTTCTGGCTCGTGTGGACCATCATCATCCTGAGCTACTGCTGCGTGTGCCACCACCACCGAGCCAAGCACCGCCTTCAGGCCCAACAGCAGCAACCTGAAATCAACCTGAAAGCCTACTGGGAAGCCCACAATTACTCAGCGCTGCCATTTTATTTCAGGTTTTTGCCAAACTATTTACTACCTCCTTATGAGGAAGTGGTGAACCGACCTCCAACTCCTCCCCCACCATACAGTGCCTTCCAGCTCCAGCAGCTGCCTACACAGTGTGGCCCTACAGGCGGCAGCCCCCCGGGCGCCAATCCCACCAGGGGCTCCCAGGAGGCTCAGAGCAGCCCCTTGCCGGGCCCAGCAGAAGCAGCACGCGACCCCCAAGCATCGCTGACCCTGAGCCCTCCAACATGTCAGCAGACCCAGCAGCCACCAAAGCCCCTGGGATGGAGCCCAGCGGCTCTGTGGCCGGCCTGGGGGAGGTGGACCCTGGGACCTTCCTGGACAAGGATTCCGAATGTAAGGAGGAGCTGCTGAAAGAGTATAGCTCCGAGCAGGGCGGCGCCCTCCCTGACAGCAAAGACAAGACACCCGGCAGAAAACACAGCTTCACAGGTGACTCGGGCAACGAGGTGTGTGTGCACAACTGGGGCCACCATGATGACGACCTCAAAGAGTTCAACGTGCTCATCGACGATGCTCTGGACGGGCCCCTGGACTTCTGCGACAGCTGCCACGTGCGGCTCCCTGGCGACGAGGAGGAAGGGCTCTGCCAGCCCTCTGAGGAGCAGGCCTGGCCGGGCACCCACACCTGCCGCGGCTGCCTGCCTGCCTGCTGCTGAACACCATCAATGAGCAGGACTCCCCAGACTCCCAGAGCAGCAGCTCCCCCAGCTAGAGCAGGCCCTGCCTGCACCCGAGAACTTGGCGACGCAACCAGGGTAGGGGAGAACCATGAGGGAAGCATTAAGTGACTGTGTTCCTTAATTTTTTTTTTTCCCCTCTGCGCCTGCGTTTTCCTGCATCTCCAGGTACTGTTTGGGGTGTGGGTGCCTTGCCCCCATAGAAACACAGTGCCGTGGAGGGCCGAGAAGTTGTCCTGTGACTCATTCCTCATACCCCACCCTGTCCCCCTTTACATCATGTCTCACTACCTGCTTGGGTCAGAAATATGTGTGTTTCAGAAGCCCCCAAGGAGGGGATGAGACTGTGCCCTGAGGTGACTCTTGGTGATGGAGTGGATTCATATTCTGGTGTGAGTTTACAAGAACCTTGCCGCATCTCAGTCCAAGAGAGGTGGCAGGTCTCAGCCCTGGGTGAAGCCCCCAGAGGTCCGGGGATTGTCGCCCCTTGCTGCCAGTGTCTCCGGAGCCGGAACTGGGCTCCTCCTGTGGGAGGATGAGAGCTGACCGGCGGTTGCATGGTGGGCTGGTAACGCGCTTGTGCTCTCAAATTCCAGGTGACGAGATCGAGGTGGCACGATGCATCCTGGAGGGATCCCTTCCCAGCAGGTTCTGGCTGGCCGCGGACTGATTCAAGTGTGGAATATTACACCTGCCTTCTCTTTGGTTTTTTTCTTTTTAAAAAAAAACAACAACAAAAGCGAGCTGAAAATAAGAACTTGACCAATGGGCAGGCAAGAATTCTGTTTTGGAAAAGGAAATTTGTGGCTTTTTCCCAACTTGGCCTTCAAAATCCTGGCTACAGTTGAGCCAGAAGGAGATGTTTTGTGTGCAGGCTTGGGTGGGGGCTATTTCTGGAACTTCTGTGGGTGAGCAGGAGGCCCTGCACTGTGGCAGCAGATAGAGGTGCACTTTCCGTATCTCTGCCCTTTGATCTGTGCCCACAGGTGATCAGTACCCTCCCCCACCCGAAGCACACATCTGCCGGCCTTCACGTCTCACTGTTCTCTACGAACAAATGAGGAGGCTGTGGGTCCTGAGAAAGGGCGGTCCCGCAGCCTGACTCACAGTATTTTCTCTTGATTCTCAATAAGTTGTTTTGTTTATCTGTTTGTTTTTTCAAACTGACCATTTGGAAAAAATGCCTTGGTTATCTGTGGTTTTCTTGCCCTTTCCCTGCTCTGCCCCGCCTTGAATGGGGTAACTAATTTTTGTAGCCTATGTCAAGTGTCTAAGTGGCCCAGGTAGGAGGGTGAAGGCAGCCATCCTGAAGGACCCCAGGATTCTTATCACTGTAGTTTGGCTTCAAAAACCAGTTGAGCTCTGACAGGAATAACGTGAATGGAAAAAGCAAACTGCCGAAGCTAACATTCCCTGTCCAGCCCTGTTCATATGAAGAGTTTGGTTCTTCCCCCACTCTTGAACGATGACATTCAGACTAGGCATTGATGTTACGGTAAGAAAGGAAAGTATATATATGAATACACATGTATATATATGTGTGTATATACACACACACACACACACACACATATATATATATATATATATACATATATATATATACATATACCCAAAATAGACAAATCCAAGGCTGTGAGGTGAACGAGTGTCTGAGTTTGGAGTCCACAAAACCAAAATCCACGTTGAACAAAGTGCAGTCCGTATACAGTGACTTTTTGGATAACCTGTGTGTGTCTGTCCGTTGTGTGTGAGCCCCCAGCCCTGTTTTCCTGTGAATACACTTTGAACAGCAGCCACTCAGCTCACATTACCCACACATTTGGAGCAGGCGCAGCCCTCTCAAGGTAATTTATTTTATGCATTTACTGTTTACTGAGCAAATGTCTGTGCACTTGGGTGTACTCAGCAGCGCTGTCGGCGGCAGTCCCCACGTTTGCCAGAGATGTGGTGCTCCAAGTAGAGGTTTTACTCTACCCATCACGGCAATTTGCACATTGCTCCATGGACACACAGAGGCCTGTGTTCTGCTCCCTGTAAACGGAAACGTGCTCTGAGCCTGTCTGCCTCCCTCAGCTGCTCCTGGCCCTCGCGTCAGCCCCCAGGGGTGTCCACAACTGCTCGGGACAGAAGGCCAAGGTGGAACCTCAGACAGAAACTGGACTAGATCTTCAGTGTCAAGCTCAGACTGGCTGGTGCCCAGACAAATCAGCCCTGCCAGATTGCCAAGAGGGTTTGGTGGCCAACGCAGTGCTGTAGGGCTTACCTCCCTCTGCTGAGGTCCAGTGCGTGGCCGGTGTGTGGTGAGAGTTGGGCAGGAGTGTGCCAGCAGCCCTCAAGATGCTTTTCCTGCCACCTTTTTTTTGTTTTGTGTTTTTGTTTTTATCCCAAACAACTCACTGAAGTGTCTCAAAGAAGATCAAGTTTTACCAAAATGAATCCTGCTTGAGTTAACTGGTCGAAGGGATGGATTCTGGCCCTCTCAGGATTCCTTCTCCAGTCAGAGTGGGGAACTGGTCCATGTGTTTAATGCTGGGTTCACTGCAGCATCCAACCCGAAAGGCACGAGGAGAAAACACAGTGGGTGGAGCTGGGCTCGAGTCCAGCGTCACAGTCTGGCCCCTGCTACATGAGGCTGCCCTGCATGACGAAAGACGCAAGTAGGGAGCTGAAGGACTTGTGAGGGAGCCAGGGAGATTTGAGGGAGTCTGATGTTCCAGGTGAACGAGAAGAAAGGGGTTGGTCGAGGGTTTGGTGCTACATTCGGAAGATTTGCAAATACACATTCCCGTGTGAGGAACATCACCCTTTATCAGTTATTGTGAATATGTGTATTTTAAGCAATAAGATTCAGCTGGTCAGACTTTTCTGGGCAGCCTCGGTGACGCATTTCCTGTGCTGTGATTGTTCTGAAGACAGAGTGGCTCTAACCACTGTGAGAAGCCCAAATAAAGTCAATCCCCCCCAAAAAAAAAAAATTATACCATTTATACCATTTACTTTTGCTTCATGGCACTTGTTACCATTTTAAATCATATTTACTTGTAGTTCTTTGTTTAAGGCTGTTTGTCTCTCTCCATGGTAAACGCCATGATAGCAAGATCATGTCTATTTATTTGTCCCTCCAAGGCGCCCGTCCAGGGCCCAGCACAGTGCCTGGCAATCAGCAGGCACTCAAAGACTTAGTGCATGAATGAATGGATGGATGAGGTCACCATCTTTTGCTTTCATAATGGTGTACCCTCGGCTGTCCTGAATCCCGGCTTCCAGACCAGCTCTAAACGGAAACATTCAAAAGAGAATGGATTCCACAGCAAAGATAGAGCCTCTCAGACTCAACGAATAAATGCAAGTGAGACCTGAGGGGTTTTGCCTCAAACCTGTATTTACGCATCAGGTTTTCACACAAAGGAAAGTAGGGCTCTGGTTGGCTTGGCAATGTTCACAAAAGGCCAAGCTTTTTTCATGAGAGAAGCAAATACAAAAATATATAAATAAGAAACCAGGAAGGGCTTCCCTGGTGGCGCAGTGGTTGAGAGTCTGCCTGCCAATGCAGGGGACAAGGGTTCGAGCCCTGGTATGGGAAGATCCCACATGCCGCAGAGCAGCTGGGCCCGTGAGCCACAGTTACTGAGCCTGTGCGTCTGGAGCCTGTGGTCCGCAACAAGTGAAGCCACGGTGGTGAGAGGCCCGCACACCGCGATGAAGAGTGGTCCCCGCTTGCCACAACTAGACAAAGCCCTCACACAGAAACAAGGATGCAGACTCTGAGTCTAGGACCACAAACAAGGTCACCTGCTTTCTTCTCCAGCCTCATCTCCACTCTTCTCTTTAAACAGATTCTGTTCCGCCAAACACTATCACCTGCTGTTTCTCATTCTCCTCTGTGCTGTGCTCTCTGTTCTCTCCATCTGAAATGACCCTCCCTCGCCAATGCGCTTAGTACTTGCAAATGCCCATCCTCATGGCTTCCAAGCCATCCCTATTTAAAATCTCAACTGAGGGTAACCTCCCAATACTTTTGCTTTCTCGGAGCACTTTTCACTTTTTTACCTTCTATTACATTCTTCACAAACCTATTAAGAGCCATGGAGAAAAGGTTTGGGGCCCAAATCAGAAATTATCTGCACCTCCCACTCCCACCCCAGCAAAGTACAAAACAGCTAAGTATCCTCCCAGGGTATTTTTATTGAAAAGCTACACAGTTCACCACCAGCTCCTTTCTGGACAGACACTGGCCAGCCCTGCACCTAATACTGCTGCTACTAATTTGTAAGTTAGTTGAGGGTCAGGATTGTGTGCACACCTAGCAGACCCAGAGTGGGCACAGCCAGGAGTCAGTGCTCAAGCAGCAGGACTGCAAGCATGAAGAGAACACAGAACATTCAAGTTTCCACATAACGGAAAACAAGAACACGGCAACATCACATGATCCTAGCAATTCTGCCTTGGGAGCTGTTTGTTTAATTCACAATATAAATAGCCAACCACGGTCAATATCATTATCTTGTGCTCAAAAGAATAAGGTACCTTTTAGGCTGACTGAGTTGGCAGGAAAAAATACAGCAAAATCCAACCTTGTGAAGCTACAGATAAACATGCACAAGGTGTCTTGCTGATGCTATCACAACTAAGTACAATCCTTTGGAAACAGGTGGGCAGTAAACATCAAGACCCATCAGTGATTTAACACAAGGATGTAATACAGAAAAAGACAACATGCTAGGTGTACAAACATGTTGTTTTACATGGAAAAGCTAGAAAGTCTAAACAGAGAAATGCTTAAGTATGATCTGCCAACGCAAAAAATGACCTGCCACCATCAAAATAATAAATATGGGCTACTTTTGCAAAAAGCAATAAAGTGAACATAGCTATATATGGTTAAAAACTAAAAAAGAGCTTTAAGAAATGACAGTGCTGATGGGTTAATGTCATGGGCTGAATCGTGTCCTCCATCAAATTCATATATTGAAGTCCTAACGCCTAGGTACCTCAGAATGTGACTGTATTTGGACATAGGGTCATGAAAGAGGTAATTAAGTTAAAATCAGGTGATGAGGGAGGGCCAGTCCTACCAATCTGACTGGTGTCCTTCTAAGAAGAGGAGATTAGGACACAGACACAGAGGGAGACCATGTGAAGACACGGGGAGAAGACGGCCATCTACATGCCAAAGAGATAGGCTTGTACAGAAACCTGCCCTGCTGACACCTTCATCATGGCCTTCCAGCCTCAGAATTGTGAGAAAATTCATTTCTGTTGTTTAAGCCATGGTGGCCCTTTGTTATGGCAGCCCCAGAAAACTAATACAGTTAATGGGGCTTGATTACAGGTAAGATATTTTTCTTCTTCCAATTTCTTCCTAAAATATTTTAGAGTTGATTTAATAACACTGGTTCTAGCAACATGAACATCCTCTGCCAAAGCTTATTCTCTCTCCTCTCCGTGTTTTTGTTTTGTTTTGTTTTGTTTTGTTTTTTAACATGGCCTCACAAAGGAATGGGAGCAGGATGGGAAATTTTCAGCTTCGTGATGCTGAAAAAATGCCAACACCAGGATTTTCACTCCACAGCAGACCACTCTAAAGGACAAACTGGATAACCACGAACTCCAGAAAGCCCACTGTCCTAAGCACCTGGCCACACATTCCTCCAGTTACTTATAAGAGTTACCCAGCGCATCTCCTGAAGCACACCTGTCCACCAGGGAGAGTCCAGCCCGTCCCTAACGCCGCAGTGCCCTTTAAACATCAGGTCAATAGTTAGCTAAACACCTCAAGATTCTGGCACCCTAACTGAAGAAGAGAGAGAGTATTTTCAGAAATGGGGAAGGAGTCTGATCAAAGCCTCTTGAGGGTGAGAAGAGGAGCAGGAGGGCACGGAATGCTGCCTGCTTTGCAGCTCTGCCTAGAACTCTCCACGTCCTGGGCTCAGGGTCCGTTAGTACGGCACAGGCCAGGCGAGAAGAGGCAGGAACAGGTCCCCTGACTTCCAGGGTACAGAGGAGTATGACCAGGCAGAGCCAGGATGAGGCTCAGCAGGGGCGGCTCAGCAACATTCTCAAGACAGGCAAGAACCAGGAAAGCAGGGCAAAAGATGGACAGGCAGATGGAAATCAGAGATGGATTCAATGTAGGCAGGACTCTCCTCAATTTTTTTCCTCTCCTCTTTCCCCCAGAGGGAGAGGACTGAGGCCTGAGTGGGCCTCACGGAGGGTGTGCTCAGAGGTGGGCTGCAATCCCAGGGGTGAGCCTCAGGGCTGGGACTCCAGTCTTAGAGGCAGCCTAACAGGAAAAGGTCAAAGCTCAGATAAGGATCCTAGAATAGATGACCAGGGCCCTTGGGTCTGGCTACCTGAACACGGCAAGAGTCTGGTCACCAGACCTGGGGCACAAGAGCACATGGGGGACTTACAGCAAAACTGACTTGTTGCTGGTCACCTGAGCAACCAAATTAGGAGTTTCTTATTTACCTGGCCTAATGTATACCAATTAACAATAGGTGCTCAATAAATGTTTTCTGGATGAAAGAGAAAAATTAAGGAATTAAGGACAAGTAAAATGCACTCAGTAGTGATAAGCTTGGCTTCATGGCCTGGGGTTAGGGTGGGTGAATGGAATAAGTCAACCCCACTGTGGCATGCGGAGGGACAAAGATAGGGTAAGTTGTGTCATTAATGTGTCCCAGTGCCACTGAAAGCATGTCAGGCTGCCTGAGCTCCCATGTCTGAGCTGAGGTGTCAGGTCTAGCTCAGAAAACAGCCTTCCTCGGGTCAACCCTATCTGCATCAGGCCCCACTCAGTCCTCTGCCTTCTCTGGAAAACGGGAGGAGAAAGAGAAATGAAAACAAAGAAATGGGTGGGGGGTTTCAACACTCATCTCCCCGCTTAAGTCTCCAGCTTTCTTATCCCAGGTGGGTACTCAGAAACTCTTTTACTCTTAAGAACCTCAAGAATCTTTCCCTTAGGAATGCTAAGGGCTTCTCATCAACTGTTTTAAAGTAGGGGAGTGTAGCAAGCAGACATACAGTATAGGACTAAATAGTAACAGTGATCCCAAGTATAATCAAGTCTCAAAATCGTAGATGAGGACAAGAGGAATTTACATATTTCCGATGCAATCAGCCACCTACAGAAACCTCCTCTTGAGAAAGAAGTAGTTTTGGGTCCTCAGGACCACACACACATACATAGTCATCCTCGCAGATAAATTTCATTACAGTGAAAGGATCTGAGCCAGGGAAACAGACACAGGTAGAGTCTGGAGAAAGCTGTGCAAGGGCTTCCTCTTGTCTCTCCCTCCTGTGAGGGTGCACCCCAAGCACACACCCCTTACAGCAGCAAGCAACGCCGTAACACGAGAGTGATGTCTGTGCCAAGATTTTTACTGGGGGCTGGTCATTTACGCACTGCCTGCCTAGCAACCATCAAAATTCCAGATTCCCAAAAGGAAAGCAGGTGTTCACCGTAAACCATGCTGCTTACACAGAGTCAGACACAGTGAACCATCCTGATCAGTTAAAGAATGGAAGGAACAGTTCAAGCACAAAGTTCCCGATGCCAGCCAAGGGCCAACCTTGCGAGCAAGCCCTTTTGAAGACAGCAGCCCCGGGGACTTCCCTGGTGGCGCAGTGGTTAAGAATCCACCTGCCAATGCAGGGGACACGGGTTCGATCCCTGGTCCGGGAAGATCCCACATGCCGTGGAGCAACTAAGCCCGCGCACCACAACTACTGAGCCTGTGCTCTAGAGCCCGTGCACCACAACTACTGAGCCCGCGCAACACAACTACTGAAGCCCATGCGACTAGAGCCCATGCTCCACAACAAGAGAAGCCACCGCAGTGAGAAGCCCGCGCACTGCAACAAAGAGTAGACCCCACTCGCCACAACCAGAGAAAGCCTGCGCGCACCAACGAAGACCCAACGCAGCCAAAAATAAATAAATTAATTAATTAATTAATTAATTAAAAAAAAAAAATAAAGAAACTGGCAATAATAGCCTAGTTTTAATTTTTAAAAAAACAGCAGCCCGGGCTCTGTTAACTCTTTCCTGCTGTGGTTTGTAAATGAGCCAATGAAACTGAATGGTATTAGGGAGCCCAACCTAAAAGCTGCATTAATTAATTGTAAAACACTGTGTAATCTTGACTACCCAAGCATTACCATAAGATACAAAACTATGCTGCAGTTACAGAATGTTCTTGTGACTAGTGAAGAAGACTGAAGAAGGCGAGCTGAGCTGAAGGTGCATCTTTCAGTTACTGAGTGAGGAAGGGTGCCGCCACTGCTAGAGCCGCAGGACCCTCTTCTTCAAGATCATCCAATTCCCTGCACCCTCTTCTCCAAGTCCAGCAAGCAAACTTCTGATACAACTTTTGGTCCTCCTCCTAAGAAGAGAATGTGCTGACTAGCTGGCATGGATTTGATTCCATAAAGCAGCACTATGGTCCATCACTCAGGCTCATGCAGTGATAACAGTGATCGTTCATTAGGCACCCACCTGCCTCCCTTTATTCATGTCATTCTGTCGATCTTTGCAATACTTTTATCAAGTATGGCCCTTGTATTTTGCAGGGGAAAGCAGAGGATCAGACTGGCGAACTGACCTGCCCAGACTCACACGAATGTAAGTGAATGACACAGGATTTAAATTCAGGTGATCTTATGGCTACAATCCATAGTCTTTCCATTCTTTTTTTTTTTTTTTTTAATTTATTTATTTATTTATTTTTGCTGTGTTGGGTCTTCGTTTCTGTGCGAGGGCTTTCTCTAGCAAGTGTGGCAAGTGCGGGCCACTCTTCATCGCGGTGCACGGGCCTCTCACTATCACGGCCTCTCTTGTTGCAGAGCACAGGCTCCAGACGCGCAGGCTCAGTAGTTGTGGCTCACGGGCTTAGTTGCTCCGCGGCATGTGGGATCTTCCCAGCCAGGGCTTGAACCCGTGTCCCCTGCATTGGCAGGCAGATTATCAACCACTGCGCCACCAGGGAAGCCCGTCTTTCCATTCTATTGTACTCCTCCTTTGACTAGAAGTCAGGCTGGCATCAGTCTCCCAAGACCTGCTCACTGTGCAAGTCTGAGAACCTACAAAGCCAAGGAAGAACCAGGTCACTCTGCCAAGGTGCGTGCAACAGCCTTTTAGCTTCACCTCCCTCACCAGAGCCACAAAACCACTCCCAAGCGCTCTTCTGCTGTCAGACAACGTTCTTTCCATCCGCCAGGAAGCTGTGGGGAAGAATAATCCCATCCCTTCGGTGCTCACTCATCATCACGCCCTGGTGGGGGAGGAAAGCTGCCCTTTACTGTCCACCTACTCTGAGCCTAACTCTGGACCAGGCACTTTCTACCTGAACTCATTTAATGCTCAAGAACCGCTTCATTTCACAGATAAGGACACAGAAGCTCTGAGGGTTGAAGGAACGTTTAAGACGACATACAGTGACGGTGCAGGGACGTTCCGACTCCAAAAGCTGCGTTTTTCCCACCGTCCCAGGCACTCTTGAGGCTGCCTTTCACCTTTCTCCCAAGATAAGGAATCCCCGGGGCCTGAGTTCTTTTCTTCAAACACCCTCTCTCAGCCGGTCTAACGCCCCCTCTAGTCTCAGAGAAAAACAATGCGCAGCAGATGTGCGTCTCAGAAACCGCTTCCAGATACTCGGCTTCACCCGCCCTTCACCACTGAGGGCAAAGCGCGGAAAAGCGCCCCTTCCCCGAGGACGGCATCGCCCCAGAGTCACGAAACACAAGGCAGGGCGAGTGGGGAGCCGACCCCAGGCTCGACCCCGGCCCTCGGCTCTGCCCGCGCCCCTCGCCGCCCCCGCCCGGCAGTGTCACCAGGCGGCCCCGCGGCTCAGCCAGCCCGAGCTCACGGCCCCGCCCGCCCGCCACACGGGCCCCAGACCCCCGCCTGCCAGCGCCCCGGCCCTCGGCACCTAGCCGCGCCGGCTCTTCCCTCAAAAACACCCCGCGCCCCCGGCAGCCGGAACCCCCTCGGCCTCCCGCAGACCCCCGCCCCGCCTCCCGCGCCCCGGGCCCCTCCTCCTGTCAGCCCGCGCCCAGCCGCCGAGCTACCTTCTCCAGGGATGCCGATCTCTGCACGGCCAGGGAGCGGGCCAACGACAGGACCGTGTTGAAATAGAAACCCCGTGACGCGCCGGCGCCGGAGCCCGAGCCGGAGCCGCCGCCACCGCCTCCCCGGGCCGCGGCCGCCGCCATCATCGCCCCGCGGAACCGCCCGCCGGCTTCCCTCACCAGGATCGCGACTGCCGGAGCTCACGGCGCAGGCGCGGCCTCATCCGCCCTCCCCGCCACGTGACCTCTCTGTTGCCGACGCCAGCGGGGCGAGGCCTCGGGCAGATCCACCGCCGGGGGGGGGGGGGCCGGGAGCCGTGCGGCCTGCGGCGGCCGCGCGCACCGGGTGGGCTCCCCCCCCGCAGCGGGGCACGATGGTCGGCTCCCAGGCGGGGCCTCCGCGAGCGGCTGGCGGAAGGAGTTTGCGCGGCGCCGGCTACGGGCTTACGGGAGTTTCTGTAGGTTCTCTGCGCTACGGCAGCTGCCCCGTGGTCAGAGAGCGCTCCTCGCCTCGGCCGCGCCCGGCTCCTCCCGCCTGCCCCAGGCCGAGCGCTGGCGCCATGTCGGCCTACACCCGAAGCTACAACCCGTTCGACGATGACGCGGAGGACGAGGGCGTCCGGCCGGCGCCGTGGACGGACAACCGCGACCTCGCGGACTGGCCCGGCGCTCCCGCCGACCGGCAGCAGGCCCTGCGGCAGGAGGTGCTGCGCCGGGCCGAGGCCACGGCCGCCAGCACCGGCAGGTCCTTGTCCCTGATGTACGAGTCCGAGAGGATCGGGGTCGCCTCCTCCGAGGTGAGTTCGCGATCGCCGGGACTCCTGGGGGCTCCACCGGTCAGCCAGGACGGGTCTTGTACTTTGGTGACTGGACGGTCGGTAACAATCTGTTAGCTACGTAGAGACGCGCGTTTTCACACCCGAAAGGGGCAGTTTGCCCCTGGCGATCTCCTGAGCTTAGTCCACAGAGTTGTTGTTTTTCTACGCCTCGTCAGGGGTCATTTCCACGCTGTCCGGTCCAGGTAAGTAGGGATTCTAGACAGCAGACCCCGGGTTAGGGACGTGGAGGGTCTGTTCCTTTTACACATTTCCTGGACAGAAGTCTGGCCCGTGGCTTCAGCCCTTCCTCCTGGAGTGACCCAGCGAGGACTGTGCCTGCTGGTGTCAAGCGTCCGAGGAGATGGGCCTTGGGTTCTTCCTGGCACTGAGCGCTCCTCCGCCTCGCCAGGAGGGGAGTGAAGGTCTTGTCTGCCTGGACACTGCTGAGTGCGCCGGAGCCCTAGTCTGGTCGAGTCTAGGGCCTTACGTTTCCTTCCCGATCCCAACGAAGATGTCCTAGAGAGACAGGGGCGGTCTGTGACAGTCTGCCGTCCCAGCTCAGCTTCTGCAGTTCTTCTTAACGTCCATAGATGGTTTCAGAGAGTAGGACCTTGGGTAAGAGCTGTTCTTTCTTAGGCACCACATTCTCGCCTCAGCGTACTAATGAAACAGTTGTGTTGGGCATTTCTTTAGAAAGTTTTTAAAAATGTAATAACCTGTGATTGCTATATCAGCTAAAAATAATTCATCTTAAGCATTTGTAGTTCTGGAAGCTAAAGCATCATGTTCTTCCCTGGGTCTCTTCGTAATTCTTTTCTCTGGCAAAGTTCCCTCTGACCTGGTCACTTACAGTCTTGGACAGTTTTGAGGTCCGTCCCATCATTCTCCCATTACCACTTCCTTGGGTTTTCTCCCTTCCCCACTTCTCCTTATCACCAGATCCCTCAGTGGCCCACCTGCCTGTCTTTAGCCTCATTGAGGAAGTTTTGCTTGTGTCTACTGGATTCCTACATTCCAGTCTAAACGGAAAATGTTGACTTAGATTTGGGAGGATTGCCTGAGGTCTTAGGGCCCAGGTGGAGGGGTCACTTGATTAAGGGTCCCAGGCCCAAGGAAGCCAACTAAGAACTGTTTAAAAAGACATCTTTGGAGACTTTCCTGGTGTTCCAGTAGTTAAGACCGCACTTCCAATGCAAGGGACGTGGGTTTGATCGCTGGTCAGGGAACTAAGATCCCACATGCCAAGCAGCACAGCCAAAAAAAAAAAAAGACATCTTTGGCAACTGAGAACGGGTGAAGTAGGAAATCAGAGTGGCAGAAAGTAGAATACTGTGGCAGAGGATACCCTGGAATCTGGCTACTAAGGCTAAGGTGTAGATAGGAGGAGGAGGAGGGACGTTCCCAAGGAAGAGAAGAGTCACACGAAGGCACTGGCTCAGCGCCGCAGCTCCTGAGCAGGAAAGTGTCGCCCAGGAAGCCTTCCAGGAAAGGGCCTGGAGGAGGAGCTTAGGACCCTGTACAGTCAGAGGGCAGGTCAGGAGTGCCAAAAACACAGAGGATGACGTTGTTTCATAAGGATTGTGGTGACAAACCCCACGCTGCCCCCAAAGTTCCTTCTTTCCAATAATGGGGACCATGAGAGCAAAGGCAGAGTGGCACCTCAGGCCGTGAGGCTTGGTGTGGCCAAGCCAGGTGTTGCTGTGAGAGGTATGGTATGATCATGACTGAGCAGGTGACAGGCTCTGTCATTAGTGTGATTACACATGGAATTTTATCCAGGATTGAATCAGTTCTCAATTATTGGAGGCCCTGGGAGGCAGGAATGGTCAGCACCCCCGTCTCCACCCTACCCCGTAATCTCCAAATTGTCTTACTGTCTTTGAATCCCTTTCATCGCTCTTTCATTCCCCTGGGGGATGGGGGGGGGGTGGTGAGCTCTGTCCCAGCAGACCCAAATCACCGCTAAACTAACCTCCTAACTTAGACAGGTGCCCGTCACATACCCAGCTGAGAGGTGCCGAAACAGGACACATGTTTTAGACGGTGAGGACTTGACTTTTTTAGGCCCAGCGTGGCAGCAGTGGGAAAGTTACTTAGTCAGGTCACCTCTAGTGAAGGAGAGCTGCCCTTCTCCTGAGAAACTTGTAGGGTTCACCTCTCTGGAAGGCTCTCACCTCAGGTCCTGACCCCACAGGATAGAGGAGAGGTGGGCCGGCCTGGGGAGCACAGTGCAGAACCATAGAGACTTGTAGGCCACACGGCTCTTCCACTTCTCGGGCTTAATTTGTTTCTTCTTTTCTTTCCCTAAGGTATAATTTTTGTGAAGTGATTATCCAGTCACAGGGTTCAAAATTGAGTTGATACAGAAGGCTGTGAAGGCTCCTCCCACCCGCTGCCTCCCCACCCCCAGCCACTCACCTTCTGTTCCTGCAGTGTCCTTGTGGAGATATTCTGTGTATAAAAACCTGCTTATACTTATGTTTTTGGTTTTTTTTTTTATTTTAACTTAAGCAGAAGTGTTCTGTATATTCCACACTGCACGTTGCTTGACAAGGTGGAGGGCATTCCATAGCAACACGTGATGCGCTGCTCTTTTGTTTTTTTTGGCCACACCAAGTGGCCTGTGGGATCCTAGTTCCCCGACCAGGGATTGAGCCCAGTCCAGCAGTGGAGGTGCAGAGTCCTAACCACTGGACCTCCAGGGAAGTCCCATGCTCTTTCTGCGTCGTGGTCCCTCTAGTGGATGACTTCTGTTTCTGCGGCCAGTCCCCTAATGCTGGGCATTTGCCTGTTTGTGTCCCATGTGGACGCAGTCTTCATGTGCCCTTTCACCACCCTGGCCAGGGAGACCGCCTGCCCGCTCTGGCTGCTGAGTACGCGCCAGTGACGTTTTGTGGGGCCCAGGGTCTCAGTTCAGGGAGTCCAGCAACAAACCTTGCACGAGGGCCTGAGTGGCCAGCTTGGTTAGCATCAGCGGAAAGGGAGTCGGGCCAGGATGCTCTCAGCAGCCCGGCCAGCACGTCCTGCACACGGTCTCGTGCGGGGCCCGCTCACCTCATTGAGTCTTTCCAGCACTTGACAATCGCCAAACCCTGCTGGGCCTTCAGTTCAGAGAGGTGGACCACAGGGGGATGGACACCTCTCCAGCCTGGGAACGGAGGCCATCGCAGCCCTCTGTTCTGGGTGTCCCCATGAGTTGGGGTGGTGCCCTCATCCTCTGGGCAGACCCTTCCCCTCTCCAGGTGAGGGGCTGTACTGACCGGAGCCTCCACTCCAAGGCAGCCCGGGCTGGTTCTGATGCAGCCAGAGTTCTTACAACCCTATCCTGAAGCAAAAGCTGACGGAGGGAGACGGACAGCTGCTCGGTTAAGTAATTCCCAGTAGATTTTATAAAGTATCAGTGATTGAATTCGACTGTTGAAAAGTTCTAGGATCAAACTTGCTGGCTCCTTAGCTGTGACGAGGCACCTTGTGAGGCCGGGTCTTTACCATCCAGGCAGGTCATACATCCCACACCAGCGCCGTGGCATCTGGCCGTGTCTGCTGCTCCTTCCTAAAATGTCCACCCGTGGCCGCCATGGTGTCTAGGGGACCTTGCTTTGCTGACCAGGAGTTGTGCTGGGGAAGCCCAGGGGCTGTCTGCTCTGCAGCCTTCTGCCTCTGAGAGTGAGAAGTGCTGTTTAGAGGTGTTGTGGGGTCCCCAAGAGCACCCTCAGGTTTAACGATTCCCTAGAAGGACTCAGAATTAGTAGAGCTGTTATACTGACGGTTGTGGTTTGTTACAGCAAAAGGATGCAGATTAAAATCCTCAAGGGAGACAGGCTGGTGGTCAGAGTCCGGGAGAGCAAGCACAGCTTCCCGTTGTCCCCTCTCTGTGGAGTTGTGTGCGCAGCCTCCACTCCCCCCATGGTGACGTGTGACATCCAGGAGGCACAGCTGCCCGCCTGGCTGACTGGAGTCTCCAGCCCCTCCAGAGGTCACGCTGTGTGGCTCAAGGCCCCCCACCCTGTAAACCACATTGCTGGTGCAGACTGTCAGGCTGGCCTGAGGACTCAGGGAAGCAAAGTCACTCGTCAGGCTAATCCGAGGGCAAGGAGCCAGACAAGGCCTTTCTCGGGAACACACGGTGTGAGGGGCCCCAGGCAGCCTGCACATGCAGCTAGGGGCACCAGCCTTTGCCCTTGGTGGTTCTCTTGCCACTTAAGACCACTCTACACTGCCACTCCTGCCGGGACGGAGCCCCGCATTCGAGCATGTTCCCCACCAGCTCCTGCGTCCCTGCTGGTGTATATGTGTGTCATGCTCCCTGGGAAGGGGAGCGACATTGATGGGGGTAAATCTCAAGTTTCTAGATTCAGCATATCGACTCCAGATCGACCTCTGCCTGCTGGTTGTTCAAAACCAGAGTTTAATCGCAATGAGGACGAGACACTTAGTGCCGGCACCTTCCCCTCCAGAGCTCGGGCGGGACTCAGGTTGGGGTGGGGGCTGCGCCATCCCCAAGTGCTGGCTGAGGATTTACAGAGAGCCTGCCTCTGCGGGTGACGGGGAGCTACAGAAGGTGCAATTCCATCACGTCTCATCCTCCCCAGGAGCTCGTGCGCCAGCGAGGGGCCTTGGAGCGCACAGAGAAGATGGTGGACAAGATGGAGCAGGATCTGAAGACCAGCCAGAAGCACATCAACAGCATCAAGAGTGTGTTCGGGGGGCTCGTCAATTACTTCAGATCCAAACCCACAGAGACCCCACCTGTGCAGAATGGCACCCTCGCCCCCCAGCCTAGCAGCAGGTGAGCGGTGCCCAGCTGCCCGGAGCAAAGCAGCAGAGGGGGGTTTAGTGCGGGTAGCCGAGCCTTTCCGGACACTTCTCATGCCTTAAAGGGACCAAAGGACCCTGAAAGTTACTCACTGGGAGGGATTTGTCTTAAGACCTTTTGAAACAAGAAGCGTTCTCCACTGCTCTTGATTGTGTGGATGTGACCGCTGTTCAGTCTGCAAACTCTGCGTGAATTGGGTCTCCGTAAATTACTGCTCCTGGTAATTTGAAAGAGAGAATGTTCACTCTAATCAGTATAGATGTGACTCGCTTCACAGAATTTTTGCTTTAAAAAGTCTTCATGTCCAACTTCCCCATATCTAATTCAAGTTGCCCATTGATTATCATTTTAAAATTAGAGATTATTTTCCTCAAAATTTTTGGCTAGAGGTATAATAAAATCATACTGCAATTTTGGCCGGCATATAAATGTCATGTGTTCAAACATAAAAGAATTCAGCTTCTGCTAAAACATGATTGTTGCTCATATGTCAGGTCATTGTATCTGTCTTTTATTATAAAGGCAATATCACCATATTACAGAAAATCTACACCTTGCTTACCGTAACACAAAGAATGTAGGTTGCTCCCCTTATTCAGTGTTTTCATAATTGCAGTTAGAATATTCATTTGGCTTTGTATCTTGGTCAGAAGAGGCATTTGATTTTCTCACGTGGGCACCGTTAGAAAAGACTGCACTGTCACAGGTGGTTTTCCTTTCTAAAAGTTTTCTTTTTCTCGTAACTTTTATCCAAAGGTTGAAAGAAGCCGTAAGTACAAGTAAAGACCAGGAGGCACAGTACCAGGCCAGCCACCCAAACCTCAGGAAGCTCAATGACTCAGGTCAGTGCTCCTGCCCACACTCGGGTTCTGCAGGGACACCTTGCACTGGGTAGGGGCGTCAGGGGCCCCGGTGCCTCTCTCAGGGAGCTGGGGGTGTGCGTTATGGCAGGTTCAGCCCTGCTCCCCCGTGGAGGGAGGGATAAGGAAGTGGGAGCCTGGCCTGTATAGTTCTGAGATCTTCAGGTGGGGAAACACCTATGCTGAGTAGGATATGACCCCCCGGACATCCACGGCCTAATCCCCAGGCCCTAGGAATATGTCAGGTCACGTGGCAAAAGGGGAATCGTGGTCACAGAGGGAAGTACAGTTGCTGATCGGCTGACTTGAGGTGAGGAGATTATCCTGGGTTTTCCGGTTGGACCCAGTGAAATCACAAAGGTCCTTTGCAAGTGGGAAGGAGGCAGAGGAGAGAGTGATGGAGTGAGAGGTTTGAAGGTGCCGGGCAGCTGGCTCTCAGGTGGAGGAGGGGCCGCTGCTAAGGATTGACCTCCAGGGGCTGGAAGGGGCCGGGAATCGGATTCTCCCTAAGTGCCTCGAGGGGAACCAACCCCACTGACACCTGGGTCTGAGGCCAGGGAGACCCAGCTTGGACGTCTGACCTCCAGAACCGAAGGATGGTTTGTGGTATTTTGTTGCAGCGCAAGAAGGAGGCTAACGTAGCCCCCGAGGCCCAGTGGGCGCAGAAGCGGCCGTGTGGACAAAGAGTGTGAGATAGGAGGTGTTTTGTGTCAGATCGTCCCGTTAATATCAAATGATGGGCCCAGAAACATCCCTCATCTGGAAAGGAATCAAGGCCTCCTGGGGGCTCTGTCGACCCCTAGAGAGCCAGGCACATTGGAAGTAGCCAGATGGTTCCTGTGCCGCCTGTGGGCACAGCCGAGGGGAGGCCTGGCGGAGGAGGGCCCGGAGGTTGATCTGGGAAGGTGCAAGCCGCGGAGGAAGTGGGAGAAGACTGTGCGCTGAGGGGCTTCCGTAGGCCATGCTGAAGGAGAGACCCCAAGTCTAGAAAGAGATGGCCCCCAGAAGACATAACCTGGGTGACAGGGCTTTTCTGTGTGCCTTTGGAAACTGAGGTTCAGAGAAGATTTCTGGGGGCAAATGTGCATCATTTAACGTTTCTTTTTCCGGAGCCTGTGTGGGTTTGCATGGTGGCTGCTCCAACTGCCATACCATTACGTGCATGAATCTCTTTCCTGAGCTCGTGGGTCCGTGTCTGACCAGGTGACCCATAGGCTGGGCTTCTTTGATCTCCGAGGGGCTGCCCTCAGGAAGCGTCTCCCTCCCACCCCTTCCCCGTCCCCCGCCTGCCTCTCTCGGTGGCCTCAGAACTGACCGCCTTAGTCCCTCCACCCGTTTTCCAGATAAAGATGAGTTTTGTGAAGCGGCATTTCAAGTATGTCAGTTAACCATCCTCCCGGTGTTTCTTTGTCAACTCAGACTCCATCCCTGGAGGGGCTGATTCTGCCTTGAGCTCCGAGGCTTACCCAAGGAACCCGCACCTGCGCACCTGTCACCAGAGGATCGACAGCAACCTCGGTAAGACCAGAGCACCGCCACCAGCACCACGGCTTGAGTGCGCCGGGGCCCCCCAGTGTCCACCCCTGCACACACACACACACACACACACACACACACACATACACCCACGCGCGTGTGCAACATCCCAGCCCCTCACCCTCTCTGGGGTCTGCCCGCTTGTCTCCGTCCCCACCTCTTGTCTGGGAGGTGACAGCGACAGGGTCAGGGTCTGGGGACTGCCCCGTGCAGCCTGGGCTCTGCCCACCTCCCTCACCACCCGGCTGTGCCACCCCGCTTCCTCCATGTGCCCTGGGCTCAGGGAGGGTCAGGTGAACAAAACTGGAAGGCTCGCGGGAGGCAGCCCAGCAGGTCAGGCATACGTGGGGCCAGCAGCACCTTGGCCGCGTGGCCAGGCCCCCTGCTTCCTGGGCCTCGGGCTCCAAGGCGCCCTGTCGTAACCATATACCTGCTGGCTTCTCTGGTGTCTCCCTAACCAGTCTCCAGAAACACAGGAGAAGTTCAGTTTTGTCCCTACTTTACACCCAGGGCCCAGAAGGCGAGAATGGAGAGAGGAGGGGGTTATTTGCAGTCGGGTGGAGGAGCTGGCCCCTCAGCAGCCCCCTCTGACCTTTGCTCCCTGTGTGGAAACCTCTCCCATGGCCACCCAGGTCACTTGTCAACCCTCCTCCCCCTTAGGGGATGGCAAAGAGGGTGAGACAGAAAGGAATGCTTCCCCTGCTCCCTCCTCCCAGGGGACATGGGCCCCCAGCTCTCCCAGGGCAGTGCCCACTCCAGCAGCCCGGGCCACTGCTTTGTTTAACCTTCATTTAAGCTTTGTTTCTCAGCACACAGACTCATTGTAGAAAACTGTGAAGTTAGGCAAGTGCCCTAAGGAAACCAACACCCAGATTCCACCGTCCAGCAGTGACGACTGCTTTGGTGTCATTCCTTCTGTTTCTCCACCCTGAACCCCAACTGCTCTCTGCCCTCGGAGCCCAGGGGCACCCCGGAGGTCACCGCTTCCTTGTCCTCTGGACTCGGCCCTGGAGCCGAAGGCGTCAGGCAGAGGGTGCATCTGCCAGGCCTGACTCCAGAGAAACACAGGGGCTGGCGGGCACCCCGTCCTCCCCACCAAAGGTGTCCCCACCAAGAAAGGCTGGCACTGGTGCCTGCTGGGGGGAAGACCTATGCAGGGGGCGAGATTCAGGAATGCAGGGAGTGTAGCAGGAAGAAGACCTAGGACAGCCCATCCCAGAGGCTGAGAGTGTGCAGTGGGGCGGGCAGGGTGAGCGGGACACAGAGCAGCGCAGGGGACCCCAGCACGGCCGTCCACGGGCCCTGCTGATGGGGCCACACCATCGCCCCGGGCAGGTCCCTCTCCCTCCTGGACGCCTGTCCCTGCTGGCGGTCCCTTGCCAGGCGGCCCTCCCTGATCCAGCTTCTCACCCCAGTGCAGCTCCTTGCGGGTCCCAAGCCGTCCCCGCTGCCAGCAGCTCCCTGAGACCTGGACGGCCTTACAGCTGTCAGTGTCCATGGGACACGGGCACAGGCTTTCTTTTCTTTTTTTTTCTCTTTTTTTTTGTTGTTTCTGTTGCGTTGGGTCTTTGTTGCTGCACGCCGGCTTTCTCTAGTTGCAGCAAGCGGGGGCTACTCTTTGTTGTGGTGCACAGGCTTCTCATTGTGGTGGCTTCTCTTGTTGCGGAGCACGGGCTCTAGGCATGCAGGCTTCAGTAGTTGTGGCACGCGGGCTCAGTAGTTGTGGCACATGGGCTTAGTTGCTCTGTGGCATGTGGGATCTTCCTGGACCAGGAATCGAACCCGTGTCCCCTGCGTTGGCAGGTGGATTCTTAACCACTGCGCCACTAGGGAAGTCCCAGGAAGACCATTTCTAAAAAATCTGATTCTGCTTAGATTTGTGGTGCCATTGCCAACTATTTGTGTATTTTGACCTTTTTCACTTAATGTTTTATCTTTAACATAGTGAAAAGGCTTACAAAGCACCACCTCTTCTGTTTTCCCCCAGCTCTTTCCTAGTAAAAGGGCAGAAAGCAGCTCTGGGTGTGACCCCATCCCCACACCCTGTGCACATGCACATACACATTCAGGGCACACACGTGCACACACACACACCCAGGGAAGGGGCTTTATATTCATCTGGACAGAGTCAGTCATGTCACGACTCCCCTCTGTGGTCTGCACAGCCCCATCAGGGGACCCCAGGCCCCTCGGCTGGTCTCCTCCCCACTCATGGTCAGTTCTTTCTTTGTCACTGTGCTAAGGAAGCGCTTCACATACTCGAGGCCGACCATGTCCTTATAGACCTTATTCCTCTTAAAAATGAATTGAGATTGATTTTTACAACTTTTTGTAAAAGAAGGGAAATACTTATTACAAACACTGGAAAAGCCTGAGGTGTATCTCAGATGTGTTTCCAAATGGGGATCTTCCTCTTTGCCACTCTGGACCTGTGCTTTACCCAGCTTTAGAGAGCTGGGGATGTAAGGTTCAAAGGCAGCTGAAAGGTGTGTGGCTCTATATGAATTTCTAAAATAAACACCGTGTACTAACAGTGGATGTCCCGGTGGGCAGCAGGGAGGAGTGGCTTTCCTGTTAAGCGCTACTGCTCTTCACTTGCACATGTTTTGGAACATGTAACCAACGCCCTGGCATCTGGCCTGTCTTCTAGGGAGGAGGGGTCAGTGACCACAGTGCTGCCAAGCCCATGGGGGGAGCATCTGGGGATGCAGGTCCCGATGCTGTGACTTGGCTCAGGCCCGTGTGTGCTCTCCTGTCCCGCAGATGAGCTGTCCGTGGGCCTGGGCCGGCTGAAGGACATCGCCCTGGGGATGCAGACGGAGATTGAGGAGCAGGACGACATTCTTGACCGCCTCACAACCAAAGTGGACAAGTTAGACATCAACATCAAGAGCACAGAGAGGAAAGTTTGGCAGCTTTGAAGACGGAGGCGGATTTCCACTCCATCGTGATGAAAAGATTTGAAAGGTCTTCTTTTAAACTCCCAAGAAATTTCAGTTATTACTTTAGAATGTGATTTCACATGTGTTTGCAAATGTTGTAACAGAGTGGGTCTCAAAAGAGGTTTTGTTGTAGAGAAAGCATGTGCCCCACTTCTCTGAGGGCCCTGACTGGAGGTGTGCGGGCAGAGTGGTGGTCATGCCGGCCTCTGCTTCCGTCTGCTGTGCTTCTCGTCCCCAGGCCTCCGCGAGGCAGAGCACTGAGGGCCATGTGACCCGCGTTTTTAGGCATCCTTCTCCCCACGACCCCCACGAGCACATTGTGATGCTCTGAGCCCCTTGGCAGGCGTTTGATTTTAGTAGGAGGGGGTTCAGACCAGCCCTGCTCACTGTGACGCCTGGAAGCACATAGGGAGCTGGGTGAGCCCCGCTGCCCCTGCACGGGGTTAGGAACATGTTCTGCCCTGGCTGGAGGCTCCCTGGCTAGCTGGCTGAGGCCTGCAGAGCGTGAGAGAGGAGCATCACACAAACGTGCTCCACCAAGCTGTCTGCCCTCAGGTCACCTGGACCAGGCCCCCATCCAAACATGTTTACTCGGTGCCTGGGGTCCCCTGGCCCATCTAGGATTCCCACCCACTCTTCTGTGCTGCTGGCAACATGCCTTGACCCATCACTTGATTCTCTGGCCCCAGTTTTAGGACTGGAACTCCACTAATGACGCTGACTGTGCACAGAAGGATATGGCTTTTAAAAAAAGCCCAGACGTTATCATTCTACCTGGCCTAGCTTGTTCTCTCTTCATTTTACAAAAAAAGAGAATCATTTAAAAGTACTAATTAAAATTGATTTCTGTACTTAAAAGAATTTCTTTACATTGGTACCTCCAACAAAATAATTGAAGCCACGAGGTCCTGGTCTTTTTAAAAGCAAATAAATTAAAATATTTTGAAGATGGTGAAAGGGACTGATTTTAATAAGACAGATTAGGTTGGAAACCTTAAAATCACAGTGCCTTTCACCTTGAAACCTGGCCCCGGCATGGTGACCTTCACCACTTTGGTTCAGTAGAATATAAACAAAGTCCCTTAAAGCAAAGGAACGTCTTTAAGGGGCAGCAGCAATGCAGCAGCGTTTATGTAGCAATTCAAATATAAAAGTTCCATCCCATAATGCCTGACTTTCCTAAAAACATGACGGCCTACGTGGGCAGACACAACTTTCTGTCATGTTCCAGCCGCCCTGCGAGTCTGACCCACATCACTGGGAATGTCACAGGGTGTGCGGATGCTGTGGAAGATAATCAGACCCACATCTGCTTATCATGAGCCCATCATGGTTGTTCTCCTGGTAACTGGAAAAAGGAAAAATTTTACATGTCCACCAGGCCCACACTGAATGAGTTCACAGGGCCTCCAGCAAAAAGGCTGCTCCGAAGTGTGACACCAGGATGCAGGGCAGCCTGGGGGTGCCTGTCCACCCGGCATCGTTCCCGGGTTTTCCTCCATGACGCCGCCTTCCTCAACGGGTGTCAGGATAACTGTTCTTGCTCCTCACCCTCGGGCATAGACACGTGGAGATTAGTCAGCACACCTAGACCTGAGCTTCTCCGTTCGAATAAACACAGACAAAGGCCACTGCCAAACACTGTCTGCAGCCCTCCTCTCACATAATGGGGTTAGTGATTTAACCAATTTGAAGCAAAGTAGCACCTTATTTTGTGTCTTTTGTTGGATTGATGAAGCCGATCACCACCACCCCCTTTTTTACCCCAAGCTGTGGAGGGAGAGTTGCCCTCACTCTTCTAGAAACGTTTCCCTCGCACATGTCTCCCCGTATATTTGGTTCTGTTCTTGTTCACATCCCTCATTCTAAGGCCTGGGCCAAGGGCCTGTCTCATCCTCGTGCTGGGCAGCATCTCTGCCGGGTCCCCACCTGCTCCCGCACCCACTGAGGGCCAGTGGCTGCTGCTTCACACAGCAGAGCTGCTCACACTCTCAGAGAACAAAGGAGGACCAGAGGAGCCTCCAGGACCTGCGTGTGGTGACGGTGAGCAGAGGAAAACTCTGCCCTCTGGACACACGTGTCAGGGAGACACAGGGGTGCCCGGCTGGGGTTGTCCTTCTTGCCGCATGGGGTCCGGAAGACAGATCTGGAATTCCACGGTCGACCTGGAAACAAATTGTGCCTTCCAAAGAGTGGCTTTTCTAACTCAAGGTTGGTTACATGTTAAGTGTGCTCCTAACTTAACAATAAGCGCGTTCTCCTTCGGAGGAACTTTCTAACGTAGTGATTTGTAGTTAACAGTGGCAGGTTGCCTCGTGGACGTCTTTTTTGCGTTATATAGGAAAGGAGACCTGAATTTACCTCAGGTGGCAAGAATGGAAGTACATAAGTGCATTTTAATTTCTCTTTCTTTAACTTCTTTTTGTGAATATGTGATTTTAAGTGTACACCACACCAATTTAGTAAAAATCTTATACTTTGCCTACATAGGCCTTTTCTGCAGAATTTTTAAAGTTACCAATGTCGTTAAGCATCTTCAGCTCTGATGGGTGAAATGTGTACAAAACGATGAGCGAGTCGTTACAAGTGCACACGGGAGGGGCTTCTGCTCAGAGTGTGTGTCAGAGCAGCTCTTGTACTTCATGCCTTCAACTCCACAAATGACCATATTCCTTAAAATAAAATGTGAAGTTGTTTTTTAATCGAGCTTTGCCTCCTGTGAGGTCCTTTTCAAAGAGCTGGTTGTGGGGGGACCCTCCTTGTTGAGTCCTCGGGTGTTTGGTCCTGGCTGCCACGTCTCGTGCTTCTTGAAAGCCTGTCAACCCATCTGTCCTGCCTCCCGGCGCCTCTGCAACGCTGTCTAGCTCAGGGCTTGGCACACCCTCAAGGGCCAGAGATTGGATGTTTTAGGCTCACAGGCCAAACAGTATCTTCACATCGTCTTCCCTGTGTCCATCCCTAATGACCTCACTTTAAGTTAATTACCTCTGTAAAGACCCTGTCTCCAAATGTCACATTCTGAGGTTCTGGGGGTTTAGGGCTTCAACATATTAATGTGGAGGGGGGTGGCAGGGACCTGACATCTGACAGCCTTTATCTTCTTGGCGGAAACAGAGAGAGAGGACGGTAGAGGTGGATCATCAGGGAAGGGCTGTCAAAGGCCCAGCTGAGATGGGGACTCAGAAGGACCCTAGTAATTAACACCTTTTATAGACTTTTATTTATTTATTTATTTATTTATTTATTTATTTATTTATTTTTGGCTGTGTTGGGTCTTCGTTGCTGCGCACGAGCTTTCTTTAGTTGCGGTGAGCGGGGGCTACTCTTCGTTGTGGTACGCGGGCTTCTCATTGTCGTGGCTTCTCTTGTTGCGGAGTACGGGCTCTAGGTGTGCGGGCTTCAGTAGTTGTGGCACGTGGGCTCAGTAGTTGTGGCTTGCGGGCTCTAGAGCTCAGGCTCAGTAGTTGTGGCGCACGGGCTTAGTTGCTCCGTGGCATGTGGGATCTTCCCGGACCAGGGCTCTAACCTGTGTCCCCTGCATCGGCAGGCAGATTCTTAGCCACTGCGCCACCAGGGAAGTCCCCCCTATAGACTTTTATAAATAGTGGGGTTTCCAGCCCTGGAGTCACCAGGTGCTTTCGTGGCTGGAGTTCCAGAGCAGGCCTCCTGCCTGGGGCTGCCAGCAGAGCCGAAGAAGGCAAGTGAGAAGCCAGAGCTCTGGCCTGAGGCCTCGGGAGAGGGTCTGGCTCCTTGACTGGATCACCAGGCTGAAGTGTGGGCGCTGGCCCTGGCGCTCAGAGCAGAGGATGACTGACGTGGATCTTTGCACTTTAGTGCCTCAAATTCTCCCAGAAGAATTCTCCCGAAGTCTAGGCAGGACCCGACTTGAAAGTAGGCCAAGAGCCAGGAGTGAAGCAAGTCGCATGAACATGCACAACACTGCTTCCCCCACAGAGGCGGCTTTTAGGGCTTTGGACCCACAGAGGCCAGAGACAAACCTCAAACCAGGGGCACCTCCAGGCCATTTAGAAATTAAGTCAAAATCAAGTTCTGCTAGGGTTTGATTGACTTTTTTTTTTAACGTTTTACTTTGAAGTTTCAGTTCTTGGAGACAGGCTGGTGCTAATCATGCCACCCCACCACTTAAAAACCTGCTCTGGCTCCCACCATGGTTACAACAACAGTGCTTTTAGGGGAGCTAGCACATGATACCACTTCCACAGCCCCAAGTGGGGGTTCCAGGCCCACAGGCCAGAGCGGGCCAGTTTCTTACAGAGACTCGCCAAAGTAACAATGACTTTATTTTATTTTATTTTTTATTATTTATTTATTTTTGGCTGCACCCCGCGGCTTGCGGGATCTTAGTTCCCCGACCAGGGATTGAACCCGGGCCCCAGCAGTGAAAACACCGAGTCCTAACCACTGGGCCACCAGGGAATTCCCAAAAACGACTTTTAAAATGAGCTAGAAGGCCGTAATTACTCATTTATAACAAGAAATATAATTGTCAAACAATTTAAGCTGGAGTGTAAGCTGCAAAGTCGATGGGACTCCAGAGCTTGTGCCCAGCACAGGGCAAGCACTCAGCAGGTTTCTGTAAATGAATGGCTTTAAAAAAAAAACGAAGGCCAGAAGGGCCTTCACACAGACAAGTGAAATTCTTGTCCAGTGGGTACATGAAAATGTGCTCAACATCACTAGTCATCAGGGAAATGCAAGTCAAAACCACAATGAGCTATCACCTCACACCTGTCAGAAAGGCTGTCATCAAAAAGATAACAAATAAAAAGTGCTGGTGAGGGGCTTCCCTGGTGGTGCAGTGGTTAAGAATCCACCTGCCGGGGCTTCCCTGGTGGCGCAGTGGTTGAGAATCTGCCTGCCAATGCAGGGGACATGGGTTCGAGCCCTGGTCTGGGAAGATCCCACATGCTGCGGAGCAACTAGACCCATGAGCCACAACTACTGAGCCTGCGCGTCTGGAGCCTGTGCTCTGCAACAAGAGAGGCTGCGACAGTGAGAGGCCCGCGCACCGCGGTGAAGAGTGGCCCCCACTCGCCGCAACTAGAGAAAGCCCTTGCACAGAAACGAAGACCCAACACAGCCAAAAATAATAAATAAATAAATAAATAAAATTTTAAAAAAGAATCCACCTGCCAATGCAGGGGACACGGGTTCGATCCCTGGTCCGGGAAGATCCCACATGCCACGGAGCAACTAAGCCCACATACCACAACTACTGAAGACCGCGTGCCGAGGGCCCATGCTCCACAGCAAGAAAAGCCACTGCAATGGGAAGCCCACGCACCGCAACGAAGAGTAGCCCCTGCTCGACGCAGCTAGAGAAAGCCTGCGCACAGCAAGGAAGACCCAGTGCAGCCGAAAATAAATAAAATAAATAAATAAACACCACAGTGAGATATCACCTCATAACCGTCAGAAAGGCTGTCATCAAAAAGACAACAAATAAAAAGTGTTGGTGAGGATGTGGAGAAAAGGGGAGACCCCTGTGCGCGGTTGGTGGGAATGTAAACTGGTGCAGCCACTGTGGAAAACAGTGTGGAGGTTCCTCAAAAAGTCAAAAATAGAACTATCATATGATCCAGCAATTCCACTTCTGGGTATTTATCCAAAAGAAACGAAATCACTATCTCGAAAAGGTATCTGAACCCCAATGTTCACTGCAGCACTATTTACAATAGCCAAGATGTGGAAGCAACCTAAGTATCCATCGACAGATGAATGGAAAAAGAAGATGTGAGATACACATGCACCCGAATATTATTCACCCATAAAAAAGAAGGAAACCCTGCCATTTACAATAAAGTGGATGGAACTTGAAGGCATTATGCTAAGTAAAATAAGACAGAAAGACAAATACTGTATGATCTCATTTATATGTGGAATCTAAACAAAACAAAAACAGGGACTTCCCTGGCGGTCCAGTGTTTAGAACTCGGTGCTTCCACTGCACGGGGCACGGTCGATCCCTCATCGGGGAACTAAGATCCTGCAAGTCACGTGGCGGAGCCAAAACAAATAAATAAATAACAAAATAAAAACAGAGAGCAGAGTGGTGGCTGCCAGAGGTGGGGAATGGGGGTGGGTGAAATGGGTGAAGGTGGTCATAAGGCACAAACTTCCAGTTATAAATAAGTTCTGGGGATGTAATGGGCAGCATGGCAACTGTACTTAACAACACTGGATTGTGTGTTTGTATGTTGCATACTTGAAATTTGCTGAGAGTATAAATCTTAAAAGTTCTCATCACAAGAAAAAAAATGGGGGGAGAGGGATAATTGGGAGTAGGGGATAAAAAAATTAGAAAGAAAATTGAAACTTATATGAGGTGATGTCTGTTAACCAAATTTATCATGATGAAGGGAGCTCAGCTCGGTGCTCTGTGATGACCTAGATGGGTGGGATGGGGCGGGTGGAGGGAGGTCCAGGAGGGAGGGGATATAGGTATACATATAGCTGATTGACTTCATTGTACAACAGAAACTAACACAACATTGTAAAGCAATTACATGCCAATAAAAATAAATTTAAAAAATTTATCACAGTGATCATTTCACTATATATACATATATTGAAACATGTTGTACACCTGAAACTATTACAAGGTTATGTATCAATTATGCCTCAATTAAACTGGGGAGGGGGAGTGAAATTCTCACTACCACTGCAAAGCCCATTCCCTCCCGGCAGGAAGGCTATTGGAGAAGCCAGGTTAAAATCAGAAGATCTCTTGGTGCTTAGTTCCCTGTAGACTAAGGGCCACCAGGCAGGGCTGTGTGGTTTTCACCTTTGCACCCCCCAGCTCCCAGAAGATGCTCAGCACACATGGGCCAAGTGTATTCACCCCCTAAAAGTCCATTATCTCAGGATCTTAGAAAGGGCTTCTTTCCTGAATTCCAGTAAGGGGCAATTTTAGTCTGGTTTGCTTGAATATCTACCCAGAAGTCATTTTTCTTCTTCCTGATGCCAAAGCCCCAGTCTTGTTCAGTGCAAGTCAGGCAAGGGTGGCCCACTCTTGCCCGGTCGCTTTAAGAATGAGAATGTGACCCAATGGGTCATGGGTCAGGGATGGGAAGGGGAATCTCTCTGGAGGTTTCCAGAGGACATGCTCTTTGCTCTTAAAAAGGGATACAAAGGAACAACAGTCCTTCCTCCACTGGGCCTCGTCATGACTGGATTGGGTGAGGCCTGGGGTAATTGAAGCCACCTAGCCACCAGCCAGAGGATGAAGCCAAAATCTGAAGGTATTTAGACCAAGGAAGTCAGAGAAGGACTTCCCTGGTGGCACAGTGGTTAAGAATCCACCTGCCAATGCAGAGGACACGGGTTCGAGCCCTGGTCTGGGAAGATCCCACATGCTGCAGAGCAACTAAGCCCGTGAGCCACAACTACTGAGCCCGTGTGCCACAACTACTGAAGCCTGCTGCACCTAGAGCCCATGCTCCACAACAAGAAGCCACCGCAATGAGAAGCCCATGCACTGCAACGAAGAGCAGCCCCCGCTCGCTGCAACCAGAGAAAGCCCGTGTGCAGCAATGAAGACCCAATGCAGTCAAAAATAGATAAATAAAATAAATAAATTTATTTTTAAAAAAAGAAGAAAGAAAATCAGAGAAGCACACCCAGGGTCTGGACATCCTGGTTCTTGAGCTGCCTGACTACAGCCCTTGTGTTATGGGGAATGACAGATACCCTTACTGCTTCGACTATTTTGAATTAGGGTTTCTAATCATCACAGCAGAAAGCTGGCCTAGGAAAGATGGTTATATCATGAGTCCATGGTGAGTAAATTCTCCTAAGGTCACTGAGTCATTCTAGAGCTGCAGGAATGGAGCCATCTGATTGCCTAATCGCAGGAGGGTTGAACCCCAAGCTGAGTCATCACTGCTTTTTAATAGGATTTGCACTGGGAATTAAGAGGATCCTAGGTGATCTGGGGTGTTAAACAAAAACGAAGTTTTCATTTTCAGAAGCCAAGATGTTCAGAGGAACTGCTATTATGATAGGTAGGAAACTAAAATGTGTAAAGAGGGACCTGAGTAGGAAAAAAAAAGTGTTCATGCTTTCAGGCTAGCTTTTGAGGGTTTCATTTTGTGTGAGGAAAGGGATTGAAGTTTTCTGTCCACCGCCTACATCATTAAAAGGATGTTCCCTGGGAATTCCCTGGCGGTCCAGTGGTTAGGACTCTGCACTCTCACTGCCAAGGGCCCAGGTTCAATCCCTGGTTACGGAACTAAAATCCCACATACAAGCCTCGAGGTGTGGCCAAAAAAATAATAATAATAATAAAAACTTCAAATAAAATTAAAAAATAAAAGGATGTTCCCGTATAGAGATGAGAGCACAAGGAAAAGCTATTTTAAGAAACTTCGTCCCTCAAATATAGGTGGTAATCCCAGGATGTGATGCAAGACTCTCGCAGCAGGTAAGCCAGAGTCCTAGTTTTTTTCAGGCAAAAATCTCTAGTTCTGGTTCTCACTATTACAGAATGGCCATCCTGCCTCCCGTAATGGGACCTAAGTATGGCATAAATGCTATATTGTGGATTGAAAGTTATCTTAGAATGAGAATCAAACTACTACTATTACTTAAAAGGCAGGGTTTCAGCTGCAGGACAAGTCAATCACCATTGTCCTACTCATTGTGGAAGGGAAAAGATATTTCTCTCAGATGGAAAGTCAAAACTGAGCAGGAAATCTCCAGGAAGTACAAATCAGGATGCACATTAGAATTAGCTAGGGGCTTCAGAAAATACTGACATATGAAAAGATTCTCAACCTCACTCCTAATAAGAGAAATGCAAAATTAAACTACTCTGAACATTTTTTCCACCTATCAGGTTCCAAGAATCTGAAAGTTGGACATATAATTACACCAATATCCGGTTCTCCTCTACTTCTGAGAATATGGAGAGAATGCAATTCCTGTTCTCTCTTCATTTAGGCATGTCATGTGACTCATCCTCGTCTGTAAAATGCAAGCAGAATTAACCTACTTCCTCTGGGATGAAACATCAGCTAAAGAGACTCTCCAGTTCTGCTCCTCAATTCAACAATAGTGAGAAGTTCAAGTGTTGTGCTTGGTGTAGCCTCGGGACCGTGGTGCTTCCACCAGCCTAGATTGCTGAGTCGATGCTCAGAGGAACATGCCCTGTCTGTGACTAAGTCAGAAATAAACCTTTCTTGTGTTAAGCCATTGAAGCCACTGTTGCATACACCCAGCCTGGTCTGACACACACTGTTGATGAAGCTGTGGGGAAACAGGTGTTCTCTTCTGTTACTACTGAAGGACAAAATAGTGCAAGCGTTACAGAGGGCAATTTGACCATATCTGTGGATGGGCATATATCCTTTAATCTGCAGTCCCATTTCTGGGAATTCATTCACAGAAAGACCTGCTCTTATAGACTGAATGTTTGTGTCCCCCCAAAATGCATAAGTTGAAACCTAATCCCCAATATGATGATGGTATTTGGAAGTGGGGTCTTTGAGAGGTGATTAGGTCATGAGGGTGGAGCCCTCATGAATGGAATTAGTGCCCTTACCAAAGAGACCCCAGAGAGCTCCCTTGCCCCTTCTACCATGTGAGGACACAGGAACCAGGAAGTGGGCCCTTACTGGACACCGAATATGCCAGCACCTTGATCCTTGACTTCCCAGCTTCCAGAACTGTGAGAATTGAATTTCTGTTTATAAGCCACCCAGTCTACGGTAGTTTAACAGCCCAAACAGATTAAGACACCTGTATACATGTGAAATTACAGGCATACAAATACAGTTATACATTGTGACATTGTTTATAACAACAAAAGTTTGGAAATAATTTGAATATCTGTCTATGGAGGCTGGTTACATAAACTACGGTATATCTTCACAATGGAATAGCATGCAAATGTAAAAACAAACAAAGTTCTCTACATACTGATATGGAAATATTTCCAGGATATCTTATTAGATTTTTTTAAAAGCCAGATCCAGAAGAGTGGATAAAATGTTTCCTTTAGTGTAAGAATGGGGGAAAATAAAAATATTCTTCTTTTTACTTGCATAAAGAAACACTTGTATAATACACAAGAGGCAAATAAAAATGGTAAAACAGGGACTTCCCTAGTGGTCCAGTGGGTAAGATTCCGTGCTCCCAATGCAGGGGGCCCTGGTTCAATCCCTGGTCAGGGAACTAGATCCCACATGTGTGCTGCAACTAAGTCTGCATGCCACAACTAAAGATCCCACATGCCACAATGAAGATCCCGCGTGCCACAACTAAGACCTGGGGTGGCCTTAATAAGTAAAAATTTTTTTTAAAATGGTAAAACACAGGGACCTCCAAGATAGATAGGGTGGGAATAAGACTTCTCAATGAATATCATTTGTATGATTTTTGTATTTGAACCATATGAATGCATTACATATTTTTTAAAATACAGTACTCAGGTCTCCCCATGTCAATTCAATTAAATTAGTCTCTTGAGATGAGGCCTGAGCTTTTCATTTTATGCCACCCAGGTGATGAAATGTTAGCAAGAGTTAAGAATCACTGCTTTTTGCCTCAGTCTCAGATGAAACAAGGGATTAGAGAAGTAGTTTTGTGTTGCAGGTGTGGGTAATATTTGGCCCATGCTCTGTGTTCTAGAACCTAACTCTGGTAGCTCAAGTCAGTCCTTGTGGATGTAATCCTATACCTGGATGAGGGAGCTCCGTCTGGGATGAGTGTTGATGGTGCTGTGGATGTAACAAGGAATCATGTGCCAGGCTGTCTGGGGATAAATACTGTGAAACAAAGAACTGACCAGACATAGAGATGGAGTAAGAAGCAAACCAGTACTGAATGTATTTATCAGGGGTGTGTGGTTGTAACCAGGGGTCTGTTTCAGGGAAAAGAATATCTATTAGAAATCCTGGGTCATACTGGGAGCAGGACAAAAGGCACACATTCAATATGGAAGATTTTTGGTCTAAAGATGGCAAATCCATGGGCCAAATCCAGCCCACTGACTGTTTTTGTGTGGCTTGTGAGCAAAGAATGGTTTTACGTCTTTACGTGGTTGGAGAAGAAAAATCAAAAGAAGGATATTTCATGACACAACAAAAGTATGTGAAATTCAAATTTCAGGGCCCATAAATAAAGTTTTCATGCACAAAGCTACACTTACAGATGGCCAAAAAGCACATGAAAAGATGATCAACATCACTAATTGAGAAATGCAAATCAAAACTACAATGAGGTATCACCTCATACCAGTTAGAATGACCATCATCAAAAAAAAAAATCTACAAACAGGGACTTCCCCAGCGGTCCAGTGGTTAAGACTCTGTGCTTCCACTGCAGGGGGCAAAGGTTCAATCCCTGGTCAGGGAACTAAGATCCCACATGCCGTGCTGTGCAGCCAAAAAAAAGAAAAAAGAAAAGAAAGAAATGAAAAAAAAAAGAACTACCATATGACCCAGCAATCCCACTCCTAGGCAGATACCTGGAGAAAACCATAATTTGAAAAGATACGTGCACCCCAATGTTCATTGCAGCACTATTTACAATAGCCAGGACATGGAAGCAACCTAAATGTCCATTGACAGATAAATGGATAAAGATGTGGTACATATATACAATGGAATATTAGTCATAAAAAAGAAAAAAATAACGCCATTTGCAGCAACATGGATGGACCTAGAGATTATCATACCAAGTGAAGTAAGTCAGACAAAGACAAATATGATATCGCTTATATGAGGAATCTAAAAAAAACGGTACAAATGAACTTATTTACAAAACAGAAGTAGAGTCACAGATGTAGAAAACAAACTTGTGGTTACCAGGGGGTAAGGGGGGGAGGGATAAGTTGGGAGATGGGGATTGACATATACACACTACTATATATAAAACAGACAAACAACAAGGACCTACTACTGTATAGCAGTATAGCACAGGGAACTCTACTCAATACTCTGTAATGACCTATATGGGAAAAGAATCTAAAAAACAGTGGATATATGTACACATATAACTGATTCACTTTGCTGTACAGCTGAAACTAACACAACATTGTAAATCAACTATATTCCAATAAAATTTTTTTAATAAAATAAAATTTCCAGAAAAAAAAAAAAGCTACACTCACATCCATTGGAATAAAGCCACATGTCATCTGTGGCTGCTTTTGCACTGCAATGGGAGATCTGAGCAGTGTGACAGAGGCCGGGTGAGCTGCTCTCATCCTCTGCAGTGATGACTCAACAGCGTTTTGAATGCCACGTTATCACTGTCCCACAGCATCTTATTTTTTTATTGCCAGTGCACATCCATGGTCAAAAGAAGAAAATCAGACTTTGAATATCACAATTTTAAGGTAAAGTGGAATGTAGATTATTTTGTTATTGAAGTCGACAGCAAAACATTGCGTTGATGATGCAATGACACTCCATCTGTGCTAAAAGAATGCAATATACATCAACTTAGACTAAAGCAGTCGTCACTGTATTCCCAACTCAGAGGAAACCAACAGTTAAAAAAAATAGAAAATTTCAAATGGAATATCTCATTGTAATTTCTTCACAAAAATAAAAAATGAAAATGAGGTTGCCACCAAAGTGGGCTTCCAAGTGGCTGATTTGTTAGCCAGAGAGAGCCACTTACTGATGCTAATTGAATTGTGTTGATTTTAGCAGCCAAAGAAAGGTATCCAGATAAAATAAACTTGCTTTAGACATTCAGTGAGAAAGTTGCTCAAAGACTTGAGGATATTGGGAACACCATCAATGGTCAATTAAAGAACAGGACAGGGAATTCCTTGGCGGTCCAGTGGTTAGGACTTGGCGCTTTCACTGCCGTGGGCCCGATCCCTGGTCAGGGAATTAAGGTCCCACAAGCTGCTTGGTGCAGCAAAACAAAAACAAAAACAAAAACAAAAAACAAGACAAATTATTGTGACTGATTTTCCTTGATTATCAGTGAGTTGATAGATGTCACCAATACTGTCCAGTTGCTTTTATTTGATGAGATGTCACTGCTGAGTTTGATGTCACCAAAGAATAAGCCTCTTTGGGACTTCCCTGGTGGCCCAGTGGTTAAGACTTCACCTTCCAATTCAGGGGGTGCGGATTCAATCCCTGGTCAGGGAACTAAGATCCCACATGCCTCGCAGCCCAAAAACCAAAACATAAAAAAACAAAAGCAGGAGTCACCAAATGCTCCGGAGAGTCCACGTTGGCCGGAGCCGGCACCTCAGCCGGGTCTTGGAGGCGCTGCCCACGCAGGTCGTGGCTCTGTCACCGACGGGACCGCGGGTGGGAGCAGATGGCACCCGACGCATTCGGCTTCCCGGCTCGCCCGCCGCCCCCGCGGTCCACGCCGTGGTCGCCCCACCGAGTGATGCACGCCGAGGCCAAAAGCAGCCGCCGCCACGCAGATATTTACTTTAAAAAAAAAAGGAGAGAGAGGAACCAAGATGGTGGAGTAGAAGGACGTGCTCTCACTCCCTCTTGTAAGAACACCAGAATCACAACTAGCTGCTGGACAATCATCGACAGGACGATGCTGGAACTCACCAAAAAAGATACCCCACATCCAAAGACAAGGGAGAAGCCACAATGAGACGGTAGGAGGGGCGCAATCAGAGTAAAATCAAATCCCATAACTGGTGGGTGGGTGACTCACAGACTGGCGAACACTTATACCACAGAAGTCCACCCACTGGAGTGAAGCTTCTGAGCCCCATGTCAGGCTTCCCAACCTGGGGGTCCGGCAACGGGAGGAGGAATTCATAGGGAATCAGACTTTGAAGCCTAGTGAGGATTGATTGCTGGACTTCGACAGGACTGGGGGAAACAGAGACCCCACTCTTGGAGGGCGCACACAAAATAGTGTGCGCATCAGGACGCAGGGGAAGGAGCAGTGACCCCGGGGGAGACGGAACCAGACCTACCTCCTAGTGTTGGAAGGTCTCCTGCACAGGCGGGGGGGTGGCTCTGTTTCACCGTGGGGACAAGGACACTGGCAGCAGAAGTTCTGGGAAGTACTCCTTGGCGTGAGCCCTCCCAGAGTCTGTTATTAGCCCCACCAAGGAGCCCAGGTAGGCTCAAGTGTTGGGTTGCCTCAGGCAAAACAACCAACAGGGAGGGAACCCAGCCCCACCCATCAACAGTCAAGTGGATTAAAGTTTTACTGAGCTCTGACCACCACAGCAACAGTCAGCTCTACCCACCACCAGAGCCTCCCATCAAGCCTCTTAGATAGCCTCAACCACCAGAGGGCAGACAGCAGAAGCAAGAAAAACTATAATCCTGCAGCCTGTGGAACAAAAACCACATTCGCAGAAAGACAGACAAGATGAAAAGGCAGAGGGCTATATACCAGATGAAGGAACAAGATAAAACCCCAGAAAAACAACTAAATGAAGTGGAGATAGGCAACCTTCCAGAAAAAGAATTCAGAATAATGATAGTGAAGATGATCCAGGACCTCGGAATAAGAATGGAGGCAAAGATCGAGAAGATGCAAGAAATGTTTAACAAAGACCTAGAAGAATTAAAGAACAAACAAACAGAGATGAACAATATAATAACTGAAATGAAAACTACACTAGAAGGAATCAATAGCAGAATAACTGAGGCAGAAGAACAGATAAGTGACCTGGAAGACAGAATGCTGGAATTCACTGCTGCGGAACAGACTAAAGAAAAAAGAATGAAAAGAAATGACGACAGCCTAAGAGACCTCTGGGACAACATTAAACGCAACAACATTCACATTATAGGGGTCCCAGAAGGAGAAGAGAGAGAGAAAGGACCAGAGAAAATATTTGAAGAGATTATAGTCGAAAACTTCCCTAACATGGGAAAGGAAATAGCCACCCAAGTCTAGGAAGCGCAGCGAGTCCCATACAGGATAAACCCAAGGAGAAACACGCTGAGACACATAGTAATCAAATTGGCAAAAATTAAAGACAAAGAAAAATTATTGAAAGCAGCAAGGGAAAAATGACAAATAACATACAAGGGAACTCCATAAGGTTAACAGCTGATTTCTCAGCAGAAACTCTACAAGCCAGAAGGGAGTGGCAGGATATACTTAAAGTGATGAAAGGGAAGAACCTACAACCAAGATTACTCTACCCGGCAAGGATCTCATTCAGATTTGATGGAGAAATCAAAAGCTTCACAGACAAGCAAAAGCTAAGAGAATTCAGCACCACCAAACCAGCTCTACAACAAATGCTAAAGGAACTTCTCTAAGTGGGAAACACAAGAGAAGAAAAGGACCTACAAAAACAAACCCAAAACAATTAAGAAAATGGTCATAGGAACATACATATCGATAATTACCTTAAACGTGAATGGATTAAATGCTCCAACCAAAAGACACAGGCTTGCTGAATGGATACAAAAACAAGACCCATATATATACTGTCTACAAGAGACCCACTTCAGACCTAGGGACACATACAGACTGAAAGTGAGGGGATGGAAAAAGATATTCCATGCAAATGGAAATCAAAAGAAAGCTGCAGTAGCTATACTCATATCAGATAAAATAGACCTTAAAATAAAGAATGTTACAAGAGACAAGGAAGGACACTAAATAATGATCAAGGGGTCAATCCAAGAAGAAGATATAACAATTATAAATATATATGCACCCAACACAGGAGCACCTCAATACATAAGGCAACTGCTAACAGCTATAAAAGAGGAAATTGACAGTAACACAATAATAGTGGGGGACTTTAACACCTCACTTACACTAATGGACAGATCATCCAAAATGAAAATAAATAAGGAAACAGAAGCTTTAAATGACACAATAGACCAGATAGATTTAATTGATATTTATAGGACATTCCATCCAAAAACAGCAGATTACACTTTCTTCTCAAGTGCGCACAGAACATTCTCCAGGATAGATCACATCTTGGGTCACAAATCAAGTCTCAGTAAATTTAAGAAAATTGAAATCATATCAAGCATCTTTTCTGACCACAATGTTATGAGATTAGAAATGAATTACAGGGGAAAAAAAGTAAAAAACACAAACACATGGAGGCTAAACAATACGTTACTAAATAACCAAGAGATCACTGAAGAAATCAAAGAGGAAATCAAAAAATACCTAGAAACAAATGACAATGAAAACACCACGATCCAAAACCTATGGGATGCAGCAAAAGCAGTTTTAAGAGGGAAGTTTATAGCTATACAAGCCTACCTAAAGAAACAAGAAAAATCTCAAGTAAACAATCTAACTTTACACCTAAAGAAACTAGAGAAAGAAGAACAAACAAAACCCAAAGTTAGCAGAAGGAAAGAAATCATAAAGATCAGAGCAGAAATAAATGAAATAGAAACAAAGAAAACAATGGCAAAGATCAATAAAACTAAAAGCTGGTTCTTTGAGAAGATAAACAAAATTGATAAGCCATTAGCCAGACTCATCAAGAAAAAGAGGGAGGGCTTCCCTGGTGGCGCAGTGGTTGAGAATCTGCCTGCCAATGCAGGGGACACGGGTTCGAGCCCTGGTCTGGGAAGATCCCACATGCCACGGAGCGACTGGGCCCGTTAGCCACCATTGCTGAGCCTGCGTGTCTGGAGCCTGTGCTCCGCAACAAGAGAGGCCGCGATAGTGAGAAGCCCGCACACCGCGATGAAGAGTGGCCCCCACTTGCCGCAACTAGAGAAAGCCCTTGCACAGAAATGAAGACCCAACACAGCCATAAATAAATAAATAAATAAAATTTAAATAAATAAATAAAAATTAAAAAAAAATAAACCAACACTGCAGGCAGTGGAAAAAGAAAAAAGAAAAAGAAAAAGAGGGAGAGGACTCAAATCAATAAAATTAGAAATGAAAAAGGAGAAGTTACAACAGACACCGCAGAAACACAAAGCATCCTAAGAGACTACTACAAGCAACTCTATGCCAATAAAATGGACAACCTGGAAGAAATGGACAAATTCTTATAAAGGTATAACCTTCCAAGACTGAACCAGGAAGGAACAGAAAATATGAACAGACCAATCACAAGTAATGAAATTGAAACTGTGATTAAAAATCTTCCAACAAACAAAAGTCCAGGACCAGATGGCTTCACAGGTGAATTCTATCAAACATTTAGAGAAGAGCTAACACCCATCCTTCTCAAACTCTTCCAAACAATTGCAGAGGAAGGAACACTCCCAAACTCATTCTAGGAGGCCACCATCACCCTGATACCAAAACCAGACAAAGATACTACAAAAAAAGAAAATTACAGACCAATATCACTGATGACTATAGATGCAAAAATCCTCAACAAAATACTAGCAAACAGAATCCAACAATACATTAAAAGGATCACACACCACGATCAAGTGGGATTTATCCCAGGGATGCAAGGATTCTTCAACATACGCAAATCAATCAATGTGATACACCATATTAACAAACTGAAGAATAAAAACCATATGATCATCTCAATAGATGCAGAAAAAGCTTTTGACAAAATTCAACACCCACTTATGATAAAAACTCTCCAGAAAGTGGGCATAGAGGGAACCTACCTCAACATAATAAAGGCCATATACGACAAACCCACGGCAAACATCATTCTCAATGGTGAAAAACTGGAAGCATTTCCTCTAAGATCAGGAACGAGACAAGGATGTCCACTCTCACCACTATTATTCAACATAGTTTTGGAAGTCCTAGCCACGGCAATTAGAGAAGAAAAAGAAATAAAAGGAATACAAATTGGAAAAGAAGAAGTAAAACTGTCACTGTTTGCAGATGACATGATATTATACATAGGGAATCCTAAAGATACCACCAGAAAACTACTAGAGCTAATCAATGAATTTGGTAAAGTTGCAGGATACAAAATTAATGCACAGAAATCTCTTGCATTCCTATACACTAATGATGAAAAATCTGAAAGAGAAATTATGGAAACACTCCCATTTACCATTGCAACAAAAAGAATAAAATACCTAGGAATAAACCTACCTAGGGAGACAAAAGGCCTGTATGCAGAAAACTATAAGACACTGATGAAAGAAATTAAAGATGATACCAACAGATGGAGAGATATACCATGTTTTGGATTGGCAGAAGCAATATTGTGAAAATGACTATACTACCCCAAGCAATCTACAGAGTCGATGCAATCCCTATGAAATTACCAATGGCATTTTTTATGGAACTAGAACAAATCATCTTAAAATTTGTATGGAGACACAAAAGACCCTGAATAGCCAAAGCAGTCTTGAGGGGAAAAAACGGAGCTGGAGGAATCAGACTCCCTGACTTCAGACTATACTACAAAGCTACAGTAATCAAGACAATATGGTACTGGCACAAAAACAGAAACATAGATCAATGGAACAAGATAGAAAGCCCAGAGATAAACCCACACACCTATGGTCAACTAATCTATGACAAAGGAGGCAAAGATATACAATGGAGAAAAGACAGTCTCTTCAATAAGTGGTGCTGGGAAAACTGGACAGCTACATGTAAAAGAATGAAATTAGAACACTCCCTAACACCATACACAAAAATGAACTCAAAATGGATTTCAGACCTAAATGTAAGACCGGACACTATAAAACTCTTAGAGGAAAACATAGGAAGAACACTCTTTGACATAAATCACAGCAAGATCTTTTTTGATCCACCTCCTAGAGTGATGGAAATAAAAACAAAAATAAACAAATGGGACCTAATGAAACTTCAAAGCTTTTGCACAGCAAAGGAAACCATAAACAAGACGAAAAGACAACCCTCAGAATGGGAGAAAATATTTGCAAACGAATCAGCGGACAAAGGATTAATCTCCAAAATATATAAACAGCTCATTCAGCTCAATATTAAAGAAACAAACAACCCAATACAAAAATGGGCAGAAGACCTAAATAGACATTTCTCCAAAGAAGACATACAGATGGCCAAGAAGCACATGAAAAGATGCTCAACATCACTAATTATTAGAGAAATGCAAATCAAAACTACAATAAGGTATCACCTCACACCAGTTAGAATGGGCATCATCAGAAAATCTACAAACAACAAATGCTGGAGAGGGTGTGGAGAAAAGGGAATCCTCTTGCACTGTTGGTGGGAATGTAAATTGATACAGCCACTATTGAGAACAGTATGGAGGTTCCTTAAAAAACTAAAAATAGATTTACTATATGATCCAGCAATCCCACTACTGGGCATATACCCAGAGAAAACCATAATTCAAAAAGACACATGCACCCCCATGTTCATTGCAGCACTATTTACAATAGCCAGGACATGGAAGCAACCTAAGTGCCCATCGACAGACGAATGGATAAAGAAGTTGTGGTACATATATACAATGGAATATTACTCAGCCATAAAAAGGAACGAAATTGAGTCATTTGTTGAGACATGGATGGATCTAGAGACTGTCATACAGAGTGAAGTAAGTCAGAAAGAGAAAAACAAATATTGTATATTAACGCATGTATGTGGAACCTAGAAAAATGGTACAGATGAGCCGGTTTGCAGGGCAGAAGTTGAGACACAGATGTAGAGAACAGACATATGGACACCAAGGGGGGAAAACTCCAGTGGGGTGGGGATGGTGGTGTGCTGAATTGGGCAACTGGGATTGACATGTATACACTGATTTGTATAAAATTGATGACTAATTTAAAAACAAACAAAAGCAGTATTGTAACAAATTCAATAAAAAATTTTTAAAAAATGGTCCACATCAGGAAAAATCTTTAAAAAAGAAAAAGTCTCTTTGAAGAGTCTGCACGGAACAACTAGTGGCAAGAATATTTTCAGAAAAGATGAGAAATCACTAATTAGACACAACCTGAAGGGGAATCTGCTAAGATGTGTTACGTTTGCTGGAGATAAAAATGTGTGAAGCAGAAAGAGGCTTACTTGGACAAATTTATAAAGCTCTAGAAAATGTAAGGCATTTAGAGCCTATGGTTATTCATTGTACTCAAATTACTCATCAGGAGCTAATTTGCGGAAAATATTTGAATCTATCATGTGTTATTGAACTAGAGTTACCCACAGCAAACTTCCTTTGCTGTTATTTTTAATCCATCATCAGATCTGTGAATTTTTGTTAGAAGCTGAATAGCCTGAATTGCCCCACCACACAGCAGTTTGATGGCTTAGCAGTGGTCAAATTTTATTGCAGTTTTTTTCAGTTCAGAGCCAAGGCTGAAATTTTTCACAGCAGAACACCATTCTAAACCATCATCACTGAATAATTAATGGCCTTGGAAATTAGCTTTTGCTACAGACTTGATAATGTTTCTCAGTGAATTCAACCTAAAATGACAGGGCATGGGAATTCCCTGGCAGTCCAGTGGTCAGGACTCTGCACTCTCACTGCTGAGGGCCAAGGCTCAATCCCTGGTTCGGGAAATCCCATAAGCCATGTAGTGAGGCCAATAAACAAAAACAAAAAGTAAAATAAGATGATAGGGAAAAACAGTGCTTATATGTGAAATGTATACCGCAGCAGTCATTTTGACAATAACTAACGTTGTTTTGAATCACAAGGAATGTTAAGCTGCTTTATAAACTTCCTGTGCTGTCAAAAGTTAAAACAAGAAGCAAGATCTCATTCCCACACAAATTTGCAGCAGATATATTTTCTGAGCTCCAATTACAGTTCCAGCAGAATCTTTCAGAACTTGATGCCAAGTGCAATGGAAATATCCGTATTTCAAAATCTATTTAATTGGGCAACTGAGGAGTTTCCACCCAACCTTCAACTGAAGAGGATTAATCTGCAATGTAAAAACAAGCTGAAAGGCAAATATCCAGAGAAGAATCTAAGAGAATTCTATACATGCCATCCCACAATGACTATGCTCAATTAAAATCATGCAGCATTGGCAGTACCATCTGGCTGAGAGACATTTTCAAAGATGAAATATACAAAGTCTCATTACAGCTCAGCATTGACAGCTCAACATTTGATGACAGGGTCACAGATTTTGAAACCCAATTAAGCAAAATATTATCTCAAAAGAATTCCATTATTCTCATCAGTATACCTGGATTATAAAAAAGTTACACTCAATTACTATGATATTTTGAATTTCATTTTCAAAAAAATTGTAGAAAAAATTTTTTGTCATTAGACAAGAGAACATTCCAGATAGGTAAAACAGGTGGTGCAAATATTCTGAGGTATTAAGATGCTCCTATTTTAGAGGATTTTCTATAGGAGCCAGTGAGGAGAAGCAGGAGACTAGAGCAGGATTACATAATATTTCTTGATTTTCCTCTTGTCCTGTAAAGCCTAAAATATTTACTATCTGGACCTTTACAGAAAAATATGGTGACCCCCCCCCCGGGGCTAAAGGGTTGCACAGAACTGACTTCTTCGAGATAAGTGTGAGAGGGGAATCAGTGTTCCCCTGAGTGAATTTCACTAAAGGCACTCCAGAATGCTCTGAAATCCAGAGGAAACAAGAAAATCTGCCTTTTAGCTCAAGTGACAAGAAAGTGGACATTTTATAAAAGAGGTGGTAGAGCAATTAAAACTACATTAGAAGATGCCAGGGGGACCATGGCCACACTTTAAAACACTGGAGTAAAGTTGGCCAGTGTTTTCTAGAGGGGTCCGTAGAGCTTCCGGATATGGCAGCCAAGCCTCGTTCAGAGATGTCACCCTCTGAAAGAAGTGATTAGTAAGTTGATATTTTAAATAGTGTTGCATGGGACTTCCCTGGTGGTCCAGTGGTTAAGACTCCGCGCTCCCAATACAGGGAGCCTGGGTTTGATCCCTGGTCAGGGAACTAGATCCCGCACGCCACAACGAAGATCCCGCGTGCCGCAACTAAGACCCGGCACAGCCAAATAAATAAATAAAAATAAATAAATAGTGTGGCATGGAAAATTATAACGGGGATGTGAACACTATATTATTAGTATTGCAGAAGCAAACTAATAGGAGGGGAAGAAAAAGAAAATAATCAATAAGCTCCTTTTTTGTTTTAGGGAGATAAGCTTGGAAATATACATGAAACATGGCGAAGTAGTGACTGAGAACTACAGAGCCACAGGGAAAGTTTACTGCACGGAGGGAAAGGTCTCCAAGGACAAGTCCAATTAATGCAGTGGAAACTGAACAGGTCAACCAGCCCTCGTGGAGAGCGCACCTGAGAACTGCTGACCTGATCAAGTCAGTGCGGTAAACACACTTCCTGCTTCTCCCCCTACACAGTCACACCTCTTCTACCCTCAGCATCATTGCTAGGAAAGAACCCAGGGCAGGAGGAAGGGACAGATGCTTGTTCTTCTGGGTCCTCAGTAAGGCAGCAATCTAGGAAGTCAGCCTGGCCTTAACCATCACCCGCAGGGTTGGACCTGCGCAGATAGGGGAGAATAAAAAGTCAATGGCGGGTCCCAAGGTTGTGTCCTCAGTTCAGAGGCAGCCTCGGGGATAGGAAGTCAGGAATCCTGGCAAGTTGCTCAAAAAGCCTTGTCAGTCCTTTGAATCTAAACCGTAAATATCTTAGAACACAAGTGTAAGTATAACGCCATCTGGAAACCCTGGGAATGAGCAAGCTGAGGCAGAATCACAAATCTTTATGTTTTAGCCCTTTTTTTTAATGCTTCCTTGTTGCTTGTCCATTCATTTCCATTTTGTTATCTCTTAGCATCTAGAACGTTTTTTGGAAAAAAAATTTTAAGCTTGTCTCAGGTGTGCTAAGGAAAAATACTTAATTTTTTTACTGTGAAAAATTCCAAACATATACGAAAGTAGAATAATATAATTAACACAAACCCTCCCCCCCACACACAAGCACATCAGGTCTCCAACTTCAACAATTATCAACAAGGCCATTCTTGGGACTTCCCTGGTGGTCCAGGGGTTACGACTCCGCACTTCCATTGTGGGGGGCATGGGTTAGATCCCTGGTCGGGGAACTAAGATCCCACATGCCAGCGGGTGCAGCCAAAAAAAAAAAAAAGCCATTCTTGTTTCACCTTTATCCAATCCACACCCTATTCCCCACTGGACTTCTTTTTTTTTTTTGGCTGCATTGGGTCTTCGTTGCTGCGCACAGGCTTTCTCTAGTTGTGGCGAGCAGGGGCTACAACTACAACATTGCGGTATGTGGTCTTCTCATTGCGGTGGCTTCTCTTGTAGAGCACAGCCTCTAGGCCCGCAGGCTTCAGTAGTTGTGGCCCGCGGGCTCTAGAGTGCAGGCTCAGTAGTTGTGGCGCATGGGCTTAGTTGCTCCGCAGCATGTGGGATCTTCCCAGACCAGGGCTTGAACCCATGTCCCCTGCACTGGCAGGTGGATTCTTTTTTTTTCTTTTTTAATAAATTTATGGCTGCATTGCGTCTTTGTTGCTGTGCGCGGGCTTTCTCTAGTTGCGGCGAGCAGGGCCTACTCTTCATTGTGGTGCGCGGGCTTCTCACTGTGGTGGCTTCTCTTGTTGTGGAGCAGGGGCTCTAGGCGTGCAGGCTTCAGTAGTTGTGGCATGCGGGCTCAGTAGTTGTGGCTCGCGGGCTCTAGAGCGCAGGCTCAGTAGTTGTGGCACACGGGCTTCATTGCTCCGTGGCATGTGGGATCTTCCCAGACCAGGGTTTGAACCAGTGTCCCCTGCATTGGTAGGCGGATTCTTTTTTTTTTTTTTTTTTATAAATTTATTTATTTACTTTTGGCTACTTTGGGTCTTTGTTGCTGTGCATGGGCTTTCTCTAGTTGCGGCGAGCGGTGTCTACTCTTTGTTGCGGTGTGCGGGCTTCTCATTGTGGTGGCTTCTCTTTGTTGCGGAACACAGGCTTTAGGCGCGTGGGCTTCAGTAGTTGTGGCATGCGGGCTCAGTATTTGTGGCTCACGGGCTCTAGAACACAGGCTCAGTAGCTGTGGCACACGGGCTTAGTTGCTCTGCGGCATGTGGGATCTTCCCAGACCAGGGCTCGAACCCGTGTCCCCTGCATTGGCAGGCAGATTCTTAACCACTGCGCCACGAGGGAAGTCCCAGGAGGAATTTTTAAAGAGGGGAGCGTGGCACTCTGGCAGCAGAATGGTGGCGGTATCTGAAATCCAACCCCTCCACCCTACTCCAAGATTGACATTCCTATCTGGTGCTAGAATTTACTTTAGAGGGCCTCAGTTTCCCTATAAGCAAAACAAGGAAAATGGACTAAATTATAGGCAATAACTGTGTAACAGTGAAATGAGCCCTTGACTTTGAGTCAAAAGACCTGGCTTAAGAGTGCCAGCTGTGGGACTTCCCTGGTGGCACAGTGGTTAAGAATCTGCCTACCAATGCAGGGGACATGGGTTCGAGCCCTGGTCAGGGAAGATCCCACATGCTGCGGAGCAACTAAGCCCGTGCGCCACAACTACTGAGCCTGTGCTCTAGAGCCCGCGAGCCACAACTACTGAGCCCACGTGCCACAACTACTAAAGCCCGTACGCCTAGAGACCCTGCTCCACAACAAGAGAAGCCACCACAATGAGAAGCCCACGCACCGCAACAAAGAGTAGCCCTGGCTCGCCGCAACTAGAGAAAGCCCGCGCACAGCAACAAAGACCCAACACAGCCAAAAATAAATAAATAAATAAAAATTTTAAAAAGTGCCAGCTGTGCCTCTTGCAAATTATGTAACTTACAATAACTTATGTAAGCAAGCCACTTAACCTCTCTGAGGTTTAATTTTGGATCTATGAGATGCTCACTAAATATTTTTTCTATTTCTTAATTTTGTATCTATATGTAAACTTGTTATAATTATTTTATAATGTACATAAATCAAATCATTATGCTGTACACCATAAACAGTGCTATATGTCAATTATATCTCTATAAAACTGGAAGATAAATGAAATACATTAGAAAATGAAAAATATATATATAAGACATGGAACGATTCAGTCAGCTAGTCAGTTGAGCTAGGATTGCAACCCAAGCCTTCACCTCCAAATTCTGAGCTATTCAAATTGTGCTCGAAACTAATACAACACGAAACTTTGGGGGGGAAGCTGAAAACCTGCTTTGCTGAGTCACAAAAGGCACTAGACCGTGACACTTCCCCCGGAGTTTACCCCGGAACAGACATCACCCATCACCCTACAACGCAGGACAGGCTCAACCCCGGGGTGCGAAGGGCCACAATGAGAGTCCGATGACCAGGGGTCTAAGAATGGGCTCGTGCTGCCAGCGTCTCCCTTTCCGGACACTGTTTCTCCTCTGTCCGGTTCCAGGCTGCAGGTTTACCTCAACAGTCATTCATTCCACCAAGATTTGAGCATCAGCTCAGGGTGGGACGGTGCGCCAGGCCCAGAGCTGAACGAGGCGAGGCAGACCAGACCCTGCTCCCTTAAACTGACTGTCCAGTGCGGGTAGGGGCGGCCGGGGGCCGGGGTCCCAGGGTGGCTACGCCCGACAGCGTTCGCACCTGCCCGGCACCACCTGAGCGCGAGCAACGGTCGGCTCCGCGACCCCTTAACTTGGCCGTCCCGCTGCGGTCACCCCGGCCCCGCGGGGCCCATCGCCCCCGTCAGCTCACCTATGGGCCGCGCCCCCGGGCGGACCCAGCCTGCACTTCCCGCTTTGTTCCCAGAGCGGGTTCTGGAAGCGCCGTGCGCACCCCGCCCGAGCCGCTTCCAGGCAGCGCCCCCAGCTGCCCGGGAGGGCGCGCGGGGGCGCGCACGAGCGGCGCACGCCCGTCCCGCATGCCCGCGCTCCCGATTGGCCGCGCCGCATGACGTCACCGGGAGGCCCCGGCGGCCGCTGGGAGCCGGCGCCCGCGCGTGCGCAGACGGAGGGCACTGAGCGGAGGGGGAGGTGGCTGGCCGCTTCTCCCGCGTCCGCCATTTTGTTGCTGTGGCTTTTGGGAGCGGGTTGGGCGAAGCGCACCCGGCGGCGCGGCGCTCCCGGGGGTCCGGTGCTTGGCTTGGCCGCGAGGCTCGGTGCGGAGCGGCGGGGGCGCGGGGCCAGCGCGCGCCTGGCCAGGAGTGACCGTAGGGTCCCGGGTGGCCTCTGCCGCTCTTGGCTTCGCCGCCGCGACCCGGCTGGGCCCGCACCCCCGAGCCGGCTCGGTCCGTGAGGCGGCCCCGGAGCAGGCGGGCGGTGCAGAGGATGCTGCGGGCCCGCGGCCGCGAGGAAAGTGCCGGCTCGGCCCAGTAGGCGCGCGGTGAGCCAGAGGCCCGGCCCGGCCCGCAGACAATTCGGGCGGAGCGTCCAGCGCAGGCAGAGCAGCCCCGGCCCGCCCGGCCCAGCGCCCGGCCCGCCATGTCCTCCGCCAGGTTCGACTCCTCGGACCGCTCGGCCTGGTACATGGGGCCCGTGTCTCGCCAGGAGGCGCAGACCCGGCTCCAGGGCCAGCGCCACGGCGTGTTCCTGGTCCGCGATTCGTCCACCTGCCCCGGGGACTACGTACTGTCCGTGTCCGAGAACTCGCGGGTGTCTCACTACATCATCAACTCGCTGCCCAACCGCCGCTTCAAGATCGGGGACCAGGAGTTCGACCACCTGCCGGCCCTGCTGGAGTTCTACAAGATCCACTACCTGGACACCACCACGCTCATCGAGCCGGCGCCCAGGTGCGCGGAGGGCGTGTGCGGGCAGGGGTCGGGGCTGGACCCGTGGCCCCCCTTTCGGAACCGGGTTACTTTTCGGAGGGCATTCCGAACCGAAGGCAGTGTCAGGATCTGGGTCATTGTGAATGAAGGGGTGCGTGCGTCTTAAACGTGTTGAGTTGCGGGTGCCTAGTTGAAAATGGACGCTTTTTGCCTTTCGTTACGTTCTCGGTTTAATTACCCTGCTAAAACAACGTTTTGTTGTTGTTTTTGAAACCTTTTTTGGGCCACGGATTGGGACTCTGAAGCTAGCCTACCCTCCCCCCCGCCAGCACACACGAGTTTGCACACCTTTCAAGGTTTTTGAACTCCAGGTTAAGACCTCCTGGACTGCAGCTTTTGGAACACTGGGCAGATGAAAATGCTTTAGCGTTTAGAAACAAATACCTTTAACTGTGAAATATCAGAACTATATGTTGATACCCTGGTGCCAAGTTTGAAATAATCTGGGCATCTATTTTATAATACATTAATTACAAAAATTGTAAAAGAAGGTGCATTGGCTTCAACGAAGACTTTTTTTTTTTTTAACAGTTTCCCCCCAAGCTGGACCGTCCATAGACTGGAAATCCATTTGGTTAAATTCCAAGGAGGAATGAGGCTAGAATGTTACTAAGGGAATTTTTTGAATGACACTCATCTTAATTCTATCCTACTTGAATTTCAGATGTACTTTTTGTGTTAAGTTTAATGACTTAGTATCTATTTTAAAGTTAACCCAGAGTGACACCGATCATTAGGCATCCTGTTTTCATTTGATTATTTGCCTTAATCAATATTTTGCTAGAGGTTTCTTTTATTTAAATTACGCCAAATTTGAGTTGAAGAGATTGCCTAGAATTTTAAAAGTAAAAGGTATTTCACTGCCCAGTTGATTTCTTAAACATTTGTTTAAAAAGGACAGATTTTTCAGGATGAGATGTTTCTGACTTTACAAATTCTCTGACAGGATGGTACTCTGAGCTCTAAACACTAAAAGCTATTATATTAATTAAGGAGCACCCACTGGACGGCTCAGCGTTGCTTCTGTGGAATAGAGATAGAGAAGGAACAGCGTGACAGTGGAATGACTTTGAGGTTAACTGCAGAACTAAATGGACTTTAAAAACTGGTGAGAAAGTGATTGTAAATCAGAGAGTGTATAACAAAGACCTAGACACCAAAAAGAATCTGACTGGTGAAACCTCCAGGTCCCCGAAGATACTGATGACTGGAGTCAACTTTCAGCACATGTAATTCCAATATAAGGGGTTGGAGAGACTCTTAGAACCCACAGTAATGAGATATTAAATACGTTTAAGTAAAGTATTTTCCTAGCTTGTGGAGGTGAATTATATCATTAATTTCAGGCATTTAGCATAGCATGCTGTGTGCCAGGTGTTGTGCTTACTTTGAGGTGACAGGTACTATAATGCAGCTGTGAGTGAATAACTAGATCCCCTTTTGGGTGGAGAAAAAGGATTGTGCCGCAGCGGCTTCCCGCAGAAACGACCCCAAACTTCCCCTTCAGGCGTCTTCCCAGGTGCCCTTGTAGCTTTGTGAGTGTGGTGCCTGCCCTCACCCCTCTCATCCTCCTTCCCGGGAGCCAGCCCTGCACACCCACGCACACCTGCGGGCCTTTGTTCGACTGCCGGCCCTCCGTGGAGCGCCTCCCTCCACCGGTTCCTCACCTGCGGAAATCCTCCCTGTGGTGCCGGGACCTTTACCTGACCCTCCCCCTCGAGTTCAGCCTTGATTGTTTCTCCTCTGTGCCCTCTGCCCCAGGCATTTTGCTGTAGTTTAGTTTTTCCTTTTCCCTGCTGTCTCCAAGGGCTGTCACAGTGCTGGTTGAATCAGATCCTGGCTGGAATTACTTTGTCACACTGAATCTGGATTGCCTCTCCTGAGGATTTGGTTGATGTGTTACCTACTGTAGGAGACTATGCCAGGCAAGCCTTGGCCAAATGCAGAAATCAGGGCGATGCATTTTCACACCCCAGACAGGATAAATAAAGTGGTTTAGCTTTTTTAGGCCTCAGAACTGAGCTCCTGAAGCCAGAGTTTCATGCCCCTTGGCTAATAGTTCTTTTTGGGGGTCTGTTTTGCTTAGTGAAAGGTCACAACTGTATGACTTCCTCAGAATTCAAGGACTGGTGCTTGTTTTGTACTAGTCTGATCTTTTTTATTGGAATGTTCCTTAACTTTTAATTTTATATATTTATTCAAATATGAGAATTATGTTCAGGAGAATTATGTTTCAGTGATAGGTACTGGGAAAGAGGGGTGACAGACATGCTTTCTCTGTCATGGAACTTAGATTTTAGTGGAGGAGACAGACGGAAAAGTAGAAAAATAAAATACTACAAGATTTGTGAATGCTATGAAGGAAATCAATCTAGGCTGAGAGGATCTAGTAGAAGGGTCTTACCTGAGGTGGGGAGGTCAGAGAAAGCATGTGAAACTGCAGAAGGGAGGAGGAGCAAGGCTTGGGCGAGGAGGGGGAGAGCTTATGCAAAGTTCTGGGTTGGGAAAGACAGCAATGTGATGTGAGTGTGGCTCTGAGATGCAGATCTAGAAGAGTTTGGACAGGTAGTAGTCAAAGGCAGGAAATTGGGTGCCATGGAAGGGGTTTGAAGCCGGGAAGTGACCTGAGGCTGTTACTGCAATCCAGGTCAGAATGATGGTGCCTGATGAGTCGTCCATCCATCCATCATAGAGACATTACGTAGACTGAGTGATGGCTGTGGTTTGAAAATAAGTTGCTGGTGGGAGGGGGGATGATGGGGAAGAGAAAGGAAGAGACAAAGATGACTTGGTATATTTGTAGTTGTCTGTTCTCTGGGTTATCTTATCGTCTTTTGAGTTTGTCTGTGGTATTCATTTCTGTCTTAGATTTTAAATTTAAACACGAAAGGTATGTCAGTGGCTTTTGATTTTTGAATGACCCTAAAGGATTCTTTTTCTGCAGATGGGTGTAACTTTTATATTAAAAATCATTTGATAAACAGAAACCTTGTGGTTTTCATCTCCATTTTATTTGAGTATAAACACTTTTAAGGTTCTGTTTATTAGGTTATAGTTAGTATTCAGGTAGGCACTACTGGTTTTTTTGTTTCTGTTTTAATAGAGGCTATTTCCAGTTTAACAACAGAGTGTTTCAGGTTTCTGAGTGGATTTAGTTTAGCTATGAAATACATTTTCCTACGGTTTAGAAAATTGAAAGTGTGTTTTGCGTAGCTTGCTTTGCTTATAAAATTTTCCAGTTCTAGCTTATGTAGCTATATGGTGGCTGGGAGAAAAATCATGAGAAGTAAAAGTTGAAAAACTGAGGCAAGTTGACCCATAGAGAAAACCCTGTTTTTTAGTCAGCAGACATTGCTCATTGCATGTGCTGGTAATATGGAACTAACGTTGACTTAGCAGTCCCTGTCATGCTCTTGAGGAGCTTCCTGGTTACTGAGACTTTATTTAAAAGGCCAAGTTCATGTCATCTGATACAGACAGTAGCTGTGGGAGGGCGGAGAAAGGATGCGCAGCCTAACCTGAGCATCCCGAGGGGACCCTCCCACGTGTGCCACAGAGGCCACACCATGGGGGACTGGAGGGTACCCCAGGTAGCATGGCCATGCCTCCCCCCACGGCCCCTGTCTGAATATTTAAGGGAACTTTTGGACTTCCGTAATTAGGAGTAGGGGAGAAGGATTAACAGTGATTTTGATTAGCATAGAATTGGACACTGTGGATAAACCTTTGAGTTTCTTCTTACCAATAGTTTAAATCACCTAAGTTCAATTTAGATGGGATCCATAAACGTCATTATGCTGGGAATGGAGTCTCGCCCAGGTGAGAATTGTGTTCCCATGGCACGTAAAGTGCTGATAGCCATTTGCTTTGTGACCTTTCTCTTGTTTAAGACTCAAATTCAGAGAACTTTTTATCTAAGAATTCTGCTCTTGATCTGAACAGTTGGACTAGGTTCTAAGGTGCTAAGGTTCCTTCAGGCTAAAATATTTTAGTTCTTTCTGATAAGTGAAAGGGGGCAGTGGTGATTATCCTGGAGTCGGAGTTAAGATCACAAGGAGTAAGGTGGGACCACCAGGCATGTGCAGCTGGTCGGGAACGACAGCCAAGTGTGAGTTCTGCAGTGGTGAGGCGAAGAGGCTTGGACAGCAAACCAGGTGGCACACGGGATCTCCTTGTCTGTGGAACAGATTTAACCCAGGTTTAGGGGAAATGCTTCCCTGTGTCTTGGGCATTTTAATTTTAGCAGGAATTTCAATATATTGAGGCTTACTGTATCCCAAAGCCCAATGCTAGACTCAAGTCATATAATGGAAGTAAACCACGGCCCTAGCTTTTGAGAAGCTCAGTATACTGAACAAATGAAAATAGAATACCATGGAAGCTTAAAAGCAAGGATGGTCAACTAAAGGGTCAGGCAGGGCCTGAAAGGGAAGGTGCTCTATGAACTGGTTCTTTTTTTTTTTTTTTTTTAAACATCTTTATTGAAGTATAATTGCTTTACAATGTTGTGTTAGTTTCTGCTATATAACAGAGTTAATCAGCTATATGTATACATATATCTCCATATCCCCTCCCTCTTGTGTCTCCCTCCTTCCCTCCCTATCCCACCACTCTAGGTGGTCACAAAGCACCAAGCTGATCTCCCTGTGCTATGTGGCTGCTTCCCACTAGCTATCTGTTTTACATTTGGTAGTGTATATACGTCAACGCTACTCTCTCCCTTCGTCCCAGCTTACCCTTCACCCTCCCCATGTCCTCAAGTCCATTCTGTACATCTGCATCTTTATTCCTTTTCTGCCCCTAGGTTCATTAGAACCTTTTTTTTTTTTTTTTTAGATTCCATATATATGTGTTAGCATACGGTATTTGTTTTTCTCTTTCTGACTTCACATGAACTGGTTCTTGAAGGATGAGAACAAGTGTATGAGGTAGAAGAGATGCTGGGAAAGGCACAGGTGTGGTTCGCGTGAGTGAGGGGCCACGAGCTAGGAAGTTAAGAATGCTGAACTGTGAAGGGCCTCTGTGCTTTGTACATGAGTTTAGCAGTGGGAGCCCTCTAAAGTTTTTAAGAAGAGAACTGTCATGGTCAGTTTTATTTTTTAGAAACTGGTGTGGGTGGGGTGGTGAAAGTCTGGAGTGTGGGGTTAATTAAGGGCTGTTACAGGGGAAGGGATTGTGAGAAGCTGAACTGAGATCTCGTGTGTTGGGAATATAAGGTGGAAGCCGACGACAGCCGTCGCTGGGCAGTTGCCTGTAGGTGAGTGGAGAGCTGTGGCTTCAGGGATGATTGAATGGTGCCTCTGAGAGAATGGAGAGGAGGGATGGGGGGAGGGGGTCGATGGTTTTCAACAGGGAAGCCAGGCGGGGTTCAGCAATCTGATGGGTTTGTTAACGAGAAGAGGGTTGGGGGCCAAATATACAGATTTGGGTCTAAGCTTTGGTGGAATCCGCAGAATGAGCAGAGGCAGAGAAGCTGTGGATGGAGGTGCAGAGGCAGGCGCCGCCGATGGAGAGCCATTGGTGAAGGTGCTGCGAAGCCAGGGATGGAGGGAGAGTCCTCCGTGCTCAGGGCCACCTAGGGGTAAGAAGCGCCGGAAGCACTTTGAGCAGACGGGTACTTAGCCAGTCTTCTTGGAATTGATTCTTTTACCATCTGTTTTGTTTTCCAACTTTTTATTGTGAAATCTTTCATACATACACAAGAGTATGTGTATACATGTATATAATAAGGAAAATCTTCCATATCCATGTTACCCCCTTTAAAAACTAGAACAGGACCTTTGAAACTCTCTCCTGCCAGAAGTTGATTGTATTGCTTCCTTAACAGGAATAAGGTGATTGTAAGCATAGAAGGCATTAAAGCTGAAGTTTAAAGAAAATGTTTTATCTGTGCTTTATAGACGCAGCTGAGAATGCTTTTAACCAAAGTAGGAGGGAGATTCATTGTCATTCGATGAGGAGTGTCTTCTCTTCCAGAGCTGGCGAGAGAGGGAGAGGGAGAAGAAGAAGCATGGGTCTGGTGTGCTTGATGGGCTTGGGAAACTGTGTGTGTGCTGGATGCTATTTACAGTCCTGATGAAGGAACAAATTGCGAAACAATTGAGAAACAATGAGTTGTTCCAGTTTTATGTTTCCTATTTCTTTGGGCAGTGGGGTCTAATATGTTAAGTATTTCTGACCTGTCATCATCATGCTTTCATCTCCGCAGTGGGACTAATGTGTAATTTGCAGGGGATTTTGATGAATACACGAGTTTGAGAAAATGGGGAGTGGAGGGCTTTGAATTTGTCAGGGGTGTGGCTGGGAGGTTGATTTCCTGTCATATTTAGGGATGTCTGTGTGTGTGCCGAATCAGGAAAGGAGCCCCAGGTCACTGTAGCAGTGAAGTGGTGGAGAAAGTGTAAGCTGTCCTCCCTCTTGTCAGGTCTGCACGAGCACCCTCCCCAGCTCCGCCTCGGCTGTCTAGACCAGGCCTCAGTGAGCTCACGGTGAAGGGCTAGCTGGTCAGCACTTTAAGCTTTGTGGGCCCTGTTGTCCCCTTCGCAGCCACTCAGCTCCGCCCTCGTACTGTGGAAGCAGCCACAGACAGCCCGTGAGCGCACGGGCCTGGCTGGGTTCTATTCAGACCTTATTTGTAAAACCAGCTGGTGGGCCGGTGGCCTGCAGGCCATAGTTTGTGGACCCCTTGGCCAGACTTACAGATAGTTTTTGTATAGTGTACTGGAGCTGAGAACGGTCATTACTTTTTTAAGAGTTATATGAAAAGAAGACTATCTGACAAAGGCCATATGTAGCCAGCAAGCCTCAAATGTGTGCTGGCCAGCCCGCTCCTGGCCTTGCTTGTGGGAACCAGCCAGCCCCGCGAGCTGTGGGGAAGCTGGGAAGGGAGCGTTTGAACCCTTGGGCCTCTAAGTCTTCTGATGTAGAATCAGAATGTGTAAGCCTGTCTAACGCGAAATCTTTCAGCTTTAAAGGGGGCTAGTCTTTGGCTTTTTCTGCACCCTCCCCTTGCCTGTTCTGACCCTTAGCAGAACTTGACCCCGTCAGCTTCTGTGGGACACATGAATGACACTTGGTGCTCTCATTTGCCTTCCAGTCTCTGTCACTACTAAGTTTGCAGTCTTTTGAGAGCAGAAACTCGGTTTTTTTTTTTTTTTAATTAATTTATTTATTTATTTTTGGCTGTGTTGGGTCTTCGTTTCTGAGCGAGGGCTTTCTCTAGTTGCGGCAAGTGGGGGCCACTCTTCATCACGGTGCGCAGGCCTCTCACTATCGCGGCCTCTCTTGTTGCGGAGCACAAGCTCCAGACGCGCAGGCTCAGTTTTTGTGGCTCACGGGCCTAGTTGCTCCGCGGCATGTGGGATCTTCCCAGACCAGGGCTCGAACCCGTGTCCCCTGCATTGGCAGGCAGACTCTCAACCACTGCGCCACCAGGGAAGCCCCCAGAAACTTGGTTTTAATTCATTGTTTGTCCCCCAAGTTCGTAGCACATAATAAGGCCAGTGGGTACCTGGGTAAATGGATGTCATTAGTGTTAATCCCTACTGAAGCTGTACTAGTGTTCTTACGGTCTGTGGAACTGCTTTTAACTTTTAACTGTATAAACAGTAAAATAACCCTTGGAGGAGTCTGCAGTGGAACCAAGTGTGCTCTTGGTGAAGTATCTGAGATTTGTATAGTGTGACCCAAACTCTCACAGAATCTCCGTGGCCCTTGAGTTAGGATCAGGAGTGTACTTTCAGGGATGGGGGGTGAGGAGCTGATGGGGTGCTTAGTGCCGGTCAGGAACTGTTGTGGGTGTTTCACACACAGCGTTAATTCTCAGACACCTGAGAGACCCACGGGTTGTCCCTGCGGCTGATGAGCTGAGAGGCTGTGAGTGAGGACACTGCCTTGTGCAAATCCAAGTGGAAAGCATTGTACCTCCCAGGATTGCTGTGTCAGATTTACTGTCTGCCAAGACTGCAGGTAGTCCCCGATGGAGGTATAAGTGTCAGCCTTTTCTTTGTTTTGCTGTTCCTGCTCACTCTTTTTTAGATATACTGATAGTAAGCAGTTTGCCCCTTTGTTGTCAGGTTGTTAATAAGTAACAAGGCCTTTGAGGTTTTAAGTCACTCTTCTAACCACCAAGGTATCCTGACTACTGTGAAGCTAGTCATTTACATTAAAAAGATGTAAGTTTTGACAAATTACAAAGACTTTTGGAGAGTAGTGTGGCAAAATGTACCGAGGGCCGTGAAAACATTCCTATTCTTTAATCCAGGAATCTAGGCTTTACAAGAAATACAGTGCAGGGAAATTAAATTCAAAAGAGTGTGTGAAGATGGTAATAGAGAGAAAGAAGAACCATTCAGAAACACAGGGATGCTTGTTTGCAGCAGGCTCACAGAATGAAGCAAGAGCAGTATAGTGGGGAAACGCAGAAAAGCTGCCCCTGGCATGTGTACGTGGGACTCTTTTTTTTTTTTTTAATAAATAAATTTATTTATTTATTTATTTTTGGCTGCATTGGGTCTTCGTTGCTGCGCGCAGGCTTTCTCTAGTTGCGGCAAGCGAGATTCTCATTGCGGTGGCTTCTCTTGTTGCGGAGCACAGGCTCTAGGCGCAGACTTCAGTAGTTGTGGCACACGGGCTCAGTAGTTGTGGCTCACGGGCTTAGTTGCTTCGTGACATGTGGGATCTTCCTGGACCAGGGCTCGAACTCTTTTCCCCTGCATTGGCAGGCAGATTCTTAACCACTGCGCCACCAGGGAAGTCCTGTATGTGGGACTCTTAAGAAAGAAAGCCATAAAGTGGGCAGGCAGATGGGAGGGAGGGAGGAGGGAAGGAGAACTGTAGCTACCTTGGGGCAGGAACTGTGGGATTTTTTTCTCTTTTGTTTTCCTTTTTTCTGCTGAATGTTGTAACATGGTAACACTTTTTTAAAAAGAAACTTTTTTTTTTAATTAAAGTGCTTCAACTTAGGAGATCATGTTGTTATGTGAAACAACTTTTTAGGTCATTAATTGGGGGAAAAAGAGGGAATGGCCATGATCTACTGGAAGATAAAACAATTGTAGTCCGGGGTTAGGCAGGCATAGGCCCTATCCCAGCGTTCTCCCTCGGGCTGCTCCAGAACCAGCCTTGGTGATGACTCTGCAGGCGTCACCCTCTAAAGAGGTGGAGACTCTGGGTGAAGTTACTCTGGTGTAGATTCTGTGCTTCAAAAAAGTTAAGGGGAGGAAATGCTAACAGCAAAATAGGTTTTCCCAAAACTTCATGTATTCGCAACTTTCCAGAACACTTCTTAGGTGAAGAGAGACCTCTATACTTCTCTTGCAGAAGGGGCATTCCAGGTGGGGTGTTGCTGAAGAGAAGGGACAGTGCTTTTCTTTTTCCTTCTTTTTTTTTTTTTTTTTAATTAATTAATTTATTTATTTTTGGCTGTGTTGTGTCTTTGTTGCTGTGCACATGGGCTTTCCCTAGTTGCAGCGAGCGGGGGCTACTCTTCGTTGCGGTGCACAGGCTTCTCATTGCGGTGGCTTCGCGGAGCACGGGCTCTAGGCGCGCAGGCTCAGTAGTTGTGGCGCATGGACTTAGTTGCTCCACAGCACGTGGGATCTTCCTGGACCAGGGCTCGAACCTGTGTCTCCTGCATTGGCAGGCGGATTCTTAACCACTGTGCCACCAGGGAAGCCCGGGACGGTGCCTTTCTAACCGACTCTAGGTGGTTCCAGGTGTGCGAGCCAGACTCACAGGGGAGCTCCAAGAGCGGGTGGCCGGGGGTGTGATGCTTAGGTGAGAGCTCTTGCGTCTGAGCTTTTCCGTGAAAATTTTCACGTTTTCATTTTGAGGCTCAGATGATGATTCCTGTACAAGATGCAGTATGGGTTGTTTTTTAAAAAAATTATAATGCAAGTATATACTCCCTTTCCTGGTTTTTATATTTTGAGGGGCACAGAGGCCTTTGTCATCTCTCTGGGTGCCCGGGGAAGTGTGCAGGGTGCACGCCCTAGATTAGGACCAGAAGGAAGAGTGTGTGGTGGTTGTGATGGGCCTAAGGAAGGAAGCAGCTGAACTCACAGGGGATTTAAAAATAATTTAAAAAATTCAGACCAGGTATCTGTATGTGTAAACAAAAGCTTTCTGTGAAACAGAGATATGTGGGAGGGGTGCTATGCACCTAACGTTAATATTCAGGATATTAACTTCGATTGCATTACAAACTACAGAGGATAAAACAGTGTGACAGGACGTTCTTAATGTCTGAGAATATGGAGAGGGAAATAATTTGTTATAGAGTTAATTGGTTTATTTTAAAAGTTTGACAAACACTGGTATAGAGTAAGATTTTTCTCTTAATTTTCTCTCTCTCTGAAGGTATCCGAGCCCACCAATGGGATCTGTATCAGCACCCAGCCTGCCTACAGCAGAAGAAAATCTGGAATATGTACGAACTCTCTATGATTTTCCTGGGAATGATGCCGAAGACCTGCCCTTTAAAAAGGGTGAGATCCTGGTGATAATAGAGAAGCCAGAAGAACAGTGGTGGAGTGCCCGGAACAAGGATGGCCGGGTGGGGATGATTCCCGTCCCTTATGTGGAAAAGCTTGTGAGGTCCTCGCCACATGGAAAGCATGGGAATAGGAATTCCAACAGTTACGGGATCCCAGAACCTGCTCACGCGTATGCTCAGCCTCAGACCACGGCTCCTCTGCCTGCAGTTTCCAGCACTCCTGGGGCAGCGGTCAGCCCTTTGCCATCCACACAGAATGGACCTGTCTTTGCAAAAGCAATTCAGAAAAGAGTGCCCTGTGCTTATGACAAGACCGCCCTGGCATTAGAGGTAAAATCTATTAAGGCTGGTTCTTTGGGTCCTTTGACACTCAGTTTTCGTTTTCTTTGGCTGTGGCTTGCGGGGATCTCAGTTCCGCGACCAGGAATTGAACCCGTGCCCTAGGCAGTGGAAGCACGGAGTCCTAACCACTGAACTGCCAGGGAATTCCCTAAAAATGCAGATTTTTAGAAGAATGGTCGCATATATTTTTGTGTGTTATTTTTTTACTGATGTATAAATTTATATAAATTACGTAAGTGAGGTGGGCCCTAAGTATTATTATATTAGAATATGGGATTTGGTACCACAGTTCCCAGCTCTTTCATTTATTGATAACTTATGAAAATGGTTTGTGAATCACACACTGCAATGTAAGTATCATTATAATATGAGTACGGTTTTATACTCTTCCTTAGTATCATTACATCACATGTGTGTTAGAGAAACTGAGATTAAGTTATTGCTTGTTCCGTGTGTGTTCACCCCGCGGTCACAGTAGGGCAGTGTTGGGAGGCAGCCCAGGTGCATGGCAGGAGGATGAAGTCATGGGGCCTGTTGCTTCAGAGCAGCCTGCCCTCAGGTTCAAAGGGAGCTGTGATTTTTGTGTGTTTTTTTTCACTGGTTATCCTCAGGTTTTTTTGGACCAAGAGTAATACCCAAGTGAACTACACCTGGAGGTTTGGTTCAGAGTCTGAGGTTACTTCTCCCTCTCACGTTGGCTCTAAGGAAAGAGCATCTGAGGCGGGGGCCGGGGCTGGGGAGGACCTGGTGCTTTTATACTTCGCAGTGGAAGAACAGGAAGGGAACGAGAAGAGGCTCCTTCCACAGATGGAGGCCTGGCTGAGTCGGCCTGCTGGCCTTCTCATCCCCACACAGACCTGCCCCTGCACGGTACACACCTCAGCACCCTAAAATAACTTGGGGTGTTCTGGGTTCTAAATACCTTCCAGTTTACTTAGTGGTTTCAGGCTCTGGGAGCACTTCCACATCTCTGGTCTCCTCATGAGAGTGGGGAGCTAGGATTTAGAGTTGTGTTATGCAGCTGACGGTTGGCACACCAGGGTGAGATCCTGGGGGTCCAGGCTCCCAGTCAGAATTCCAAGCCCCGTTAAGGAAGTCAGGAAGTGAGTTCTTACCTGAGCCAGGATTTAAAGCCTCACTCCCTTTAGGACGCCTGTGTGTTGACTTCTGGCTCTAAGATGTACAGTTTAGAAACCCCTGTCTCCCATGTGTGTTCTTTGGAGTGTGCACAGGGGGTTGTAGAGGGGATCACTCAGAGCTTGGGGAGTGGATACATAGGTGAGTGCCTTAGGGAGGCCGGGGTGAGGAGAAGGAGCCTGGTTCGTGAAGCATATTTGAAGATAACCCATCTTCTCGGCTGTTAACACTGCTTTTCTAGTCTCAGGCCCCGGAGACGGGTCTTCACACCCGAGCCTCCTCGTGACACCAGACCAGCCGTGTCAGCCTTGTGAAAGGCTGCCTTAGGTGATTAGAGTGTTAGTGGACCCAAGAAATAGACCTTTGCCAAATTCCACTTCATGGTATTTCCTGTGCTGTGTGTTTAAATGAGACTTTCAGCTATGCCATAAATAAGTATTTCTGTGAATTATGTTATCTTCTAAAACTGATGCCTGTCGGATCTTGTTAAAAACAGTCCCCTCTTGGGACTGTTGCAATTAGGTTACCAGGAAAAGTATTAAAATTAAAATAAGAAAGGTGAGACAAGTAGGACAAAATGTGCCAGTAATTGAAGCTTCGTTATTCCCCTTGAGATGGTGTTACAAAGTGAGGAAGGTTCAGGTGAACTTTACTTCCTGAGTTCACAAGGTTTTTTCATAAAACTTGAGTTTTGAAAGAACAGTCCTGCACGTGAAGAGATATTTTAAGAGAGGTCTTTGTTTAGACACTTGCTCTCTTGCTCACCTCTTTTCAGGAAGCGAGTTGATCCTTGGGATTTGGTTTGAAAGGGGAGCCTCCCGTGCCCTTGGTGGAGCAGGGCTGGAAGGGCTCCTGGGAAGCAGGGGTGTTCTCAGGTGGTGGGGAGTGGCGAAGGCCTTTCCAAAGGTAGATCGTTGGCAGAAGAGAATGTTTGGAGCAAGGGTGCTGTGGTCATTACAAAATAACCTGCAGTCCAAGTTGTGTCCTCTGACACAGCGGCCCGCATTCGAGTCCCAGCTGTTCCTGGTGTGATCTTGCGCACGTTTCTCAAATTCTCTAAGTCTAAAAGGCACCCTGGCTCTGAGAGTTGATGTATGTTTGTTAATCATCCATTCATGCATCCAACCTGTGAGGGGTGCCTTGTAGGGTCCTCCACCAAAGAGCTTGCCACCTAATGAAAGATTAGAGGCAGAAAGCAGCAGTGTGGTAAGTGATCTGATAGCACAGAGTAGGTGGGAGCAGAGATGGAGGTAGGAGATGGGAATGTGGGTGGGTGTTGGTCCGGGAAGGCTTCCTGCAGGAGGTGACCCTTGAACCGAGTTTTGAAGGATGACTAGAAGTTAGCTGGGTGAAGTGGGAGGAGGCATTCCCGGCAGAAGGAAGAGCTTGCTGGAACAAGAGAACACCACTGTGTAGCTGCAGGTCATTGAGAGTGTTGGGTGTGTTGGGCAAAAGACAAAAGCTTGGACGCGAGCTGTGACCATATCAGCAGAGAGCTAAGCTGAGGAGGTGAACAATTTTCTTGTGGTCTTCACTGAGGCATGAAATCGCTGTTTTCTCACAACTGTTAGAGGTTCTGAAGTTTGCGGGTGGGCAGTTTACCTTTTTATTGATTGATTTTTAAGTAACTTAGAGCATGTGCTTGAGTCTCCCTATAATACAAGTCTCCCATACTCATATTCCAGTATACTTTCCTGACTAGAAAAGGGCAGAAATTTGTTAGCACCTTCAGAGTTGTACTTAGCTCTGGGCACGCACAGCCAGGAGTCTGAATGGAGCCTCATGGAGCAGTGCCCTGTGGTGTGGGCTAAGGGAACGGTGGTGAATTGGGGTAGGGGCTGCAGGTGAGGTGTGGAGGGAGTGGGGATGGGTCGATGGAGTCAAGGAGGGCAAGTGGGGTGGTCCTTAGCTCTGTCTTTCTGATTCCTCAGCTCCTACCTCAGCCTCACCATGGACACCTCCAAAAACATTCCCTTCTTCAGCAGAGGTTTCCTGAGTGCCTGGATGTGGCTACAGGAGTGGGGAGTGCAGCGGCGAGCAACGCAGAGGGCCCGTCTTTGTGGAGCCTGGGACACAGTCTCATGACATGGTCTCTGCTCCCACCAGGGAGAAACCAGCCGCCTCATCCCTGTCCTGTACCTGCCTCGCTCAGTGTGGGCCCCTGCAGTTGTCCCTCTTGAGGTTTTTGATCGTTGGTTTTGGTTTTTTCGGCCTTACCCACCTGTATGCTTCTGGTCTTTTAAAATCCTGATTACATCATGTAGCATGTTGATCACCCCCTTGGTTTCATGTTATCTGCAAATTTCATAAATGCACGATCCAGATCCTTCTCTGCAGCCTCTCCTGATCCATGTCTGATATCTAAAAAAGGACAGTGAGGTTGGTCTGGTGTGACTTGTTCCTGACTGAGCCCATGCTGCCTTCCGGAGACCCCATTTCCCATTCTAAATGCTCATAAACCATCTGTCTGCTAATTGCATCCAGAATTTTGTCCAGGTTTGATCTCAGGCTCACCTTTTGTGTTTCATAGAATTTGCCATCATCCCTGTTAGAACAAAAACCAAGAGACTTGACCCTTCATAAGCCTGCGAGTGTTCTGTGATGTAATTCTCTGTGGCAGATGACCAGCAGTGGACTGGTCCTGTTTACCGGTGTGTTTGGTCAGCACTTGGATATCTGTTCTTATCAGCATGAGGCCATCCTTTCATCTGTGGTGCATGTTTTTTCTGTGAGCTCACCAGCATGCTCAAGAAACCTGCTCTTCACTCCCATTGGGGTCATCTGCGATTGTATTGTTTACATTTCTTGGGTTGTCTACTCCCCATTTTGAAAACCCCTAGACATTGAGTTGCATCTGGTCTCAATCTTTTGAATTGACCTTCCTAAGACCTATGGTACTACTTCCTTCACTGACTGGCCTAGAATTCCCAGATTTCTGCTTCCACCAGTTGGTTTTGCTTCATTGGTTAGAATTAAGTGTTTGCATTAGCAGTTTCTTCATCGCTGCTTCTACTTACTGAGAGGAAGTTATCTACAAAGCAAATCTAGGTTTTCTCAGTGCTGATTGTGTTCTTCTGCTCTCCGGGATCAGCTGTGAGTTCCTGTGGCTGGAACTCTATGCCCACAGTGATGTCTGGTCTGCATGTGGAGGTCTGTAAGGGTCATGCCTCCCAGCGTGAGGGGGCTGCTCTGTCTCAGCGATTCCCCTCCTCACCAAGGCTTGTCAGAGATGCCCACAAGCTCACACACACCTTCTTAAGGACTTTCATCAGGGCTGCCGGGCTCCTTCTCCATCCTTCTGTCGTTGACATGTCACTTGTCCTTAACAGCATCCAGTTTTAGGAATTCTGTGCCTAAGGTAACATTTTTTTTCCTAGCATATCATATTCTCATTGGATTGTGAATTAGAGAATATTCTTAAAAGGGTTTTGTTCCTCTTTCTTCCTATGTAAATTGAGTGAGAGTACTGTGAAATTGGGGCCCTAGTGTGGTTCAGACAAAGCCAGTCCCAGCCTGGTCATTAAGCTAACCTCAGTTTTCCATACGTGGTAATAGCTATTGTGTAAGGAGAACCATCAGCTAGGGGCTTCACAGAGAATATTTTAGTTGATCCTCATAGCTGCCCCATTTTATGCACTTAGAACTTGAGGTTTGTTTAATTTGTTGACAGTCTCATAGTTGGTATGTGGTAGAGCTAGAACTCAGCCCACACAGTCTTTCTTTAAACAGCTTTATTGAGATAAAATTCACATATCATACAATTTACCCATTTAAAGTATACAACTCAGTGGTCTTTGTCATGTTAAATTATTCATTTTTAAAAAATTGTGATGAAATGTGCATAACAGAATTTGCCCTTTTTAAGTGTACAATTCAGTGGCATTAATTGCATTCACAGTGTTGTGCAGTCATCAGCACTGTTTCCAAAACTTTTTCCTCACCCCAAACTATAACCATTAAGCAGTAACTCCCCACCCTCCTCTCCTGAGGCCCTGGTAATCTCTAGTCTACCTTCTATCTGTATGAATTTGCCTATTCTAGATACCTCATATAGTAAATGGAATCATAAAGTATTTGTCCTTTGGATTGGGCTTATTTCACAGAGCATAATGTTTTAAGGTTCATCCATGTTATAGCGAGTATCTTCATTCTTATTATAGCTAAATAAAATTCCATTGTATGGATAGACCACATTTTGTTTATCCATTCGTTAGGTAATGGTCATTAGAGTTATTTCCACCTTTTGGTTATTGAAGATAGTGTTACGAACATTTATCTACACGTTTTTGTTTGAATACCTGTTTTCAGTTCTCTAGGGTATATGCCTAACAGTGGAATTGCTGGGTAGCTCTTTGTTTAACTTTTGAGGCCAACTAAACTGTTTCCACAGTGGCTGCACCATTTTACAATCCCACAAGCAATCCACAGTTCTCCACATCCTCATCAACACCTGTTATTTTCCTTCTTTTTAAAATTTATAGCCATCCTACTGGCTATAAAGTGGCATCTTGTGGTTTTGATTTGCACTTCTGTAATTACTAATTATGTTAAGTGTCTTTTCCTGTGCCTCTTGGCCATTTTTATATCTTCTTTAGGAAAATGTTCAAGAGCTTTGCCCATTTTTAAATTGGGTTGTTTGGTTTTTGTTGTTGAGTTTTAGGAGTTTTTCATATATTTTGGATATTAAACTCTTATCAGAGGTATGATTTTTAAATACTTTTTTCCCGTTCTGTAGGTTGTCTTTGTACTTTCTTGTCAGTGTACTTTAATGCACTTTGTTGATTTTGATGAAGTCCATCTTATCTATTTTATCTTTTGCTGCTTGTGCTTTTGATGTCATATCTGAGAATCCATTGCCAAATTCAGGGTCATGAAGATTTACCCCCATGTTTTCTTCTAAGAGTTTTATGGTTTTAGCTTTTACATTCAGGTCATGTATCCATTTTGAGTTAATTTTTGTATATGGATTGACGTGGGCATCCAAATTCTTTCTTTGCAAGTAGAAAATCCAGTCGTAGCAGTACCATTTGTTGGAGAAATTGTTCTTTCCCCATTGAATGGACTAGGCACCCTTTTCAAAAATCAGCTGGCCAGGGAATTCCCTGGTGGTCCAGTGGTTAGGACTTTGTGCTTCCATTGCAGGGGGCATGGATTCGATCTCTGGTCGGAGAAGTAAGATCCCACAAGCCGCAAGACATGGCAAAAAATCATAATAATCAGTTGGCCAGAGATGTATGAGTTTATTTATGAACTCTCAGTTCTATTCCATCAATCCATATGTCTGTGTGCCAAGACCACACTGTTTTGATTTCCATAGCTTTGTGTAGTGGGTTTGAAGTCAGGAAGTATGAGTCCTCCAACTTTGTTCTACTTTTTCAAGATTGTTTTGGCTATTCAGCATGCCTTGCAGTTCTGTATGAATTTGAGGATCAGCCTTTCCATTTCTGGGGTGGGGGGAGCTGTTAGAATTTTGATAGGAATTGTGTTGAATTTGTAGATCACTTTGGGTAGTGTTGACATCTTGAAAATATTGTCTTTCTATCCACGAACACTGGATGTCTTTCCATTTATTTAAGTCTTCTTTAATTTCTTTTAGCAGTGTTTTGTAATTTTTGGTGTACAAGTCTATCACCTTGGTTAAATTTATTCCTAGTTACTTTATTCTTTTAGATGCTATCGTAAATGGAATTGCATTCTGGTTTTTTTTTGGCTGCGCCACGCAGCTTGCAGGATCTCAGTTTCCAACAGGGATTGAATCTGGCATGACAGTGAAAGTGCTGAGTCCTAACCACTGGACCACCAGGGAGTTCCCTGGAATTACATTCTTATTTGCTCACTGCTGGTGTATAGAAACACAACTGATACTGTGTGTTGATCTTGTACCCTGCAAATTGGCTGAGTTTTATTAGCTCTAATAGCTTTCTTCTGGAATCTTTCTATATATAGGATCAGGTCATCTGTGAATGGAGATGGTTTTACTTCTTTCTTTCCATAGCCCACCTTCTCTTGCACCACGGCATGCATACCTTTAACCCCGACTCATCCTAAAATAAAACCCCTGTGTTTTCATAGGAAGTGTTAACCAGTAAGTAGCCCTCTTGAGCCAAGTTACTACCCTGGAGGATAATGGCAATCTTAAAGAGACTGGGTCTTCAATATTAAAAACCAGTCAATAGGGCTTCCCTCGTGACACAGTGGTTAAGAATCCACCTGCTAATGCAGGGGACACGGGTTTGAGCCCTGGTCCGGGAAGATCCCACATGCCACGGAGCAACGAAGCCTGCGTGCCACAACTACTGAAGCCCGTGCTCCGCAACAAGAGAAGCCACTGCAATGAGAAGGCCGTGCACCACAACGAAGAGTAGCCCCCGCTCACCGCAACTAGGGAAAACCCACGCACAGCAACCAATACCCAACGCAGCCAAAAATAAATAAATTAAATAACTAAATAAATAAATTCATTAAAAAAAAAAGCACCAGTCAGTAGCATCCAGTTGTAGGTGAGGGTACTTGAGGCCACTTGATGGCTGCTCAGGGCACATGGACACGGAGGGTTTGATTCAGGTGCAGGTGCCCAGAGCACACGGGGCGGTGTTAGAGCAGGCAAAGGGCCCAGGGAGCTCCGTGAGAGCGGGCGGGCTGTCTGCTTCTTTCTGTCTTGTGTCCTTCCAGGCCTGGCACATGGATGTTCAGCATGCGTTAAATGAGTGAATGAATGAAAGCCACAAATTGCAGGATGAAAGCTGCCTGGTGATTGTAGCACGTGGGTTTTTGCTTTGTTTTATATCTTTTTTGGGTTATGGACGGACCCCTTTGAGAATCTGGTGAAAGCTGTGGACTCTTTCTCCAGAAAAACAACATATATTAATGTATTTACATATAGTTCTGCATATACTTTGAGGATCTTTAATATCTGAGACCCATTCCTGTCACCGAAGTTAGGACTTCTGACTCCAGTGTAACCCATTGCATTCCTGATCTTGTTTTCATGGAGCCTGACTGGGGAAGCAGAAAGCTGCTGTGGCAGCCAATGCTGGGGCCTCCAGGGCTAGGACTGCTCTTTGAATCAGGTGCCAGAAGACAGGCGGCAGAGTAATTTCCAGAGCTCCTGTTCACACTCGGGACAGGTAGGGCTCCAGGAGACCATGGCCACATCAGGAAGTGTCCTCTTGGCATCTCCCTCTTCCTACCCCTCGTGTCAGCCTCACACAGAACGGAGCCTGCTAGTGTGTGCTCCATCTTAGAGTTGAAGCAAACCCTCCCCAGTGCGCTGGCAGTTCTTGTCATGAGGAGGACTGTCACAGGGTGACAGTAAAGGACATAAGGACGTAAGGAACGTCTTCTCCGTCTGTTGATTGGGTTGGCCATACCTTCCAGGCTCACAGTGGTCCTTGAGCTGAGTTGGTACCCAACCACTTCAAGATTTATCTGCCTTCCAAAGTGAATGCTGCTTTGGGCTCAGCCCTTCTACCATGAAGCCCGAGGAAGGGCACCGGACCAGCACTGAGAGCTGCCAACTGTGCTGGGCCCTGGGCCCGAGGGGCTGTGTAGTCAAGCCGTGGAAGAAGCCAGTCCACAGCCAGGTCCGTCCCATGTGTGGTGTTCTGGGGCTCGGACCCGTGGAAGGGGCCTTCAACTGAGGTAGAAAACAGCACGAGGAGTGACGGGCTGTGTTTTGACATGTGAGGGCTCCTGCAAGGCCAGAGTGTGGCATTAATGGTCAGGTGGCCATCAGAAGTCTCCCAGCCCTTCTACCTTCCTGGGCTGCACCCAGCCGGGCTCTGCTACTCAGAGTCCCTCAGGCGAAGCCCTCGTCCTCGCCCCTGTGCTCTGCAACGTGGACTCAATACTGCTTTTCTGCCACTTGCTTTTTGCACTGTTTTTATCATCTAACAGACATTTGCTGAGTGTCTGCCACGTCTAGACAGTGGGTTATTTATTGTCTGTCTCAGTGAAGAGGGTAGGAACTGCAGTCGATGTGCAGCACATCTCACTGAACTGATTAGGCAGAATTAGCAGAAGGTATCCTGTGAAGACCGTCAGAGTCAGGAGTGAGTTGGCAGGGGTGCGGGTGGGATGTTCTGGCACCTTCCTCTGCATTCTCCCGTGGTCTTCCTCGCTGCTTGGGACCCTTCACAGTGACGTATCAGACTTCGAGTCTCCAGGCCTTCCCCTCATCTCCTCTCTCTAACAGGCATCCTTCCCATCCCCTGTCGGTTTTGAGAGGACCCTTGTTACTGGCAGGGTTGAAAACCCACTTTAGTACAGTGCTTCTCCATGCTGGTTCCAGTTCTCCCCGGAACCAGCCAGAGGACAGTGACAGCTGGTCGGGGGCATGATCGTGGGGTGAGGGCTGGGTCTACTCAGGAATCTCTACGCCAATAGCAGCTACTGTTTACTTCTCTGAGTGTTGTGGTTAACACTTCCATTTAGTACTTCCTTTAATTATTGCAAGAACCTTCCAAAGTCAAAAGGAAACGGAGACTTGGACAACTTGAACAGTTTGTCACAGTAATGTAGCCCTAAAAGTGGCAGAACCAGGACATCGGTCCAGCCCTGCCCCACTCCAAAGGTCATAGCGTGAGTCACCGCATGGTGCCACCCTAAGCCTGCTTTAAGCAGAGACTGCTTACCTCCCGCTGTTGTAGATCTTAGATCTTAGTTTCAGGTGTGTCCTGAGTACACAGTACAGAATCCAGCCCATCTCCAGTGGCGGCCGCCCAGAGCCCTTCCTGCTCTCAGTGGCGGCGTGTGCAGCTTTATAAGGCCGTTTATGGGAGCTGGGATTGTCCTTAAGGTGTGTTTGACTTTGGTCAGGGTTGCTTATCTTCCTTCAGTTGTGGAAGCAGAGCAGAGATCCAAGGTTTCTTAGGACCAGCTTGGCGGTGCTGAGCAGTAGCCTGGAACATGGTTTTTAACATCTTAGGCTGTGCAGTCGTGTGGTCACACTTCCAGTACATCACGTCCCTGTATCTGTCATACAGCCCATCTCTGGGGAAGACCTTGGCAGGTTTGAGAAACTGAAAGGAAGCCACTGTGATTGGGGTGAGAGTCAGAGATAGGAAGAGTCAGGGACCAGAGGAGGCAGAGCCTTGGAGACAGGAGTTTGGATGTTGCTGTTGTGCAAATAAATGGTGTTGGGGGTTCAAAGGCAGAGCAGTGACCTAATTATCTTTATGTTTTCAAAAGGTCTGTTTCTACTGTCCTTAGGCCCTTGTGCCTGTTACTTCTGTCCTCAGAACCTTGTTGCTTACTCGGCCATCTGTCTGTAGCACTTGCGGACAGCAGCCTGTCATTCTTTCTCTTTTCCCTGATTCTGCAGACTTCCCTGGAAAGTTTACAAGAGCCCTGCGACATGGAGTGCGAAATGAGCGAAACCAGCCTCCTCCTTCTGAGAGTGCTGTGTGGGGGTTGGGGACGAGGGGGAGCAGAATGGAGCCCCCATGGGGCAGAGGGGCAGCGGAGCAAGAGGGAGGTGAAGTCTCCTGCTTCAGGTGCCTCAGGGCATCAGCGAGAGGGGACTGGCCCGGGGCCATTGACCTGGGCCCCAGGAGTTCCTTGGTGGTAGGTGGGGACCAGGCTGGGGGAGAGGAGGGGTTGGGAGCTGGGCTGAATGGCGAGGGTGGCAGGGGATGGAAGGTGGCTGGGCTGGTAGAGCCAGGCAGTTGGGGGTGGGGGTGGGGCACCTGGAGGAGGGGGCATTAGCAAGAGGTCTCAGTGTGTTCCTAGCCCCCAGACTGGAGGAATAAGCTCAACCAGGATGTGGGAGAGGGCTGCTGGGGCCAGGTTTTCAGGAAGGTGAGATTTTTTTCTGGCACATTTATCAAATATCAGCTAAGGCAGGCTAAGATTACAAACTTCAGGCAAAATATATGCACTCTGGGCATCCAGAGTCCAGGTGAAGATAGAAAAGCATAGATAAAAGACAGAATTCCCAAAGTATTTTTTGTAGGATGTCAAATGAGTGGAGCAAACAAAAACTTCAGTCTTGGGGAGAAGCCGTTGATCCTGACATCTGCCAAGAGCACCCATCAGCCAAAACTGCATATATTTGTTTCTTTTTAGTCTCAGCTATTCTGGCCTTAGTCTTTTTTTTTTTTTAAACGTCATTGTCAGAGTCTTATCTGGCTCTGAGTGCAGGCCTACCTACAGACTGCCCAGGGACCCTCAGGCCATCATCCCTTTGCACTGCAGCGTCCACCTGGGCGTTAGCTTACCTGGTCCCTCTCCCCTTTGCTCACCGCATCTTCTTTACAGGCACGCACCCACACACCCTCTTATTTGTCCTTGCCTTTTCTTTCTTGCTTTCTTTGGAAAAATTTTTAATTAATTTATTTTTGGCTGCATCGGGTCTTCGTTGCTGCACGCGGGCTTTCTCTAGTTGTGGCGAGAGGGGGCTACTCTTCATTGCGGTGCGTGGGCTTCTCATTGCAGTGGCTTCTCTTGTTGCGGAGCACAGGCTCTAGGCGCACGGCTTCAGTAATTGTGGCACGCGGGCTCAGTAGTTGTGGCACGCGGGCTTAGTTGCTCTGCAGCATGTGGGATCTTCCCAGACCAGGACTGGAACCTGTGTCGCCTGCATTGGCAGGCGGATTCTTAACCACTGTGCCACCAGGGAAGTCTCATGTCCTTGCCTTTTCTTATACTTATTTCAGTACATTGATTATATTGTATTTTCCATAAGTCATTTTGTAATGGTGTCAGTAGTTTTATGTCCATGAATTTTCATTTCCTTCCTATTTCATTATTTTAAAAATAAAGACAGGCAATCATTTTCTTAGCTGAAAAGGAAATAAGGAAAGAACATGCTCTCATATGTTGGAGAGAGAGCATGCCAGTGAGGCTCCCCACATTGGTGGCCTTGTTGTGCTCCAGGCACGAGACAGCTGGTTCCTGCAGTGAAGACTTGAGGAGGCCAAGGGTCTGGGGGAGGTAGGGGTAGGGGTGGCTGCAGGGCCTGGGTTTGTAGTATCCCAGCAGCTACTGCCTGCAGAGGATTCTCTCTGCTCACCTAGGCCCCATCTTAATTTTTGTGTTAAATGAGTTTCATCTCATGTCTTAAGTTTGTGCTTAAATATTTTTTTTAATGGAATAAGATTGGACTCAAGTCCTGACTGCAGATCCCCATTGACTTCAGCTCCCTTTGATCTTCAGCTTTGTGATTTCTGCACAGTCTCCACTGCAGCTCCAGGTTCCATCTGCAGTAGAACTTTCCTTGGATCCAATCTGGCAGTTGTCTTCACTAGAGATAGCAATGTGGTCATAATCAGAGTTTTCCTCTTTTATGACTTCTGTACGGTAGGAAAAGAATATACAAATTATAAAGCTAAATCTTTGGTACACTTCAAAGAATATGAATTTATTCTTAATTATCAGAAACGTTGGTGTGATATCCTAGTTATGAATAAGAAAGACATTTCTCTTTCTGCCACCTATGAATAAAAACATTGTTACTTGGAGAAAGGGAACAATACTTGAACTCTAAGCACTAATCTTAAAACAGTCTGTATTTTATTTTTATTTATTTATTTTTTTAATAAATTTATTTATTTATTTATTTTTGGCTGTGTTGGGTCTTCGTTGCTGCACATAGGCTTTCTCTAGTTGCGGCGAGCAGGGTCTACTCTTCTCTGCGGTGCACAGGCTTCTCACTGTGGTGGCTCCTCTTGTTGCAGAGCACGGTCTCTAGAGCACAGGCTCAGTAGTTGTGGCGCACGGGCTTCGTTGTTCCACAGCATGTGGGATCTTCCCGGACCAGGGCTCGAACCCGTGTCCCGTGCATTGGCAGGCGGATTCTTAACCACTGTGCCACCAGGGAAGCCCAAATAGTCTGTATTTTAGAAGTCTACTAAAGACATTTTAAAACTTAACTCTTTTTTTTTTTTTTTTTTTTAATTTATTTATTTATTTATTTATTTTTGGCTGCATTGGGTCTTCATTTCTGTGCGAGAGCTTTCTCTAGTTGCGGCGAGCAGGGGCCACTCTTCATCGCGGTGCGCGGGCCTCTCACTATCGCGGCCTCTCTTGTTGCGGAGCACAGGCTCCAAACGCGCAGGCTCAGTAGTTGTGGCTCACAGGCCTAGTTGCTCCGCGGCATGTGGGATCTTCCCAGACCAGGGCTCGAACCCGTGTCCCCTGCATTGGCAGGCAGACTCTCAACCACTGCGCCACCAGGGAAGCCCCTAAAACTTAACTCTTATATTAGATTAGTTTATTCTTTCCCCCAAATTTTTATTTCCTTTTAAGGCAAAACAAGAGAAAACATGTCTTTTCAGTTGTAATTTTTTTTTCCACTGAAGTAACAAGTCTTAAAATAGAATTACCAGTTGTTAACCTTCAAATTTTAATTGTTCCACCAACTTAGGTGTTAAAGTTGAGTGATGACATAAGTTTGAAAATAAATATAATAATTTAATTTATAAATACGTGTAGTTAGCTTTTTACACCTTGTTTTTCTCATATACATATCTAGTACTTGGCTACAAAAATCTGAATACTATAGTGCATTTATTTTTGTCTTGCAACTTTTCATTATATAAAATCTAATTCTTAATTACTGTACTAACTCTACAAGCCGTCTTACAGTAAAGTTGAATTTGTAGTTTTCCTAAATAAGAGGAGTTTGAGTCAGAATTTAGACTGGGAACTTAGGGACCCTCCCCCCCATTTTTTTAAATTTAAACTGAATTTATACTGTGTTCTAACCAGGGAGCCTCAGGGGATAACACTCTTTTCCGTTGTCATTTTGGCAAGTACTCCCGAGTAAGCCGGTCTCCACAAGGCTAGAGGTTCCATTTGGTAAAAGCGCTGTTGTCCATGTAAGTGTTGTGACTGCAGTAGGTTTGGGGAATTAAGCAGTTGGTGTGCTGGTTCGAGCATCCCGGTGAGCAAGTGGGGTGATGAAGTCAGCAGCGCAGGGTGTGGGGGAGACCTCAGGGCAGGGATGCGACGTTAGGGCAGAGAGTGGCTGGGGAGCCAAGGGGTTCCTCGTACAGCTGGGCTGTGCTACCCTGGCCCCCCTGCTCCAGCCTGCCTTACAGGAGGGTGGAGTGTGTGGAGGATCAAGGGTGAGCCCTGCAGCAAGAACCCTCTGAAAAGGCGGCCACACAGCCAAGTTGCTGACTCGCAGAGTCTGCTGAATCGAACTCGCCCCCGCAGCAGCTGCTGACAGTGCGTTTCCTTCTCCGTCCCCAGCTCTTCCCCAGCCTGAGCCTTCAATTTCGTGCACAAGTCAGGATGAAATCACCACCTGGACAGACTGGGTGGGCACGGGCACAGTGTTCAGTCCTCTGTTTCGCACCGGCGTCACCTAATAAGCACCGCGTCTCCCACCCCCGTGAGCCGAGTGATGTCCTGGTGCTTCCATACAAATGGCTCATCTCGTGTGGACCAGGAGCCATCTTAGAGCCTGGAGTTTGGTTTTAAGAGTGCAGTAGCCGGCCCTGTAACCTGAACGCCTGGGAACCAGGAAGGGCAAGTGTGGCTCTGCCTGGGGCCCCGGGCACCTCCGGGCCCCTTGGTCACTCCGGGCCAGCAGTCAGCTCTCTAGCCCAGCAGCTTTAGCAGAAGATGCCTTTTCCCAAATGAAATACTGCATGGAACCCCATAGATGTCAGATTAAAAGTTTTTTAATATAAAGGTGTTTTGTAAATTGAGATTTACAAGAATTAAGAAGGCAGTTGGTGGGGGGGTTGACTTTTACAATGGGCAGAAAACATTGGAAATAACGTGAATGGTAGATACTATCTTGTGTTAACCCCCCTCACCAGCTCACTTCTGAGTGTACTTTGTTGCGCGTGGTGAGCGGTGTGTTTTGCCCTTTACCTTGCAATTCTCGGGGGCCTTCCATCATACACGTGGGACAGAAGCTTCGTTCCAAGGAAAGCACGTGAGCAGCAGCCAGGGCAGCACAGAGTAATGGGGCAGGAACGTGCTTGACTGCTTCTGATTATAACTTTTATAAAATACACGTTTACAAGATTGAAGTCCCAATCTGACATCTGTTGGAGTTTAAAGCACCTCCTCAGAGCTCAGGGTCTGCAGACAATTTGAAAACCACACCCAAGTCAAAATTGCTGCCTCCCCTTGATGAGCAAAGCAGCCCCTGGCTGGTGCCTGTCCTCTGGCCATAGGTAGAATTCCTACCACCCTGAAGCTGAAGGTTGGTCTGAAAAGGTTCTCGGAGCTGGGCTTCCTTCCCCCGAGACTGGCCCGCTGGGAGACGCTGCTGCGGGGGAGGCAGCGGACAGGGTGTTCTTGGCGGCGGCAGCTCCTTCCCGTGAAATAGGGTGGAGATGGCTTTGTTTCTTTTAATGCACTTTTTGTGTGAGTTGAACTGTTCTCAGAGTCAGGTGTTCATTCTGTGCTGTTGGAGTTAGTAGCCAATCTGGGGGGAAAAGGCTGCCTCAGAGCACGTTCTCACGGCTGAGCAGAAGCACCCTGGGCTCATTGGTAGCACCTCGTGTCTTTGGCACGGCCTGATTTTATTTATTTTATTTTTGTCTGCATTGGGTCTTCGTTGCTGCGCGCAGGCTTTCTCTAGTTGCGGCGAGCAGGGGCTACTTTTCATTGTGGTGCGCAGTCTTCTGGTTGTGATGGCTTCTCTTGTTGCAGAGCACGGGCTCTAGGCACACGGGCTTCAGTAGCTGCAGTGTGCAGGCTCAGTAGTTGTGGTGCACAGGCTACAGAGCTCAGGCTCAGTAGTTGTGGCACATGGGCTTAGTTGCTCCATGGCATGTGGGATCTTCCCGGACCAGGGCTGGAACCCATGTCCCCTGCATTGGCAGGCAGATTCTTTTTTTTTTAATAAATTTATTTTATTTATTTTTGGCTGCATTGAGTCTTCCTTGTGGTGTGCGGGCTTCTTATCGCGGTGGCTTCTCTTGTTGCTGAACACGGGCTCTAGGCGCGTGGGCTTCAGTAGTTGTGGCTCGTGGGCTCTAGAGCACAGGCTCAGTGGTTGTGGCGCACGGGCTTAGTTGCTCCGCAGCCTGTGGGATCTTCCTGGACCAGGGCTCGAACCCGTGTCCCCTGCATTGGCAGGCAGATTCTTAACCACTGCACCACCAGGGAAGCCCACAGCCTGATTTTAGGTCTAAGCACTGAGAAAAATGAGAGTCCTAAGAACAAAATGTGTCGGTTCTTTCAGTGGAATAGCATGTGTGATTTAGTTTTCAGAGAAAACACTGACTTCGTCTTCTTTCTCCCCCTTACAGGTGGGTGACATCGTGAAAGTCACAAGGATGAACATAAACGGCCAGTGGGAAGGCGAGGTGAACGGGCGCAAAGGGCTGTTCCCCTTCACGCACGTCAAAATCATCGACCCTCAGAACCCGGATGAAAATGAGTGATGCTGCTGCCCTGTGCCTGCTGCTTCATCGTCCTGCCCTACACGCCTCCTTCAAGCGGGGAAGCGTCCTCTCGGGCAGGTCACACGCGCTGCCAACGTCCAGCTTCTGCAGCGGGCAGCCTCCCACACATTGGAATGCTCACAGTGGCTGCCCCGGCATTTGTATCATAGTCGTGTTGTCAAAGAGTAGCTGATTTTAGAGTTCTTTGGATCATAAACTGGAAACACTGGTGGAGGCACACAGGTGAGAGGAGGTGCCGAGGACAGGGCTCCCTTCCGGCCAGCACCCCGCCTGTCCCTGGGCTGACCCAGGGTCCCGGGGGAGCTCGGGCCCACAGCGAGGCCTTGCCGCTGGGAGCCATGGGTGGTGCCGTCGCTGGTGTGGTTTTCCGTGAAGAGCAGAGGAAGTGGACCCTTCAGAAGAGGGAATTCTGCCCTAAACTTCCCACGTCAGGCTTTGCTTTTTTTTTTTTTTCCCCTCTCGTTTGGTTTGGTTTTAGAAGACTTAATTAATTAGACTTGTGTGTTCTGAACAGGTTTTTAAGTAGCAGGTTAGCTTTTGTGATGAGACGAGGGATGGCACGTGCCTCTGAAGCTGCTGTCACCGCAGGAGCACAAGAAAAAGAGCCCTGAGGCAGAGGCCTGTACTGTCTTGGTTGCCAGTGGTACCTTGTGTTGCCAGATAGCAAACAACCACCACCACCATCACCCAGCAGTTGTGGGCTTCCAAGCTGCATGCACAGCCTCTTGGACGACGTTGTCCCCGCAGGCATCAGAGCCAGGGGCGGGAGGGTGATGTGATTCACCTTGTTTGCTGGCTTCCTGTCCAGGCTTTCAGTGAATGCACCCCTTGAAAGTATAGGACCCAAGTTTCCTTAAAAAGTCGTTGAATTCACTAAGAAATCTTTAAATTCCACTCCCTGAGGCCCAGTTCTCCCTGCCCCAGCAAGCTCCCCAGGCTGCCCAAGAGAGATGGTGCTGCTAATGCTGGTTCCATGGTTCTTGTGTCCACACTGCTCTCCAGCAAGAAAGTGTAGGCTCTGGACCTTGGTTGATGCATTTGATGTCTAATGAAATGCATCGTTAACCATTACTGATTTGATGTTAAGGTTTCCCTGTTGGCTGAAAGAGGCCTGTTCATACAAGTCAGCTGGTACCAGCGTGTGACCGATCCCACGTCTATAGCACACGGCCGACTAGAATTCTGGAACCTTTGTGTAGTTCGGTGTGCCTGCCCTTCTGGACCCTGCTGAAGACAGGCCTCAGCTGAGAATGCGTCCAGCAGCCCTGGGGGTGTGGTCTCAGCCTGATAAGTAACTGTCCTCCCTGAGCATCTGCTGTAGCCTTGGCCCTGGCTCGCAGGGGTCTTGGGTTTTGAGGTTTCGAGCAGTTATTCTGGTCAGAACCAGCAAGGCCACCATGTTTCAATTTCTCTTTAATCAAATGTTCCATCAGGTAGGTAACCATCATATTAAAAGACTCTTGAGGGTGCTCACATAGCCCTGTCTCTCTATGGTTTTCTTGGAAAAGGCTTCTTTGTGGGCTCTTCCTGATCAGTGAGAGCTGTGACCACCTTGCTCCCAAGGTGCCTGTGTTGCAGTCACCTCTTGTTCTGGGTCCAGGCCCAGCCTAGCCCCACGGCAAGTGGCACGTGTGTGGCTGGGCCCCTGCCCTCTACCTGGGGATGATGCCTGCCCTGTGGCCTGTAACCCAGTACCCGAGGGGGTCTCTCACAGAAGGGGGGGACGTGTGCCTTGTCCAAAGAGCACACACCCTAAGGCCTTGTTAAACCACATTTAGCCAAGAGGCTGGGCACCTTTGGATGGCAGTAGTTGGCTCAAGTATAAGAAGTATATGGCCTTTTGGAAAGCAAGGTTTCCTTCCAGCCATGTTTGCTGACCGGTAAACAGCGCGACCCACCTCATGGGGATCACTTCAGAATCAGAACACCCTGCACACCTAGGTTTACTTCAGAAGGCATCTGTTCAGTCGGTCAGCCCAGGTGCATGTCTCCAGGGCCGCCCCAGAGATTCGGAGCCCCAAATAAGGTGAACCTTGAGCTCTGAACTGGAGATGTGTGCCGAAAGTAGTACCTTTTTGAATTAGAACCTTATTAGTTTTTTAATCAGCCAGGGTGATTCTTTTTTTTCACACTAAATATACAAGAAACAGCCCACTGCCTTGGCTTTGGGCCTGGGCTCCCCAGGGGTCTGGGAAGACTCTGCTTCAGAAAGCAACTCAAATCTTCCAGAGGCCTGGGCTTCCCTCCTGGGCAGGCTTCCTCTTAGGACTGTCCATTATTGCTACTTGCTCTGCTCTACTGTGTGTCACTTAAGAAAATGTGTGGATGTTAAAGTAGCTCACTGGGGAAGAGAACAAATTATGTGCTAAAGGAATTGACAGTTTGATTAAAAATTTACTTATCCTGGAAAGTGAGTTGTCCCTGTCACCTCTGCCAGCTGTTGCTGCCCGGGGACACAGCTAATGAAGAGGAGGACATGTGGACGGACTGCCCTTCGACGACTTTGTCACCCAGATAGGACCCCTTCTGTGCTCACGGTCAGGAACCTGAGGAGAGAGGGCCAGCTGCTCCCTCCTGAGCATCTGGCCTGTGCTGACTCCCTTCTCCAGCTGTTTACACACAAGGCGGGCCGGGACCGGCGGCCACTGCTCTTGTAAAGTTTGCTCAGAGGAATATGAACATTTTATTTTTGAAAAGGGATGGTGTTTTTGTGCCAGGTGTTTATAATTTAATCCTTTAATAATATTATGTTCATTAACCTCTTAAAATGAGTGAATCCTGATTGTTTTCACACCGAACCCGAGACACCACCGAGCTCGCCCTCAGCCTCCACCCTCTGGGACCGGAGGCCTGTGTCCCTGTGGCTGTAGCCAGTGGCCCCGAGCTGGGCGTATGCTCTCACGGAGTGGAAGGACAGTCCTCTGAGACAGGGTCGTGGTCTCTTCAGGAGGAACAGTGGCCTTGCTTCTTGACGGTCTTCACTGTGTGTTTTAAAATGACAACAACACAACACAAAACTCTTTTGACCTGTAACTTAAAGATCATAAACTTCAGGCAATAATATTTTATGTGTAAGCTTTTAAAATTATTTTTGGGGATCATAGCTTGTTTTATTTTGTGCTATAAAATTAACAGTATTAAATGACTTATATTCTTAGAATACATGGAGTGTCTTTTCTTAACAGATCAGTGCCTTTTTATTTTTGTATTCCATTTTACGTTACTGGTCCCGGCATCAGACCCTTGTTTCCATGGCCTGTTTGTACATTGTCTCAATAAAACTTGCATCAGCCGGCGGTGGCAGCGGCTTTCGTGTTTCGGTGTCTCCTCAGTGCTGCCTTGGAGGCCCTCGCCCCCCCCAACCCCCCAGCAGTTAAGCACCTGCTGGGACACCTGTGAAGCAGTGGCTAGCTGGTGCTTCTGGGAGTCGCCCTGCGCAGCCCTGCTGCTGTGGACTGAGTGGAGGGGAGGGGCTTGGCACCGGCATCACTCACACCCTGGCCTCCCGGGGGCGGGGTGGCAGTTCCAGGCCCGGCATCCTCCAGGGAACTTGGGTGTCCTCCCTCTAATGGGCGCCTTGTCTGAAGCATGAGTTTCGGAGCAGCCTCGTCCCTGGTCAGGGCATGAGACCCACCTGCCTTTCTTAAGTCCTCTGCTCCTGTCTGTGGCCCTCCTGACAGGCTCCGGGACCTTCAGCTAGAGATGTTGGGGGGCCCGCTGATTTCCCTGCCGCCCCCCAGCCAGAGCTGTTCCCGCACCTATTTGTGTGCTGAGAGAGGTCCAAGTGTCGTCGTGGTAAAACCTCCAGGAAGGTGCAACCTGCATCATCGCGAGCTGTGTTGCTGGAAAGCTTGGGAGATTCCAAACGGTCCACTAGTCCTGGAAGAAGGAAGGCCTCAGAGACACCTTTGAAGAGTACTTTCTGCTTGGAAAGTTAAATTTTGCTCAGCAACGCTGGGCTGGATTCCTCCGTGGTGGGAAGCCCTGGGAAGTGAAGCTGCCTCCCCACTGGGTGAGTGTCAGGGCCCAGGTCTTGACACCCCACAGTGTCTTTGCATCCTGGCCTGGAGTGACCCACCCTTCAAGCCCTGGCCCTGCTCATGGCTCCCCGACAGGAGGTTGAGGCCTGTGTCCAACGGGGGGCTGCAGAGATTGGGGGGCATCCCCTGCCCACGCCTGCTGCCCTGGGGACACCATCGCACTCAGTCCCCAGGCTCCCGGGCTTGTAGCCCAAGGTAGCCTGTGCCTTGCAGCTTGGCACTGAAACGGGGGCAGGGGGAGGGGACTCAGCTACACCCTCCAGGCCCACATGCCGGAGACAGCCCCAGGGCGCCGACTTCAAGCTCAGAGGTCTGAGGGAGGGGTCGGGAAGGGGAGCCCTTGGGGTGGGCACCCAGAGCTGCCCAGTGGCCAAGGCTGGCCAGTGGAGTGAGTGGTCTGCCCAGTAGCTGTGTGGAGGGCAGGGCCAGGAGCAGCGGGACCAAGCTCCTGCTGGCCCTCCGAGGAGTTGGGAGAGTTCGGCTTTGGCATTGAGGTTAGAGGGAAAACACCCGTAGGGCACAACATTCAGAAGTCCTGTGTCTGGAGAAAGGCCACCCACCCTGTTGACTCCACATCCCAGTGTCCCTGTTGCCTGTTTATTATTGTATTTTCCAGAGTTATTCTACAACATACAAGTAAATACATCTGTAAGTACTCTTTTTTAATGTTTTCTCTACAGAAAGGCAGCATAGATCACTTCCTGTTCTGCGCCCTGCTTTATTCCCCCAGTCTGTTTAGAGGTTGTTGTGAATCAGAAGCTGAGCCTCTGTTCTCTTCCATCACTGTGTTGTGTTCCTTGAGGTGGATGTGCTGTCACTTGGGTAACCACCTGTTATTGGTGGGTATGTAGGTCCTTTCCAATCTCAGGTGGGCAGATGCATTAAAGTGAGTTCCTCTGACTGGGATTGCTAGGTCAAAGGCTCTGGGCACTGGCAGTTTTCAGAGCTGTCGCTAAATTGCCCTCTTATAGGGATTGCCTCAATTACACTTTCGCCAGCGATGTATAATATATGAAAATATAGCATTTTTACAAACACTCTGTAGATACCTTGTTTATGGCTAAACAATATTCTACTATGTGGCTGAGGCAGCTTATACTAGCCCATCTGTCCTGGCGTGTGGAAGTTTTTGCCAGTGGGTTTTTTTTGTTGTTTGTTTGTTTGGCTGTACCGAGTGGCTTGTGGGATCTTAGTTCCCTGACCAGGGATTGAACTGGGCCCTGGCAGTGAAAGTGCCAAGTCCTAATAATCACTGGACTGCCAGGGAGTTCCCCCAATGTTTTGATGATAGGAAATCCTCAGGTCTAAGTAAGGGCTGCAGGGGTAGGGCCCACCTTCCAGCTCCTGGGCTGACTCTGGTACAGTCCTTGCCCCAGGTGCCTCCCGGCCCTCCTGCCCCCTGTCCAGTGCCAGTCCTAGTTGCTGGTATTTTTTCCCCAAAGACACATGTGATGAAAACCCCTAGCCCGCTCCTCCCTGGCCTATGAGATGCCTCCATGCCAGGCTGCTGCCCAGAGCCCAGCACTCGAGCCAGACTGGACTGACACATTCTGAGTCCCCAGAACTGGCCATCTTACCTCCTTGTCTTTGCCACACACTTCTCCTGCCTGGATGCCCTTCTCTCTGCTGAACTCTAAAGGGCTCATCTGTCCTCGGCTCCTGCCACCTCCTAGGAAAGCCCCCTGACCTTCCCTCCCTCCATGGGGACTGGAACTAGAACTGGTCACCCCTGAGCCTGGAGACAGGACAGGACTCACGACAAACCAGCAACTTGGGGAGGGTCGAGGCTGGGCTGAAACAGGCTGGTGGGAGCCGGCCCCACGGGGTCGGAGAGCCCCCGAGGACCCTGGGGGTGCTGAGACGTGGCAGTCAGGCTGTGTAGACCGACCTGGAATGTGGGCAGGGAGGCTGGGCTGCAGCAACCAGAGCAAGCCAGGGAGTCAGGGGTGAGGCCAGGAGTGGAGGGGTGGGGACGGGCTTAGCGCAGGCTCCCCAGCCTGGGGATCCCCCAGCGTCTGCCTCCATAAGAATAAGTCACGGGGTAGCTGAGGGCACCATTCCTGCCCATCTTGCCCCTCAACACAGCCAACCTCAGCTAGGATGCTGGCTGTGCTATATCAGCTCCCCCAGCATTTCCTGGGGACCAGTCAGTCAAATCGAGGTCTCCCCATCTGGAAATCCACCGAAGTCCCCAGGGAAGAGTCCACTCTCTGCCCTCTGAACCCCAAGGCTCAGGGTGGGCCCTGTGGACTCTCAGGTCGGCCTCCAGGGGGCGCCAGAGTCAATCCCAGTGTTAGACGTTGCCGTTCTCTCACTCTGTGGCCTAAAAAAGGACAGCCCTGCACGGCAGAGCTTGGAGACCCTAGGCTGAGAGGAGTGGGGAACAGGGATGGGTGTGAGGAGGACAGGGACAGGCTTGCGTGCTGGGGGGCCCAGGGATCACCCCTTCACCTGCTTCTCACACCTTGGCCTTTGGAGTGTCTGCTGGGTCTGTGTATTGTCAAGGCCACTGGGATGGACGCTACCACGTTGCCAGAATCATCCTCGGGGCAAGATCAGGACCTCAGGCTGCCCAAGGCTTGGAGGCATCCTAAGTCTCCCTGGGTCCCAGTGTCCACACGCACCACCTCCGAGCCCGGGGCTTTGGTGAGGCCGCCCACCCACCTACCTTCTGTTTCAGCTTTTGCTCCATGAGGATCTGGTCATTTCTGCCCCACCATGCGGCAGCCAGAGCCTCAAGTCCATCCGCAGGGTAGAGGCGGCCACAGTGGACTCGCCCCATGCAGGGCATCTCCCCAAGTTGTTGGCCTCCTCAGCCCCCACACTGACCTGTCCCCTCAATGTCATCTCTGGCATCCCATGCTCAGCAGCCCCCACCCCACATCCTGCGTGCCTGCTGTGTCCCGTGCTGCCTCTGCACCTGTCCTGGTGTCCTGGAGGATCCCTAGCTGGAAGCACTTCAGTTACCCCCAGATTCTTGGGGAATCCGGGGCAGAAGGGGCTCACTGACTCAAAAAGGTCACAGATCAGGACTCGAAATCTGCACTGGAGACGTGGCAGCCTTGGCCGAGCCTGACAGGCCTCTCCCCTCCCTCTCCCAAGCTCCGCTTTGTAAGCCCAGCACAGCCAGCCAGCCAGGACCCACGTCTCCGCCATTCACCAGCAGCGTGGCCTTGGGGAGTCCCTAACCTCTCTGAACCTCAGCTTCCACATCTGTAAAATGGAGATGACACAGAGGACCTTCCACCTCAGGCTGTTGTGAAGAGCAAAGGAATAAATGCACATAAAGCCACAGACACGTTTCTTTACAGGGCACAGTGTCTTCCTGGCTGGGGACTGGGGGGTGAGGGGCAGGGCTGCAAGGTCAGCGCAGTGTGGAGTAGGGGCAGGCTGACTGGAGGCCAAGGGCACAAGGCCAAGCAACACCTTCTGCCCAGTGACGGGGCCTCTCCTGTGGCAGTTGGCCACCCCGAGCGGTGGACTGAGGGGTGGACAAGTGTGACCCATTCAGGCCCTGCTCCTGCCCCTGGTCGCCACCCAGCCTCCCCGAGCTTCCCCATCTGTAAAATGAGGGGAGATGTGCTTGCCCCCCTGGGCAGCCTGGGGCATAAAGAGGGACTGCCTCAGAGGCCGGTCAGCCTGGCATCGTAACCAGAAGGGAGCGAGGCCCAGAAAGGGAGGAGATGGCAAAAAAGAAGGCACGACACCAGCCACTGAAGGAGACAACAGTTAGTGGCTGATGTCGGGCCCAATGGCCCCATGTGCTTAGTGACAGATGAGACACCACTTCCCTGGAATGTGCCCTTCATTCATTTCCCACACAGTCATGAGTCCCAGTTTGCTGGAGGGACAAGCCCTGCCTGACCACAAGGCAGAGTCTGGACAGTCAACACAGCGAAACCCTGGGAGGGGCCGGGAGCTGGAACAGCAGGGCCAAATCCAGTCTGGGGAGGCGGCTTAGGGAGGGCTTCGTGGAGGAGGGGACACAACACCCACCGGGGTGGTCCATGATTTATGGGGACCCAGGAAGTTCTCCCGGTATAATGACATGTGGGAAAGAGAAAATGTCATAAAATATAAAGTAGAACGTTTTGGTGTGGGGAGAGTGGACGGAAGGACGGAGCTGAACCCCCAAAGCAATCAAGGTGTCAGGCAGTCAGGCGCAGTTTGGGAGGTTTCTGCGGGTGATTCACCTGCCCCCAGCTCGCTGCCCGCCTGCCCCTGGTTCCAAGACTTAGGAAAGAAAGAAAAGGAAAAACACTGAGACCCGGCGCGCGGCCCAGCCTGGCGCCCCGCGGGGGTCGCAAGGATGCTGGGGACCCAGACTCCGCCCGGCGTCCAGGGCCAGAGGGCCCCGCTGCCTCCCACAGCCTCGCATCCCGACCCGGGCCGCTCCCACCTGCGCGGCCGCCCGGCGGTGCTGGGGCCTCGGGCTCCGGCCGCATTGTCGCCGCAGCGCCGGCCCCGCCCCGCCTGCCCCGCCCGCCCCGCCGCAGCCCCGGCGGCTCCAGAGCGGAGGTCCGCGCCGAGCGCAGGTGAGCCCGCGGGTCCGGGCCGACTCGCCGGGGACTGGGGGCCTCACCGGGGAGGGGGCAGGCCAGGCAGAGAGCCCTCGCTCTCCCGACGCGCCGCCCGCTCGCCGCCTCGGGGCCCCGCTGTGTGCGGACCCCCTTCCTGGGCTGCCGGTCCGGTGGGGGGACCCGGCCCGAGGGAGCGGGAAGGCAGCTGGAAGGACTTCCCGGGGAGACGGGCTGCACATGCAAAGCAGGAGGTTTGCCTCTAGCCCCGTGGGGGAGGAGGTGCGGGACACAGCCCCCCGAACTTGAGGGCCGGCTGTGGAGCTCAGATGCCCTCCCAGGAAACTGGAAGCCACTGGGGGCGAAGCTGAGCAGGAGCCCCTCGGGTGGGTGTGGGAAGGGCCCACGGGATCCCTGGTGAAGCGTGGGACCCGGAGGAGTGGGGAGCCTGCACAAGAAGGGGCTCTAGGGCTGGTCCGGGGGACAGGACGCAGGCTCCTGTAGGTGGTCAGCACTCGGGGACTGTTACAACTTTTTGCATTGGGCAGTTTGTGGACAAGGGACAGCACTCTGCCAAAACTTGGGGTGCCCTCTTACCATGCCCCTGGCGAGGACCTTTGCCTTGAGTGGGGGCGTCTGGGCCTGCAGGAGGTAGGAGGGCTCCACGCCAGCCTGGCACACAGTAGACCTGGAGAAGTTTCCGTCCCCAGCAAATCTCTTTCCATGCCCAAGGCCCTGGAAGGTCTGAACACCTGGGCACCTGGGAAGGGAGGGAACAGCCTCGACAGGCACCTGGTGGCAAGTTGAGGTCCCACCTTTTCTGGAATCTGTGGCCCAGTAGGTGAGGCCTGAGGCCAGGCAGGAAGGAGGTGGGCAGGGCTGAGCCAGAGGGAAAGCCAGGATCTGGGGAGGGGTCTTGTGCCCAGGTAGGGGGCAGGTGGGCAGGTGGTGGCCAAGTTTTACGGACCTGCCTTGGCAATGAGTGGGGGAAAGAGCATGGGTATACCCAGGTGGCCTTCAGGTGCCACTGCCTCCTCACCTGTGACGGCCCTCTAGGGCAGGTGAGACCAGGTGCTGGGCAGTAGACAGTCCCTCCCCAACCTTTTCATCTGGTTCTCAGCCCCCTTGCTCTTAAGCACCCACCCAGGGCCCTTGCTGGGATCTGGGCAAAGCCGAGTGGGCCTCATCCACTTAAACTCCAGGAAGAACTTCTGGGGGAAGCCACAGGGATAACAGTGGGGTGGACTGTGGGGAGGTCAGTGTAAACAAGGCAGCTACACCTTTGTCCTGGGCCTTCCAAAGTCCAGTCTGTAAGCTGCATGTTAAGGAAGGCTCACTCTGTGGCCTTGAGGGCTCCTTGGCTGCAGGGACCTCTTTGTTGATGGGGTGACCCCTCCCCCAGCCCCATGGCTTGCAGGGTGATACGGGGGCTTCCTGGATCCCTGTCCGTCTTGGAAGTAACTAAGGTGGGAAGGAGGTGGGACACCACCTGGTTGCCCCTACCTGCTGCTTGATCTTGGCAAGCCCTTGGCCCCTCAGTTTCTGCATCTACTGTTGGGCATGACCTCAACATCAGGGGCTTTTGGGAAGAGCAGGAGAGGGGTTGGGAGCCGGAGCTGTGTGCCTGGCCTCCCTTTCCTCCAACCCCACCAGGCCCGGGCTGGCCGCCCACTTCTGTTCACATGGAGCTGGGTTTCCCTGGGGACCAGTGGACTGGCCCAGCCCCGCCCCCATCCCCTCCTGGCCACAGCTCACACTGGGGGGAGGGGTGGAGGCTGGGCCGCCTCCTGGACCCCTGCCCCCTTGCCCTGCCTTCCAGGGCTGGGCAGCCTCGGTCCACTGTTGGGCTGGGAGCAAGAAGCAGTGGCTGCCCTTGGAGAGGTGGGTATCCAGGGCTGCCCACCAGGGTGGGAGCAGGGGGGAAAACTAAATGTTGCCCCGTTGAGGAGGGAGAAACCCCGAGGACCAAGAAGGCTCTGGTCTGCCAAGATGACCTGGGTTTGACCCCAGGCATGGTGGCCTCCCTGGAGAATGGAGGGTCCCAGGGCTCCAGGCTGCAGGATTTTGAGGGGGCAGTAGAAATTGGGGAGGATTTCCTGGGCCTAAAAGGTGGCTGAGGTTAGGGAAGAGGGTCCCAGGCAAAGGGGGAGGAGAGTGAGGGTGCTGAGCCTGGGGGCCTGGAAGGGAGGTGCCGTCCACGGTGCCAGGTGCCATTCCTCTGGGACCTGGCTCCCCTACGCATGAGGGTTCCCAGCTCCAACGCAGCCTCTTTGAGAAGCCCCCCTCTCTGTCTCTCTGTGTCTCTACCCACAGCCCTCATCAAAGCCCTGATCCCCATAGATGCTCCTGTCTCCCCGCAGGCAGCTCCAGCTGGGATGGCAGCTCCAGCATCTCTAAGGGCCTCGGGGGGTCCAGCCCCCCAGGGGGCACCCTAGGCCTCCCACAGCCAGCCGCCTGTGTGCCTGCCCCCCACCCATCTGCAGGCCACTCACCATGGGTGGCTGCTTCTCCAAGCCCAAGCCAGGTACCTCCTCTCTTCTCACCCTCTCCCTTCCCCCTCCCTCCGTCTCTCGCTCCCTCCCTCCCTCTTCCTGCCACCTTCCTCCTGCCCCTCCCACTGTCTCCGAAGTAGGTCAGGCTGGGCTGCAGCCTAATGTTAATGCTGTGGGCAGGAGTGGGGGGGCTGGAGCCCTCTTTATTTGGGGCTTAGGGTGCTGGTGGTGGGAATAACAGTGGAATCTTTCTCGGAATGGGGAAGGGAGGGTTCCTCCTGCTGCTGGGTGGGGGAGAGGAGTATCTCTCTCAGCGCTGGGGAAGGGGGCTCTGGGGACACCCTCAGCCACTGCATGACCCAGGACATGCAAGTTACCCCTCTGAGCCTCACCTCCTCCCCCTAAAAAATAAGCCTGACCTCTCAAAATTGCTATGAGGTGGAGTGGACATGTCCTAGCCCTTTTCACCTCTTCTGACCCTGTGTGACCTTGGGCTGCCTCCTGGGCCTCTCTGGACACACTTCCCCATTTGTAGAGGAAATCCCCAGCCTGCCTGGCCCAAGCAGTCCCAGCCCAGGGCTGGGGGGCGGGCAGGGTGCTGGGGGATGCCTAGGTCTGCTCTCCACGGAGACCCTTGTGTGCCGGCTCTCCCTCCAGCCCCCACTTCCCCTCTTCCCTCCTCACAACACCCGGAAGGCAAGGGTGTGCAGGCCTGACCCAGACGAAGAAACCAAGGCTGAGAGAGGCCTCTGTAGTGCACCCAGGTATCGCCGGCCAGCTCACCCCAGCTCCCCTTACCTGATACCCATCAGCTCCATTACCTTGGAGCCCATGAGCCTTTTCTCCTTTTCCTGGGTCTGAGGGAGAACTTGTGGGCAAGAGGAGACCCGCAATGCCCTGCCAGGCAGAGGGACCCACCTGCGCCTGCCCCACGACTCCCATGCTGCGGACACCCAGCCCTCAGGCAAATGATGTCCCTTGTCTTGACCCCAGCTCTCTCCCGTCAGAAGCAGGCAGGAGGATGCTGGCTGCCCCGTATCAGGCTCCTGTAGGACTGCAGAGCTGACAGGAGGCCCCGGCAGAAGATGCCACCTGTAGGTTCCTTTAAAGGACCCCAAAGGGCTGGTCTGCCTCAGACCCCTAGCCCCAGGACCCCCGGCCCCAGGACCCCTGGTATAGGGCTGGTCACTCTTACCACACCAGGGGCAGTGCTAAGAATTTGAGCTCTTGAGCCCAAATCCAGCCCTGCCTGTTCCTGGCTATTTGGCCTTGGGCAGGTGACCACCTCTCTGAGCCTCTGTGTTCTCATGTGTGAAATGGGACTAATAGTTGTGCCCCTGTGTGGGCTAGTGTGCTTGGCACGGGCCCGGCACGTAGGAGGCACTTACAGGGTGTTATCCCCTCTCTGGGGGGCTGGGCTCCCTGTGGGCTGTGGCAGGAGGGCAGGAGCTTGGGCCCCCAGTGCCCATGGTGGCAGGTCTGGCGTGAGGCTTGGGGAATTTCAGGGTGTGGGAGTGAGAGCGTTCTGGCCATGAGAGTTCAGTGAGGGTCAGGAGGGGCCACAGGGAGACCAGAACGAGCAGAAGAGGCTTCTGCAAACTCCTCACTTTCCACCTCACTGGCTCCTGTGGCTCAGAGCATGTTAGAACAGTCTTCCTGAGCCCCCTCTGTGTGCCCTGTGCTCCAGGGGCCCCATGTTCCTCAGGAAGTGTTCCAGGCCAGTCCTTTGTAAGCTCAGAACTAGGAGGTAGTGCAGGTCTCTTGGCATCTGGTCACCTGCCTTTTATTAGGCCACTAGTGCTACCTAAAGGCTTTCCCTCTTTGTCATGGCAGCCAGGAGGCTCGAAGTTAACCAATAAAACACAGCTACCCAACTTCACCTGTTGAGCATCTACTCTGAGTTACATTTATTATTTCCTTCAGTATCCACTGTCCCAGAAGAGGTAGGCACTGTTCTCTCCATTTTATAATGAAGGCGTCTGCCAAAAGGGGCTAAGGGATCCACCACAGCTCCTGAGGCTCCTGACCTGACGGTCTTCCCCCGTTAGACTACACCAGCGAGCACCTCAGGGCCTTCTGGAAGGAGGTAGAGGATAAAAACAGCCTGGCTTGGCTGTCCTCTGGGACCCTGCCAGGCTGCTCCTGTGAGCTGTCTCTCTAATTCTTCTGAAAACATTCTAACACCATTACATAAAGTGTGGAAAATGAAGGAAAAAACCCACCCCACCCGTAACCCCCCACCTGACACAACAGCATCAGCGTGATGTGTTCGTGGGCCCTTCCTGCCCAGCTGGAATCAGGGAGCCACCTTCAGCCCTGTCCCTTGCGTGCCTGAGCCTTAGGGTAGGCGGCGGGGTGGGGGTGGGGGGCTGGGACAGGAAGGATGAGGGGCCAGACCAGGCTGGGGGAGAGGATGGGCAGGCGTGAGCCCAGCCCCAGCTGGGAAGGGCAGGACAGCAGCCCAGGCCAAGGGAACTGCAGGGGCTAAGGCCCGGAGGTGTGAGCCAGGTTCTTTGTTTCTGGAAGGTCAGGTCTGAGGGGGAGGGGCCTGGAGGCTCAGGGGCCTCGGGAGTTAGGAGGGGGCCTCCTGCCCAGGCCTCGGCCCTGGCCCATGCTGTGCCCTGGGCTCAGCTTCCACGCTCAGCTCGCTCCCTGCAGCAGCAGCCCAGGAGGCCGGATTATCACTGCTAAAAATTCTGTTTATTGTTCCCTTCTAATTAGAAAAATACCCCAGGCACATGGTAGGGAATTTGGAAAATGCAGTGAAGTATAAAGAAGAAAATGATAATCTCACTAACTCCCCCCAGAGGAGGCCCCACTGGTGGGGGCGGCGCTGTGCCCTCTGCATGCACCACCCAGTTGGGGTTCACCCCCAAGGCCCCTGCACCCAGCGCCTGGCAAATAATGAAGGATTCTCAAACGAGAGAGCAGCTATCTAAAGTTGAAATTATGGTGCATACACTTTTTTTTTTTTTAATTTTGAAAAAATTTCAAATCTCTGGAACCCTCAATTCCCCCGTTACCCAGATTCACAGGCCATGAACTGGGCTGCGTCCTGCTTTGGACGCGCTGTTTCTCAGGCCCCAAACGTGCCCCTGAGTCCTCAGGGATGACGCAGTCCTACATGGGGACCACACCCTCAAGGTCAGCAAGGCTCCAGCACTGAGTTCTCACCTCCACGTGGATTCCTGGAGAAAGGGCAGCTTCAGGGTTGAATGAGCTTTGTTGTGCCCCCTCACTAATTCTGTTAGGGGAAAAGAAAACACGCAGAAATCAATTTAGGCTCGCCCAGGGCCCCCCTCACCCCCCACCCCCCGCGCCCTGGCTCTGCCTTTTGCTGGTGGTGGTGCAGATGGCTTTCTGGAGGCCCGGGGAGAACCCGCACTCAGAGCTCATTGGGTGGGCCGGGCTGGGGGCTCACCGCCCCCCCCCGCCCGCCCGCAGTGGAGCTCAAGATCGAGGTGGTGCTGCCCGAGAAGGACCGGGGCAAGGAGGAGCTGTCCGCCGGCGGGAAGGGCAGCCCCCGGGCCTACCAGGGCAACGGCACGGCCTGCCACTTCCATGCAGAGGAACGCCTGCCCGCCCCCCACCCCTACCCCGGCGCCCAGGACTGCGTGGAGGCTGCTGTCTGCCACATCAAGGACCTGGAGAATGGCCAGTGGGTGCTGGGCCTGGGAGGGGGTGGGAGGCCGAGGTGGGAGGACAGCTGGGAGGCCTGGAGGGGACCCATGACCGGCTCCACTGGGGCCACCGCCTCTGTGGCTCCTGCTGGTCTGGGGCTGCTCTGCGACCTCTGACATCTGAGGGCAGCCCCTCCCCTCCCAGGATGCGGGAAGTGGAGCTGGGCTGGGGGAAGGTGTTGCTGGTGAAAGACAACGGGGAGTTCCATGCCCTGGGTCACAAGTGTCCACACTACGGTGCGCCCCTGGTGAAAGGTGAGCTGTCAGTGCCCACGGGGGCGGGGTGGGACCTCCCCAACAGGGGCTTGGTGGCAACCCCATCACAAGGGACGCTCAGCCCCCACTCCACTGGGCCCCAGGCCCCCGTCTATTAGTGGGGTGTCCTGGGCCATGGGGAAGGGCCAGTGGTGCTGGATACATGGGTCCTTGGAGAGGAGCTCTTGCTGGTGGCCCAGCCCAGCACTGCCCCCTCCCAGGAGTGCTGTCCCGTGGACGGGTGCGCTGCCCCTGGCATGGTGCCTGCTTCAACATCAGCACCGGAGACCTGGAGGACTTCCCTGGCCTGGACAGTCTGCATAAGTTCCAGGTGGGGCCAGGCATGCAATGGGGTGGGAGCCTGGGGGTGCAGGGGCTGGAGCACCCCAAAGCCCAGCCCTGAGCAACACAGCCCTTGCAGGTGAAGATTGAGAAGGAGAAGGTGTATGTCCGGGCCAGCAAGCAGGTGAGGGGGGGGCTTGGGGCTCAGGCAAAAGAGAGAGGTGAGAAGGGCCTCTGGGCCCAGAACACAGCATGTGCAAAGGCCCTGTGGTGGGAGGGAGCCTAGCGGGTGTGGCAGGGAAGCAGAGTGAAGGGCTGTGTGGTGGGGATGAGGTGGCACTGGAGCAGCAGGACCTGGCCTGCTGGGATGGGCACAGGGAGCCTGGCAATGACCCCAGCTTCCAGCTGCCCCCCACTCACTGGCCACCCCCAGGCTCTGCACCTACAGCGAAGGACCAAGGTGATGGCCACGTGCATCTCTCCAAGCGCGGGCCACAGCAGCAGCACCAACGTGCTCATCGTGGGCGCAGGTTGGTGGTGGGTTGTGAGGGGCAGGGTGGGGTGGGGTAGAGGGGGCTCCTGACCCACTGTCCCCTCCACTCAGGCGCAGCTGGCCTGGTGTGCGCAGAGACGCTGCGGCAGGAGGGCTTCTCAGACAGGATCGTCCTGTGCACTCTGGACCGGCACCTTCCCTACGACCGGCCCAAGCTTAGCAAGGTGGGTTAGCGTGAGCGGGGCCAGGCAGGGCCAGACCCATGTCCCACTGGGCACAGTTAGGTCCACTGGGACCCTTGCTTGCCGCCCCTTGGGGGTCTGGCCAGCTGCTCTCTCTGTTCGTGCCAGGCCCATCTGCAGTGCCCCTGAAAGATCTGGTTTGTTGAGCTCTGTCCTGTAGCTCCTGTGTGACCGAGGCTGCCAGCCCCCAAGACCCCGAGGCCCTGGTCCTCGGTTATAAAATGGGTCAGTGGCCACCTGGTCACTGTCCAGGTGGGGCCGGGCCTGCAGAGGGGTGGGAGCCTGGGGGTGCAGGGTCCTGTCTCAAGCCAGGGTCTCCTGCAGTCTCTGGATGCACAGCCGGAGCAGCTGGCCCTGAGGCCCAAGGAGTTCTTCCGAGCCCATGGCATCGAGGTGCTCACTGAGGCCCAGGTACAGACAATGCTGGGGAACAGGCCTGGGGAAGGCTTCATGGGCCCTGTGAAGGGCGTGAGGCCCCTGGAAGTATGGGTGTGCTCTGCCCTCCCGGCCCCGCTGCCCAGGCACCAGGGGTGTTCCAGGCCTGGGGGGTCATGGGCCCCAGTGTGAGGGGCCATGGACCGTCTGCTCAGGGCTGGGACTTGGGAGCATTAGGAGGACTTTGAGGGGGAGGTGGTGCCTGAAACTTAAAGGGTCAGGAGGGGTTGCCAGGAAAGGGAGGAAGGTTCATCCAGGTGGCAGAGCCTCGCAGAGGGCCTCGTGGGCGCTGGGCGTGGGGCAGGACCCGGAGGCCTCGCTCTGCCCGGCGGGGTCACAGGTGGTCACGGTGGACATGAGGAACAAGAAGGCCGTGTTCAAGGATGGCTTCAAGCTGGAGTACAGCAAGCTGCTGCTGGCACCCGGGAGCAGGTGAGAGGGGTCCCCACGCCCCTGCCGGTATGCGGAGGGCTCGGGGTACCAGGATCCCCTCCCCGACTCTTGCCGTGTCTCAGCCCTAAGACCCTGAGCTGCAAAGGCAAAGACGTGGAGAATGTGTTCACCATCCGGACGCCCGAGGACGCCAACCGCGTGGTGAGGCTGGCCCGGGGCCACAACGCTGTGGTCGTGGGAGCCGGCTTCCTGGGTGAGCAGCTGGGGGTGTGGGCTGGGCCCAGGGCAGCGATGGCCCTGGGAAGTGCAGGGTGCCAGCCCTCCCTGCCTGGCCCCAGGGATGGAGGTGGCCGCCTACCTGACTGAGAAGGCCCACTCAGTGTCCGTGGTGGAGCTGGAGGAGACGCCCTTCAGGAGGTTCCTGGGGGAGCGCGTCGGTCGCGCCCTCATGAAGGTGAGCCCCCCACTCAGAACCCACCGCCCTGGGCACCCGCCCTGCCCCCACCTGGCTCTCACCCCTGCCCACCCACCGATCCACCTGGCAGATGTTTGAGAGCAACCGGGTCAAGTTCTACATGCAGACGGAGGTGTCGGAGCTGCGGGCCCAGGAGGGAAAGGTGGGCCCTTCTCCACCCCCCGCCGCTTTCTGTCCCCTTCCCTGTGCCCGGGAGCTGCTCACTCCCACTCTCCGCAGCTGAAGGAGGTCGTGCTGAAGAGCAGCAAGGTCTTGCGGGCTGACGTCTGCGTGGTGGGCATTGGTGAGTGGGGGGCAGGCGGTGGCAGTGAGCATAGTCACCCGCACACGCTCGACGGTGAACTTGGGCCAGTCCCTTCTCCTCCCCCAGCCTGTTTGCACTTCTATAAAATGGGGACCCCAACCGTACCCCCTTGGCAGGGTTGTTGGGGGGTGATGGTACCAGCTTAGCCTGGCCCGGCATGGAGGACGCTCCCAATGACCCCTGTCCAGTAACCCTGCGCAGCCGCAGGACACAGAAAAGCCTCTAATTGGTCCCTGCTCCAGCTGAGGTGCCAGTCCAGGGAGGGACAAAGCTGGGAGGTGGCAGCATGGGCTGGGGAGGCTCGGCATGCCGACCCCCACCAGGGGCTTCGTGGAGAGCTTCTCGGAGGAGACGATACCTGAGGCCTGATGGGAAGCCCCAAGGTCTGTGGGGCTCCAGGCAGAGGAGAAGGCACATGAAGGCACAGGGTGTGCCACCTGCTGGGTGATCAGTCTGGGCTGGACTGTGGGAGTGAAGGGCGTGGTGGTGCAGAGCAGTGAGGCAGGAGGAGGGAGGGGCTGGGGAGTGGACACAGTGGCCCCTGTCCTGCCAGGTGCAGTGCCCGCCACGGGCTTCCTGAGGCAGAGCGGCATAGGTCTGGATTCCCGAGGCTTCATCCCTGTCAACAAGGTGGGGCTGGGTGGGGAGGGCAGGCAGTGTGCCGGGCCGGGGGTGGTGGGAGGTCCCGCTCAGGGCGCCAGTCCTACCTACGAGCCCCGGTCCCCTCCCCACAGATGATGCAGACCAATGTCCCGGGAGTGTTTGCAGCTGGCGACGCTGTGACCTTCCCCCTGGCCTGGAGGAACAATCGGAAAGTGAACATCCCACACTGGCAGATGGCTCACGCCCAGGGTACCGCCAGCCCCATGGCAGCTGGGGGTGGGAGGCTGTCCCAGGGTCTCAGCCTTCCCCAGGCCCACCCCCTCAGTTGCTGGCCTTGGGTCCTGTTCACTGGGTCAGCCATTCAAGGCTCTGTGGCGGCCTGTCCAGCCAGCCCCATGCAGGTGGTCAAGGCGGCTCACAGAGACCTCCCATCTCAGACCTCTGTCCAGTGCCGTCTTGACATCCCATTTCACCAGCCACAGCGCCCCACCTCGCTGGTCCCTCCACCAGCCAGCCTCTCCTTTCCTTTTGTCCTCAGAGACACATGTTCTGCAGAATTCCTCACCAACCTGTGCAGTCACCCAGGGAGGGAGAGAGGGGCTTAGCAGAACCCGGGCTAGCTCCCCACTCTCCCCTTTGGGCCACTTGACTGGCTCTGTGAACCCAGCTGCCTCGTGCAGGCCCCTGGGAGGTGGCCGTCTGGGCCTGGAAACCTGGGCTCAGTGGGGACCTGCTGTGCTCTCTGAGGAACAACCTTCCCCCTCCCCTTGGGCGGTCACTGTGCACACCTGGTCTGGGCCCCTCAGCTGCAGGTACAGCCAGTTAGCTGCCTTGGAGGGAGGACGGCCAGACCCCCTGCACCCTCCTCCCTTCCCTCGGCCTTCACGTCATCTGAGCATCTGTGCCTGAAACCCCACTCCTGGTACCAATTTCTGTTCGGGTTCAAGGTCTAAAGTTGGTGCTAGGTTTGAAGGAACCAAAAGCTACTCATCAGCTGAGTATAATTAAGGTTTAACTGGGAGGGTCCAAGGACTGTCACAGACATCCAAATACAAGGGTTCAGTGGGGCCTTGTCCAAACTGGGGAGCCATCCACCCTATTCTGTCTTGGGCTCTGAGTGAGGCTGTCATCCCTGCTTCCCTGGACACTGGTGCCCCATTCGCCCACCTCCCTCCTCTGACCTGACCTGTCCGGTTAGTTGTCTGTGTTACATCTGAAACGGTCCCGGGAAGCCAAGCGCTTCCAGACCCAGTCCAGGCACTTCATCTTAGTGGCCAGCTTTGGGCCTGGTGTCCTTCTCTGCACCCATTATCTGCAAGCAGCGGTGGACAGTGGGTTGGGCAGTGATTTACCTCTGGGGTGGGGGGGAATAGCCCCACCTGTCAGCCATCCCCAGAGAGCCGGGGCAGGCAGTGGAGGGGTGGTGAGGGCTCGGGGCGGGGCTCTCACGACCCCGGGACCCGCAGGGCGCGTGGCAGCCCAGAACATGCTGGCGCAGGAGGCGGAGATCAGCACGGTACCCTACCTGTGGACCGCCATGTTCAGCAAGAGCCTGCGCTACGCGGGTAACAAGGGGCCCCGGACGCGGGCAGGGCCCAGGTGTGGCAGAGTGCGGAGGCGGGTCTTGGATGTCAGGGCGGGGCTAGAAGCATCCAGGGGGCGGGGCCATGACGGCTGCAGGTGGAAGCAGAGAACTCCCTGCGGACGGGGCCAGGACCCCCTAAAAGGACCGCAGGGGCGGGGCCTGGTGTCCAGGGCAGAGTTGGAAGGGCACTGGGCGTGGACCCCGTGAAGCCCAGTCCCCTCCTCCCGGCTCGCAGGGTACGGAGAAGGCTTCGACGACGTCATTATCCAGGGGGATCTGGACGAGCTGAAGTTCGTGGCTTTTTACACCAAGTGAGAGCAACGGGGTGGGGCGGGGGCGCGAAGCAGTGGGTACTCAGTCAGGAAGGGGGCTCGTCCCGGATAAGCTCTGCTCCGGAGGAGGGGGCTTCCCTGGATGGTGGGCCGAGTGGCACGGGGGGCAGCTAGGCAGGGGCCGGCCAGGAAAGGGGAGGAGGTGGGGACAGCTCTTGGAGGTGGGTGTTGACACCCTACTTCTACACCGAGGAAAGTGACACAGGTAGAGAGTGGGGATCTCAGGACAGGTTCCAGCCCTGAGCCCCCCCCGCACTGGGCAGGAAGGCTGGAGCCTCTATGGGGTCCTGCAGGAGCAGAAGCCGTGCTGGGCGCTCAGGACATTCCTGAGCGAGAGCCTCCCTGGGCCCCAGCTGGACTCGGGTCTCCAAGGACAGGGGCTGCTGCTGGGCAGTCCTCAGGCTCGGCCACCTCTCCCTGCAGAGGCGACGAGGTGATCTCCGTGGCCAGCATGAACTACGATCCCATCGTGTCTAAGGTGGCGGAGGTGCTGGCCTCCGGCCGCACCATCCGGAAGCGGGAGGTGGAGTGAGTGTGGGCACTGGGTGCCTTGGGGAGGGGGGAGAAGTCCCCCGAGGTGCTGGCTCTAGCTGCCCCCACAGCCCTCCAGTGTTCTCCCCCCCCTGCCCCCCCCCCATCAATCAGCCTGAGGCTCCCAGGGCTATGGTGTGGTGTGGGGCAAGGGTTGTGGTTTGGGAGAGGGCTGGTTATTTGTGCTCTTGGTGGGTAGAAGGGAAAGAGGCCGTGTCCAGGGCAGGACCAGTGCTGCGGGGAAGGGTTAAGACCCACTGCTTGGGCAGTCACTGAGCCCGGGACACCCCACTGCACATGGCTGAACACAACCATGGGGAAATGCAGCTAGTGATGCCCCTGGGGACACCCTGACAGAGTCGTGGGGTGTTGTTCGACACCGGACAACCAGCCATTACCCTCATCCTGGCATGGTGCCACTGGGAGTCACCCTGTGGACTCAGTGGCCTACAGAACCCCCCACCACCACCACCAAGGGCTGAGGAAAGCCTGGAGGCCACAGGACGGGGGGGGGCCTCAGACTGGAAACGGAGAACCAAGGGGGGACAGGAATGACACACTCTCTCCCCGGCCTTCTCTGTCTCTCCCTCTTGCCTTCGCAAAGCCTGTTTGTGCTGCACAGCAAGTACGTGTGTTCTCTCCTTCTTCCGAGCCTTTCCCACCTCAGCCCAGAGCCGGTGCCTGGTGGTCTCCCCCCTCTGCCCAAGTGCACATCCCTGCTGGGCACCAGGGCCTTGCACAGCTCCCTGCTGTCTTCAAGGGCTAGCTGCTCTTGGTGCCCAGAGGGGAACCTGCTCCCTTCTGCCCTCACTCCTCCTCCCTCATTCCTGCAGGACTGGCGACATGTCCTGGCTCACAGGGAAAGGATCCTGAGCTTGCACGCAGCGGACTCGGGCAGGCATGTTGGGGCGTCAGGGACAGAGGCCAAGCCTGGGGGGCAGGTGCCAACCTCCAGTTCCCCAGGAGCCCCCAGGGCAGAACCTGAGCCCTCTCAGTGCTTGCCTTCGGCTGCCTGGCTCACCTCCCGAGAGGCCTCAGCGGCCTCCAGGAGATGCTCAGCCCCCAAGACGTCCAGTGCCACTGATGGCTGGCAGTGGAGGCGGGACAGACCCTGCCTCTTCTTTCTCTGGGACTGGTCCCCTGTAGGACCCTGCAACATATTAGACATGATCTTAAAATTAAAACTCACATATTTGCAGATCTGCGTGACTTCCACTGTAATTGGGCAAACTCTCATGAGGGAGAAAGATGATGAGACAGGCACGACCGCAAACCACAGAACGCTCAGTGTCACACCAAGGAAGTTTGGTCTGTGAGTGCCCAGAGGAGGGAGCAACCCCTTTGCTGCCCCCGGGGTTAGGGAAGGCCCTTCAGACCAATGTCTTGGATCTGGATTTTGAAGGAAGGGCCCTCCAGTTAGAGGGGACAGCACATGCAAAGGCTTTGAGGCAGGAAGTGCTTCTTCAGAGGTCAGAGGCAGCTCGGGCTTGGCAGTTTGGCGGCGTTGGCCCAATCAGTACTGAGGAGCGGGTCCCAAGACAGACCCACGCTTCTCATGGCAGCCTGAGGTTCCTGAATGCCCATTTCACAGGTGAAGTAGCTGAGGCTCTGCTAGAGTAGGACTGAGAATCCAGAGCCTCTGCGCCACGCTGCCTCCCAGCCAAAAGGAACGCCGAGGGGAGACGCGGGGAGCGGGCCGGGGGACACAGCAGGAAGGGGATGGTGGGGCGGCCCGCGGAGGCCGCTGCGAGGCCGGAACCCTCCGTCCGGGATCCCGTGCGTGGCGGACGATCAAGGCCGAGCCACGCGCACAGGGCATGCCGGGAGCCGCGCCGGGGAAGTGCGGGCCGGAAGGGGCTGCGGCCGGGGGCCTGCGCGCGCTGGAGGGGGTACAGCGCGCCCGCACTTCGCGTGAAATGCTTCTCGAAAGACTAGGAGCTCCCTGCACAGTCGGGCCCTCAGAGTCACTAGGACCCCAAGGCTCGCCCAGAAGTGAGGGCGGTCCGGGGTGCGCCACCGTCCGGAAGTGCGGTGCCGTCGGTGCAGGGCTCGCCGGGAAATGTAGTCCCTCGGGGACGGCCCGGGGCGGTGGCCGCACGTCCCGCGGACCCGGTGGCCCATCGGGCGTGGACCCGGCATGGCGGGGCCGGGTGGCTCGGGCGGCCCGATCGGGTCCGGGGCCCTGGCCGGTGGCGCGCGGTCCAAGGTGGCCCCGAGCGTGGACTTTGACCACAGCTGCTCGGACAGTGTCGAGTACCTGACGCTCAACTTCGGGCCCTTTGAGACAGTGCATCGTTGGCGGCGCCTCCCGCCTTGCGACGAGTTCGTGGGGGCCCGGTACGGCGGGGCGTGGGGGTCCTGGGGAGGGGGTGTCTGAGGAGGTCCCAGGCGGGGCGCTGGGGCGAGGCCGGGCCGCCGTGTCCCAGAGCGGAACCCGGTAATGGCGGGGAGTTGTCCACGGCAGGGGAGGGGCTTCCGAGGGAGTCCCGGAGCGGGGTGGCCCCGGGCAGGGTACTAGAGTTAAGTTGTGTTTGTGGGTCTCGAGCTAGGGCCCCAGGTGCTCGGCAGGGGGGTGGGAGTGTCAGGGGTCCCCACATGCAGAGTCCTTTGGGGGTACTGGTGGAATTCAGGAGTCTCCATCGATCTTGGCAGTTGAGAGGAGTTATCCGACTTCTGTGGCAGCCTCAGTGCCAAGTCTCATTCCTTGGGTGCCCCCAGGAGGGTCCTGGCCTGACCGCCACCCACCCCTCTCTTTCCAGGCGCAGCAAGCACACAGTGGTGGCCTATAAAGATGCCATCTATGTATTTGGTGGAGACAACGGGTGAGTCTGGATTGAGGAGGGAGAAGCACAGTGGTGGGGACTGGGTCTCTGCAGCTCCACTGCCATTTCTCCAGATATTAGCTAAGCACTCGGCCTCAGCTTCCAAATCAGTGAGGCTCCCTCAGCACTGCATCCAGTGGGTGGCACACTCAGGACACGGAAATGTCCCTCTTGTTCTGAGTGAGTGGACACAGCCTTGAAAGAAACACATCTGCCATGGCTGCCACCCCTGCCAGACACTTCTCCTTCCCTGTGCCTCCCTCTGGGCCTCATCCACATGCTCACGTGGCAGTTGAGAAGGTTTGGAGGATACCAATTTATTTCCTTCCCCCATTTTTCACTTTTGTAAGGGTTTTCCCACATTTTGCTGTACGTTCCCAGCAAACAGCTTTTCCTGACAGCATATCTCCATCCCACGAACAGTTCCCAGTTAGGTTGTGGCTGGTTTCCTTTGATGAAATAATGGCCGAAGTGAACCCTTGGTTTGTGCAGCCGCATCCTTCTCCTGGCATGTTTTTCCCAGGAGCTGGACCACCCCAGAGGGAAAGAGCTGTCTTAGCGAGGGCGGGACCACATCAACTGCAGGGTGCGGGCACAGCAGGCAGGCTTGTTCTGCACCAGGAGGGGGGGTCCGGTCTGGTCCGGTCTGGTCAGGGAAGCCTTCCTGGAGGGGCTGATGACCTGAAAGATGAGTAGGAGTGAGCCAGGCAAAAGAGGAAGAGTGTCCCGAGCAGAGGGGTCAGTGTGGGCAACCACCCAGTGGTGGGAGAGTGCAGAACTGTGCTGCCCGGCATCCACTGGGCTTCCGTCCCTCGTCCGCCCCTTGATGTGCTCAGGAGAGGCTAGGGATGCCCACCAGGGCTCTGGAGGGTTGGGAGCCTGCTGGATGTGGGGCTGAAGTTGGGCTCCTGGACAGACAGGGCTCAGTTCAGGTTACAGCTTTGTGGTTTGGGGCAGGTGGCTTAAAGCCACCAACTGCACCCTGATCTCCTCTGTAGAAGGGGGTGGGCCTCTGCCCTGCTTTTGCAGGGTGCTCCTGAGGGTCAGTGAGCATAGGGCTGTGAGAGGCTGAGGACAGAGGTGTCCCTGTGCTGAGGGTGTGGTGTTGGCACACAACTCATCCTGCCCTTGAGTCCTGTCCCTGCCTCTCAACCATAGGCTCTGGCCTGTAGCCCAGGCAGGGCTGGCCTCTGATTGGTGCTGCAGCCGTGGTCCTGCAGGATTCCCTGGAGGAGCTGACCTGGGGCTGACAGAGCGGGCAAGCCCCCGCAGGGACCTTCAGACTGGGTATAAGGGTCTCTTGGGCGTGGCCCCTGGCTTCCAGCCTGTCTTCCTCAGTCTCTCTCCCCATGTGCAGCCAGCTAGAGTGTGTTCCTTCTTGAGTCATAACCCTGGGATGGTTCCCTCTGAGTAAAAATGCAAGTCCTCCTGGCAGTTTGTGAGGCCCTGCCCGCGTCTGCGCCCACAGCTCCCCTGCCTTTGTCTGTGCTGCACTGGGTGACACCTCTGCCTTGCGGTGTTCTGATTGCACCAAGCATCCTCCTGCTCAGCCCCTCTCGCTGGGTGTTCCCTGCTTCCCACCCTTCCTGCCCCTCCTCTAAATCTCCTGTGAGTGAGGCATTCCCCCACCCCTTGGACTAACCGGACCAGCCAGCAGCCCCCACCTCCCCTTCTGCACCTCTTACTGGCTCCATTGGCCCCCAGGGCACACAGATGTTTCTTGTCTGTCTTCTCGGCCAGGGCTGGACCTGTATTCCAGCACCCAGACAATTCAATAAATGTTTGTCACAGGACAAACAGGAATAAAATGAGGAAGAGGCATCCGCCCACAAATGTTTACTGCAGCCTTAATGAGAATCCCCTGAACCAGAAAAGGCCTGGTGTCCAGCGCAGGGCAGTGGGTGGGGACATCCCCCTGGAGTGTTCTGTAGCAGGTGGAGTTTGAGTGACAACTGTGTAGCTAGAAGCAGAAACATTTTCTCTACAATGTGACACTAAGAAACAGGATAGGAATTTGTCTCATTCTAGTTGCAACTTTGTACAGACTGACTGGCTACAAAGATGCTCATGTAGCTGGGGGGTGGGCAGTACAAATGAGTAAAAGGGAGGGACTACAGTCATGCCTCTGCTTCCCAGCCCCAGCCCCCTGGCTCCCTGGCCTCAGGCAGGCCCTTTGGTCTCCCAGGCTGTTTCCTGGAGGCGGAGGCTAAATGAGGCGGCTGGGGTGCTGGGCTCCTGTTGGGTGGACGCCCTTCTCCCTCTTACTGATAAGGGCTGGGTGGTAACGTGCAGGTCTTTTTTTTTTTTTTAATTTATTTATTTATTAATTTATTTATTTTTGACTGCGTTGGGTCTTCGTTGCTCCGTGTGGATTTTCTCTAATTGTGGCTAGCGGGGGCTACTCTTCGTTGTGGTGCGCGGGCTTCTCATTGTGGTGGCTTCTCTTGTTGTGGAGCACGGACTCTAGGTGCGCGGGCTCAGTAGTTGTGGTGCACGGGCTTAGTTGCTCCGCGGCATGTGGGATCTTCCTGGCCCAGGGCTCAAACCCGTGCCCCCTGCATTGGCAGGCGGATTCTTACCCACTGTGCCACCAGGGAAGCCCTGCTTTATTGTATCTTTAAGGTAGTTATTACATTAGCTTTGCAATAAAGAGGTGGCAGGAAGAGAGAGAAGGCAAGGGGCCTCCTCTGACATGTGAGCCAGCGTCTGCATCGTATGGCGCAGCCTCGGAGAAGGGGCGCTGCAGCCCATGAGTGGGTGTGTGGGTGGGGATTCTGGAGTGGGGGGTGAGGCGTGAGGAGCCTGAGATCATGCTTGAGTCCTGACCCCAGGCAGGCTGGTCCCGCACCAGCTGGGGAGCTTCCTTTGGGTCACCTCTCTGGTCCCTCTGGCATCAGCTGGTTGCCTGGCCCTGGCTGAGTCCCCCAGACAGCTGCCCCCCCCCCCCCGGGCACAGTGTCCATCTCCCGGGTCCCTGGCTGTCTTTCAGGAAGACGATGCTCAACGACCTCCTTCGTTTCGATGTGAAGGACTGCTCCTGGTGCAGGTGGGTGTCCCCGGTTCCAGCCCCGCTTTTCTCCAGACACGGAGCACCACTGGGGCCTGACTGCCAGCCAGGTCCCGCTCGTGGAGAGCTAGAGAAGCTTCGAGGAGGAGATGACAGCGCCCAGGACTGCTCTTAGTGATCCCCTCTATTTCCTGGCTTTCTTTTCTGGTCTGTGGCTGAGATTGGTTTTTCTGGATCCTGTTATTTAAGGGGATCTATTTGATCCAGCTGTGGGTCCTTCGATTCTGCCTCAGGAGAGCTCTTCAGTCACCAGGCCTGTCTCCTGGAGCCGACAGGGGGACCATGGGCTGATGGGGCGTTCCAGGATGGTCTCTGCTGCTGCAGGGTGCCGCCCATGGGCTGGCAGCAGCGGCTCCCCTGCTCTCCCTGCCCTGTGGGGCCTATCCTCTGCCAGGAGACCCCACACAGGCAGTGGGCAGCCTGTAGGTCCTGGCTTCCCTTTCCAGCTGTGTGGCCTTGGACATGACACCTGCCATCTCTGAGCACTGCACATTTGTGCCCATCTGCTCCAGTCCAGCCCCTGCTGGGAGCAGCTCACAGCTGAGGAGAGAAAAAGATACCAGGATTAGGAGGTGCTGGGCTTCCTTCTGAGCTGTGCCAGCTCCTTGTGCAGGAGCCCCTCGGCACCAGGCTCTGCAGCAGCTCTGGGCGCTGCTCTCTGGGGTGGGGTCTCACTGCCCCCCTTCGACAGAGGAGGATGTCCAGGCCCAGGACTCACAGTTGCTGAATGTGGCCCAACAGGTGGCATCACCCCTTGCCCAAACACCCGGGTGGTGCTGGATTGCTTTGGAAGTTTATGTGTTGTTTCTCTCACACTTGATTGTAAAATGTGTCCAAGAGTTACAGATTAATTTAAAAGTCACTCTCAAGACTTTATAATTCTTTGTTAAACATTGCTTAGGTATAAAACTCTGAAAAGGAGCAGCCCCAGGAAAGCAGTATAAACCGGTTTTTAATTCAATAAATAAGATGTGTGGACCACCCATGCTGCAGAATATGGTGCAGCTGTGGGGATGCAGGTGTGGATGGTTCCAGAGTAGCAAGGACATCTACCACATGATTCCATTTAAAACAATTACTCAGACACATAAATATACCTGGGAAAGGTGGTGGGGAGGCGCGCTCAAGGTGTGGATGGTGGTTTCTGGCAAAGGAATTATACATATGTTTCAGCGCTGTTTTTTTGGTTTTTCTTTATTGGCAATTTTTTAAGGTTTCTATAACGAGACAGGTATTACCCTCAAAATACAAAAGCAAAAAGAAGTTTGGGGGTGAGGGGGGCTTCCCCCTGCTGACACCCACTGCCCCTTCTCCCCCCACCAGAGCCTTCACCACTGGGACCCCTCCTGCTCCCCGCTACCACCACTCGGCCGTCGTTTATGGCAGCAGCATGTTCGTCTTTGGTGAGCGGCCCTCCTCCCATCAAGCCTCGACCATGTGCTGTGCTTGGCCAGCCTCTCTGTGTACTGTCCTCTGAGTTCCTGGGCTGGGTTGAGGCCCTCTCATGGGCCCCTTTCCCTGACTGTCCTGATCTCCTGAGGGTGGAACCGTCAGCCTCTGTAGCCAGGCTGGTGTCTCCCAACCAGGGGCAGGACATGGGGTTCTGCTCATCTGTCACCAGAGCCTCGAGCAGGGGCAGGCAGGCAGGAGGTGCCCCCCAGGGTCAGAGGGGTCCCAGAGTACATTTTAACTGAGGCCAGATCCTGCCCCCCTGGGTTTGATGACTGAGTTGCTGCCTTTGGATGTGACAGCTTCTCACTCTCTTTACAGGGGGCTACACTGGGGACATTTATTCCAATTCCAACTTGAAGAATAAAAATGACCTCTTTGAGTACAAGTTTGCAACTGGCCAGTGGACGGAGTGGAAAATTGAAGGACGGTGAGAGACTTTGCTGAGACCTTTGGGGTTGTGCAGGCTGCCGCGCTGGGTCTCAGGGGGCAGCGGGCCTGGATCAGCTCTGTAGAATTACAGATGAAGAGCCCGAGACCTGGAAGAGAGGGCTGCGCCCATGGCGGCCAGAGCTGGGAGTGGGCGTTAACTGCCAGTCGCTCCTGTCTGCTCCTCCCCCAGCTCTTAGATACCCTCCTTCCAGAGGGTAGAAGGGACAACTGTACTGCGGATGGCACTTCTCTGGCCCTGTTTTGCAAGCACCCCCTTGATATTGGGTGGGAGCTGGGAGGGGGCTCTGTGCCCTTGGACATGTGAATCCTTGTCCAGCTGCCCCGGCCTCGTGAGTTCAGCCTCTGCTACTGTCCCTTATTCCCAGCGGCCCAGCTGGAGTCCCCAGAGTTCGGGTCAGCAGGTGTGGGCACGGCAGCCCCAGGGCCCGGCGGCACTCGCAGGCTGTGGCCCTGGCCTCGTGGGGCCATGAGGCTCAGATCTGCACGGGGCGGCCTCCCTGCTCACCCCCTCCTCCTGCCCCAGGTTGCCAGTCGCTAGGTCAGCCCATGGCGCCACAGTGTACAGTGACAAGCTGTGGATCTTTGCCGGCTATGACGGCAACGCCAGGTAGGTGGCGGCCGGAAGTGCACCAAGGCACAGAGCAGCCTTCCTGCGCTGGGGAGGGAGGACTCGAGCTGGGGTTTTCTCAGGAGGGTGGGTGTGTAGACAGGGCTGGGAGAATAGGAAGATGGGCAGGACGAGGGCCACTGAGTGGAGCCCCCACCCGACCCTCACAGGGGACAGAAGTTCTGGCACCCTTGAAGCCCCCTGGGGCGACTGAGGGGGTGGCGAGCCCACCCACATCTGTGCAGCTGGCTGAGGATGTGCTGGCTCCACAGCCCCGGGGCCACAGCTGGGTGTCATCAGAGCCAGGGGTCGGGTGGTGGCCCCTCGAATGGCTGGGGTGAGGATACTCGGGCCCACGGTGAGCAGTGACCTGAGTGAGCAGGAGGGTGGCAGCGGCAGGGCTCAGACCCGGCCTGCCTCCCCATGGAGGGCAACAGGGGCGCCTGCCTGTGTCATGGGCCCTTTCCTCCTTGTTGTAGAACATTGGCTTTGCTGTATTTTTCTGATTACAAAAACAGCACACGCTCATTCCCCAGGAATTCAGCGTTACAGAAGCTCCAAGTGCTGCAGGGTTAGTGGTGGCTTCTGTGAGGGCCTCTCCTGGCTCCAGGGGGCCCGGCCCAGCAGGGATTCAGTGCAGCCCCCAGCCGAAGCCCGCACCCTGAGGCCGCTCCATAGTCCCCTGGTCAGAATCCCCCTTGGTGCGTTGTCCTCCGGGAGCCTTCCCTCCTGGCTGGGCCCAGGCCCACCCTGACCGCCAGCCCAGCTGTGGGGTCCCAACCCCTCTGTCCTAATGCAGGTTAAACGACATGTGGACCATCGGCCTCCAGGACCGGGAGCTAACGTGCTGGGAGGAGGTGAGGGGCACGGGGCCGGGGAGGCCGCTTTGTTCCTGGCCTCGCCAGGCCCTCCTGACATCCGGCCCAGCCCTCTCACAGTCCCCGCGGTGGTTACCCAGTGACTACGGGCTCCGAGCCTGTGACTGGTGCAGTTTGGGGATGATCCACCCTTCTTTGAACACAGTGGGGGTGGCTACTGTCGGGGTCCTGGGCAGTGTGTCTAACCACTGCCCTGTCTCACCTGTAGTGAGGACTTCAGCCCCAACTGTTCAAAACTGGGCCCATTCAGATGGGGGCTTTAAGCTGTTCCACAGAAATGGACCCATGACCCCTCACTCACGGAAGGTTCAGGAGTGAACGTAGCCCTAGCTCAGCAGGTTGGCCCCGGACCAGGAGAAGGGCTCATGGCTTCCCCAACCACACAGGTGGCCCAGAGCGGCGAGATCCCGCCCTCCTGCTGCAACTTCCCGGCGGCCGTGTGCCGGGACAGGATGTTTGTCTTCTCAGGCCAGAGCGGGGCCAAGATAACCAACAATCTCTTCCAGTTCGAGTTCAAGAACAAGACGTGAGTGCCCTGCTGGTGGGTCCCCTGTTAGCACACCACACCAGTGCCCGGGGCTGCCTGTGTGGGCTCCACACACAGCCAGCACCTTGGGAGCGGGGCCGTGAGGGCCCTTACGCAGCCTGGGCCTGAGACCCCCGCAGGCCCCTCGGGGGGTGGCTGCAGCCCAGCATCCCGGGGCCTAGGCGGCCTCCTTCCTTGTCCCAGGGTGAAGACAGCCAGCCACCCCTTCCAGCAGCTGCCTCGCCGGGCAGGTGCCACCCTCCTGCCCTGCCTCTGATACCTGCTCCATGCTGGGGGATGAGGGCGAGACAGGACCCCATGATGGGCTGCGAGGAGCCAGGCAGGGCTGGTGCCAGGATGAAATGGGGTTGGGGGCTCAGAGCCCAGGTGGAGGCTGCAGGGGAGCACGAACCCCCACCCCATCGCTGGTTCACACGCAGCGTGAACACACATCACAGGTGGACACGCATCCCTACCGAGCACCTGCTCCGGGGTTCTCCGCCGCCCCCGCAGCGGCGCTACGGGCACACCATGGTAGCCTTTGACCGCCACCTTTACGTGTTTGGGGGCGCAGCTGACAACACACTCCCCAACGAGCTGCACTGCTACGACGTGGACTTCCAGACCTGGGAGGTCATTCAGCCCAGCTCGGACAGCGAGGTGAGTGCTGCTGGTCCACAGGTGGGTGGGGCCAGGGCCAGGGGCTCCAGACAGCCAGCAGGAGCAAGGCTGGGACACCCGGGGCCCTCAGCCCTGGACATTGCCCTGGCCCGACCCCGGCCTGGGCCCCTCTGGTCTGTTCTCCATCTTACCACCTATGGGCTAACACTTCATGGCCCAACATTTGTGCTGTGCTGGGGATGTTCTCCCGGGATGCATGCCTTGACTGCAGCCAGGCTCCCATCTCGGCCGTGCTGGGAGCACCCTCATCCTGTGTCACTTTCCCCCCACACTGTCCCCACAGCACCCATCCCCACCCCAGGCGGGGACAGCAGCGGTCTCTGGCCACCTGCCCGGCCCTTGCTGAGGGGCCGTGCACCCGTGTGTCTCCCCCAGGTCAGCGGGGCCGAGATGCCCGAGCGAGCGTCCGCTTCCGAGGAGGCACCTGCCTTGGGCTCCGAGGAGCGGGGCGGCTGCAAGAAGTCCCGGGATGTGTTCGGCCTGGACTTTGGCAGCACCACCACCAGGCAGCCTACCCTGCCAGCCTCAGAGGTGAGGGCCGGCACCCTCGTGCCCACCCCTCACGCCCTGAAGCTGGTCCTGTGATGAAGAGGCCGAGGCTCAGGGCTTACACAGCACGTGAGGCGAGGCCAGGAGCCCATGCCCTGCTGGACGGGCCACATGGGTGCAGCACATGACACCCAGCACCCTCTGCCACCTGGTAGGGCCACAGGGCCTGTCCTGTCTGCGGGCCCACACAGGCCCCGCCTCCCCCCCACCCCCTGCATGATTGTGCGGGGGGGGGGGGTCCTGCCCTGTAGCCCCTCCTTCCAGGCCACCAGTGCCCTTGCCCTCCTTGCTTAGAGCCTGGCCGCGGCCAGGCCTCAGCCAGCCCCGCTGCTGGACACCCCGCCCTGTCCCTTCCCCTCCAGTTGCCCAGCGGAAGGCTCTTCCACGCGGCTGCTGTGATCTCCGACGCCATGTACATCTTCGGGGGCACCGTGGACAACAACATCCGCAGCGGGGAGATGTACAGGTTCCAGGTGGGGCAGCCCGAGCTGCCGGCCTGAGGCGGAAACTGTGGAAACCGAGCCCCTGGGGGGCGGGGCTTTGTGGGGGCAGGGCTTGTCCAGCGCCAGAGCCGCGGCTGCACCTGGTGGGCCGGCAGCCCCTCTGAGGGGTCGGGCGGTTGGGCCGGGGTACTCTGGAACCTGAGTGCGGGCGGGGCCGGGTGGGGGGCCGGGGGGCCCCCCGCAGAGCCCGTGGGGGGCTGGCTGGGCGGACTCGTCCAGCAGCGTGGTCTCTGCCTGCAGTTCTCCTGTTACCCCAAGTGCACGCTGCACGAGGACTACGGGCGGCTGTGGGAGAGCCGCCAGTTCTGCGACGTGGAGTTTGTGCTGGGCGAGGTGGGTTCCCCTCCTGTGCCCGCTGGCGGCCCCTGCCCCCAGGGTGAGGGTCCCCCGCCCTTCACCAAGGTGTCTCTCTTCTGGCAGAAGGAGGACTGCGTGCAGGGCCACGTGGCCATCGTCACGGCACGCAGCCGCTGGCTCCGCAGGAAGATCGTGCAGGCGCGGGAGCGGCTGACCCAGGTGAGGGCCGCCCGCCGCCTGGGCAGAGGCTTCTGTGGGGTGTTCTTGAGCGCCCCTTCCTCTGCCCACAGAAGCTGGAGGAGGAGGCGGCCCCGGCACTCAGGGAGGGCCCCTCTGGGGCCGCGGGTGGGGCCCGGCCGCCCCTGCTGCGCGTGGCTATCCGCGAGGCCGAGGCACGGTCCTTCGAGGTGCTCATGCAGTTCCTCTACACAGACAAGATCAAGTACCCGCGGAAAGGTCGGCCTGCGCCGCGGGCGGGAGGGAACGGGATGGGGTGTGGGCAGCCCTGCCTGGCAGGGGGCAGCCGGGGTCTCCGAGGCTTCGCCCCGCCTGTGGCTGAGCCACCTCGTGGCGGAGGGAGCCCGGGCCCCCCCCACAATGCCCCGCCGGAGGCTCAGGGGGTTCTTGGGCGCAGGCCACGTGGAGGACGTGCTGCTCATCATGGATGTGTACAAGCTGGCACTGGGCTTCCAGCTGTGCCGCCTAGAGCAGTTGTGTCGTCAGTACATCGAGGCCTCCGTGGACCTGCAGAACGTGCTGGTCGTGTGCGAGAGCGCTGCCCGGCTGCAGCTGGGCCAGCTCAAGGTGCGGGGCGGGGTCCGTGGCAGCCTGTGCCCCCTCCCCGCCCGCTGTGGCAGGCCCGGTGAGGCCTGACCCGGTGGCCTGCGGCCTGTCTGTCCAGGAGCACTGCCTGAACTTCGTGGTGAAGGAGTCCCACTTCAACCAGGTGATCATGATGAAGGAGTTCGAGCGCCTCTCTTCTCCTCTGATCGTGGAGATTGTGCGGCGGAAGCAGCAGCCGCCTCCCCGCGCCCCCTCGGACCAGCCTGTGGACATCGGTAGGGACCCACCTGGTCCCCGAGAGCGGTGGACAGGGTGCAGCCACCTTGGGCACAGGGTCCTACCGCAGGCGGCTCAGGCTCGGGCAAGGCAGAGACCTGCTCAGCGGGCTGGGTGCCAGGGCGGCATCTCCCAGGCCCATTCCTGGGGGAACACAGGCCCTGTCCAGCGAGTGCTGCCCTGACTGGGACGACAGGCATGAGGGTCTGCAGCGAGCAACGAGCTGAGGGTCCCATGATTAGTTGCCCAGCTTCTCTTCTAGGTGGGCCCACATCTGGGCCTGGTAAGGGGTGGGCATAGCCCTTAGACGCTCGGCACCTCCCTGTCCCATCCCCACCCAGCCAGGAAGGGACCTTACAGACTCCTTCACCCCCTGGCCCTGGGGCCTGTGCTGCCTCGGCCATGGGCTCCAGGTGACACAGCCGAGGGGGCTTCAGCACTGGGGCAGGAGAGGGCTCAGTGGGCCGAGTCCGGGAGAAGGTCAGACTCTGGGGGGACAGAGCCTCAAGGGCCAGAGTGAGGCCTCTGACCTGGGGGTTTCGTTCAGGGGGGGCAACACGGGCAGATGCACAGGAGGCGGTGCCCTGGGGTCCCGCATCCTGAGTCAGAAGCCGCCCTCTGGCTCAGGGCCCCTCTACACCCCCAGGCACGTCTCTGATCCAGGACATGAAGGCATACCTGGAGGGGGCGGGTGCGGAGTTCTGTGACATCACGCTGCTGCTGGATGGGCACCCGCGGCCAGCCCACAAGGCCATTCTGGCCGCCCGCTCCAGGTGGGTGGGGTGTGGCTCGCGGGTGGGTGGGTAGCTGGGCACTGGCCGACTTGCTGAGGGCCGGCCCACCGTCTGCAGCTACTTTGAGGCCATGTTCCGGTCCTTCATGCCTGAGGACGGCCAGGTGAACATCTCCATCGGGGAGATGGTGCCCAGCAGGCAGGCCTTCGAGTCCATGCTGCGCTACATCTACTACGGCGAGGTCAACATGCCACCCGAGGACTCACTGCATCCTCACCTCTGGGGCTCCCGGGTCATTCCCAGGACAGCTTTGGGCCCTGCTGGCTTGGCCTGGCCAGGCGATTTCCTGAGGACTTCTTGGTGCCCAGTCTCTTCCGGGTTCTCTGGAACAGTTGGTTGGCTGGCTCAGAGAGGTTTGCAGCCAGGAGAGACGGGTGGGTTCAGAGGAAGGGGTCATGGCTCCATGTGGGGTGATTCCTGGCCAGGTCATGTCTGTGGGGGTCTGAACATGGGGGGCCAGGATGCCCTTCAGGGCTCTGAGGCCGTGGATGTTTCAGCAGATGGGCATGTGGGTACTTTCCTGGGGAGAGAAACCTGTGGTTTTCTTTGGATCCTGAATGGAGCCTTGGACCCCTGAGTGGTTCAAAGCCCATGTAGAGGCTCTGCCTGGATGGGAGCCCGGCTGTTGTGGTGGGTGGGCACCCCTTGACCTGAGCAGGAGGCAGCAGCCCTGGTTCAGGGCTTCTCCGTCCCTGGTGGGCCCCCAGGGGGGAAGAGGGCAGCTGGGTGGGAGGAAGGCTCTCTTGGCCCACAGCTCCTTAACCAGCCCTCAGCTACCTGTTCGCGGCGCCCTACTACTACGGCTTTTACAACAACCGGCTGCAGGCGTACTGCAAGCAGAACCTGGAGATGAATGTGACGGTGCAGAACGTGCTGCAGGTAGCTGCCCTGGCCCTGGGCCTCTGTGCCTGCGCGGTGTGCGGGGCAGGGGCAGCGCCTCAGGGAACCTGCCGTTCCAGATTCTGGAGGCAGCAGACAAGACGCAGGCGCTGGACATGAAGCGGCACTGCCTCCACATCATCGTGCACCAGTTCACCAAGGTCAGGGCCCTCCCACCCAGCGCGCTGCCTGCCCCGTCTGCAGGACATACTCCCCTTGGCGGTGGCCTGGGCCAGGTGGGAGGGACCCTGGCCGCCTTATGCAGCAGTGGGTTCTGGGGATAACCGGGCAGAGCTGTCCACCCACTGGCTGGTCCTCATCCCATACTCGTTGGTCAAGCCCCCAGAAGACTCCTTGGCCACCTGGCCCTGGCAAGAACACAGCTCCATCCTTCTGGCCTTTGGTTGCCTCCGCAGGTCTCCAAGCTGCCCACGCTGCGCTTGCTGAGCCAGCAGCTACTGCTGGACATCATCGACTCCCTTGCCTCCCACATCTCAGACAAGCAGTGCGCAGAGCTGGGTGCCGACATATGAGGGCCCATGTGGTGCCACCCTGCCCTGCCTCGCCCACTGCAAAGACTGTGCTGGCCATGCTCGGGCCTGCGGCCAAGGGGTCGGGTGCCCAGGGCCTCCGAAGGGAGCTAAGTGGGGGACTCCAAACGCCCCATCTCACTGCTGAGGACACAGGTCCCACAGGAAGCGGACGGTGAAGCGGGATCCTGGCTGGCACCCTCTCCCGGGGTGGAGGTGTGGGTGGGAAGCCAGGGCTCAGTGGTGAGGACACTGCAGGAGGAGGCAGGGGTCCTGGCCAGGGCCCAGTGAGGGAGATGAGCCCACCAGGGAGCTGGCTTTGGGCCCCCTACACAGCAGGGACCCAGCATGGCTTGTGCATCCAGCCACTGGGTCATGTTGCCAAGACCCCTCAATGTAGGGGCCGCACAGTACCCTCAGACCCTCATCAAGGTTGGTGTAAGGGTTTCCTCCTGCCACCCAGAACTTGGGTAGATGGAATCCAACTGCAGGTGAATTTTGAGGTGTGAAGGGCCCTAAGGTCAGCTCCCAGCCTGCAGGGTCAGCCACTGCGGACTGGGCCAGGCATCCAGAGGGGCTGTGGGATCCCACCCACCTGTGTGTGCATGGGGGCCCTGGGCTGCGCCAGAGAAGTCAGAGATGCCCCAGGCCTGCATCTGTCCCTAAGTATTTATTGTCATAGGCTTGCCTCCATTAAAGCCACAGCAGTCCTACCTGCACCCAAACCTCACTGCGCAGTCCCCACTGGTGGCTCCAGCCCTCCGTCCTCCTGGAGCTGAAGCTGGGCCATGTGGCCCGATGGCTCAGGATAAGCCAGTCTTGCCTGGTTCTGTTCATGCCAGCAGTTCTCCACCCCCACCCAGGGTGCCCCAGTCACATAGTGGGAGGGCTGGTGGGAGGAATGCAGGCCAGCCTCTGGCCTCTCCCCACCTGAGGGGAACCCTGGGGGCCCGGAGCTGGTTCTCCTGGCTCCTGGGATGCCCTGTAGGCTCCTGCCTGGGCTGGGAAACTGAGGACAGGTCACTGAGTCCTTCCCTGTCCCGACAGAAGGTGCCGAGTCCACCCCAGTGGGGAAGGCACCATTCTGCCTCTCTTCTGGGAACAAGAACCCTTCTGCCCTGGCTGCCAGGAAGCCACTTTGGGGGAAACACAGTCCCTCTCTTCTGAGCCTTAGAGCTCGTTTCCTGCCTCTGGTTGTGCCCCACGTAAACGCAGCATCTGCCACTCCTCAGGCCTTGCTGAGAAACTCCAGGTGGACATTCTTAGGCAAGGGGTGCTCACCTGTAGGCCCAGCAAGCTAGGAAATGGCCTGTGCAAGGTGCACCTCGGCCGGCCCGCAGGCTTGGGAACCACCTGTGATCCTGCTCCGTGTCCGCCTCCTGTAATGGCCATTTGACTCTCCTGTGCGTAACGTGAATAAATGAAGTTTCACTCCAAGAGCCACAAAAAGCAAAGCCCACAACAGTGTGGCCTTTTCCAGGACTAGAAAGAATTCAGCGGTGCTCTTGTGGCCGCTGTGGCTGAGGCCCAGCAGGGAGGTCAAGTGTGTGGTTAAGTGCCTCACACACGGAGCTGCTGATCACAGGTGCAGGGAGGCCTGCCACGTTCAGGTGAACTGAAGGAAAATGAGGATGCAGGCGACGCCAGGACTGCTGCCCACATGCCTGGCCCTCTGCTCCCCACACGCCTCATCCCAGACCTCTGGGGATCAGAATGGTCACTGTGGGGCCCTCACTACTTGCCAAGCATAGCAACCTCAGGTCAGTAATCGCCTTTCTTGTCCGTTTTTCAGATGGGACAGGCCTGGTGGTGAGTGGGGGGGCTGACCAGCAGCTGGAGCTCATGCCAGGTCTGACTGCTGGGCAGATTGGCTCTGGGGACGGAAGCCTGTTGTTTCCCTGAAAAAGAACTGAGCCTGGCCTGGGTTTCATGGGTGTCTTCAGAGACTAGCTGGCTAAGTCAAGGCTGTTTCAGGTGCCAAGGAAAGGGTGCCCAGTATTGCCACCGAACCTCTACTCACACGACCCCTCAGAGAGCCCTGTGGGACACAGAGCTGTACAGTGAGGGCTTTCTGCTCTCCACAGCCAAGGGCTTGAACTCCAGGGCCTGAGCCCTCTGGGTGCTACAGCCAATTTGGGGAAACGGGCCTGGTACCCAGGGGAAGGGCCCCAGCCCCCAGCTGAGCCAGAGAGCAGGGCTTCTTTGTAGAATCCACTTTATTATGGCATCTGGCAGGGCTGGTGGACGCAGCTCAGATCAGATCCTCTCCAGGTGGATACTGAGGGAGAAAGAGGCTGAAGCCCTGCCGGGCGGACCTCACTCAGGCCATGCTGCTACTCAGCTGCATGGCAAAGTCCTGCACGTGCTCCTTCAGAGTCTGGCGGGCATCGGCCTGTGCCCGCTTTTCCCGTGCCCGCTCCTGCTGCAGCTTGGTCAGCCGCAGCCGCAGCCGCTGCTCCCGCCGCTTGCAGGCCTGCAGCTGGCGCTGGGCCTTGTCCAGGGCATCGAGTGCAGCCTCAGCCCGCCGCTTCCAGAGCAGGGCACTGCCCACCTGGTAGCTGTGCTCATTCTGGATGTAGGCTCCGGCGGGCGGCGGGAGGCGCAGCATGTAGGCCGAGGGTGAGACGGGCCTCGGCTCCAGCGGGGACGGCTGTCGCTCTGGCTCCCGCTCAGGTGAAGGCTGGGTGCTGCAGCCTGCTTCATCTGCCTGGGCACCCAGGGGCCCCAGGAGGTCTGAGAAGGGGCTGCTGAGGCCAGGCTCCAGCCTCCCGGTGGGGGAGGCAGGTAAGGCGGCAGGTGCTGAGGCCTCTTCCACAGGAAAGCAGGTGATGTCAGCAGGTGGAGGTGGGCAAAATGGAGTTGTGGGCCCTCGGCCCTCAGAGCAGCTGGGGGAAGAGAGAGAGACTGACAGGCCAGGCTCAGGGCTCGCTGACCCCACTTCACCAGCTCATCTAACCCCCATCCCTGAACCCACTCCACGGGCTCAGAACCCTGTCCAGCAAGGCTGCTGTCAGGCACCCTAAAGCCCAGTCCCTCAGACCTGGGGTGCAGTGGGGCACCTCCCCCTCCGTTGCAGCACGTACCGCTTCCTGCATCGCCGGAGCCGGCTGACGTCAGGGGGGCCAGGGGGGTAACTGTGCCCCTTGGTCTTGGTTGTTCGACGCAACTTGGAAAAAGACTCAAATATCGTCGGAACTGCTCCCTCCTTCAGCCTGTGATACCCACTGCGGGGGAAAGCGGTCTGGATGAGGTGGAACAAAGCCCTGCCGCCCCAGCCCACCCGCAGGGCGTGTAGCCAGCAGGCCCTCCAGCACGCCAGCAGGCTGTCGGGTTAGCTCTGTGGGAGGTGGGAGGCACCCTGCCAACAATGAGTCTGGGGAATGCCAAGTTAAGGTCCCCACCAATCTCTTCCCTGCAAGACTCCTCAGAGTTAAAGAGTGTGGAAAGGCTCCACCAGAACGGGGTGGCCCAGCCAAAAGAACTGATTCCGTTTGTGCACTTGTAGGGAGGGCTGGGGTTGCAGGGAGCGCGCTCTGGCACAGTGATCCCTAGGGCGTGGGTCTCACTGCCCAGGTCTGTCGGGAGAGGAAGCTGAGGTTCCCAGCTGGAGAAACCAGAGCTGCTGCTCCGGGGACCTCCCCACTGGCTGGCCGCCACCCCACTGCCCACGCCCTGCCCACTTCCAGCTGCCAGGAGGCTCACCTGATTCCCACCAGTTCAAAGCAGTTCTCCTCGAAGTGCTTGGAGCAGAAGTAGATGTACTCGGACGCCGGGTCCCACAGGCCCTGGCCGCTGGGGTCCAGCCGCTGGCAGTTGGCCAACCACAAGCCCCGCCTTGGATTGTCCTTTTTGGGGAGCCTGCGGGGCCACAAGCCCGTGAGCCCGACGGGAAAGGCCGGCCCCGCTCATGCCGCCCCCAGACCTCGCGCTGACACTGCCTGCGCACAGACAAGGAAGCTGAGGCCTCCAGAGGAAAAGAGACTCGCTGAACATCATCACGTAGGTGAGACTCGAAGCAGCTGGCCCGAGCAGGCTGACCACCCCTCTCCCCCAACCCAGTCTCCCACTCAAGCCCCGCCCCGACCACGGAGGCGCGTGCGCAGTAGCTCCGCGAGGCGGCAGGACGGGCGCATGCGTAGGGGACCCTCCGCGCGCCGGCGCGCACGCGCGCTGACCTGTGGAAAGAGATGCCGCGGTTGCGCGTCTCGCGCGTGTCTCGTGTGCAGCAGCCGGCGGCGGAGCAGTGACGCGGCATCTGGGGAAGAGGCGGGAGCTCGGTCGTGGGCGGCCGTCAGGGCCCGGAGGGGCTTCGCGCCCCAGGCTGCCACCCCACTGCAAGCGGCCCCGGCGTGGCGTGTCTTCCCCGGCCCGATCTCGCCCGAACCCCGTCCCAGCCTGTTCTCCCGACTCCCGCTTGCGGCACTCACGGTCTCGCCATTGCTGCGCCGCCGAAGTATCGCGCGGTTTGGCTCGCGGCGGAAGTCAGTACCATAGAAACGCGGAAGCGCGCGGCGTTCCCCGAGGGGCGGGTCCCGGAAACTGCAGAGCGAGCCCGGGGAGGGGCCGCGGGGGTCTCTCACGCCGCCCGGGTCGGGAAACGCCTACGACGGGAACGAGCCCGGCGGAGCTGGCGCGCACGCTTCCTACGGGAGAGGTGCCTCTTCTGGGCCGGGCGGGAGGTTCTGGGGCAGCTCCTCCGGGGTAGGGGCGCGGGAGTGGGTTCGTGCGGGGCGGGGCAAACGCGGCGGGCCCGCGACTCCGACGACCAGAACCGGCCCACTTCCGGCCCCCGAGGAGCGCCTTGGCCAGCGCGAAGGACTCCAGGTGTTTAGGCGGAGAGCGCTTCCCGGTTTCCCGCCCCTCACTCTCAAGCCTTTTTCGGGGAGGTAACGCGGCAGCTGACTGCTCTGTGTAGCAAGACAGACGTACGGACCTACTGCATCTTTTCTGTCCGGGAGGAACATAGTTTCCCTAGAAATTCACTTGGAAAAGGAAGGTATCTGGCGTGGGAATTTGGTCGAAGTGCAGCACAGGGCAGACTATGCTCAATAGAGAAACTTTAATAGGTAAACACATCTGTAACGTGACAGTCGGGGGACAGGGGGCCTATAGCCGCGCCCTCGCATTCAGTACTCTTCCCCTTCCTCGGCCTCTGCTTCCACCGAGTCCACGCCCACCTCTTCGTAATCTTTCTCCAGCGCTGCCAGGTCCTCCCGGGCCTCCGAGAACTCGCCCTCCTCCATGCCCTCCCCCACGTACCAGTGCACGAAGGCGCGCTTGGCGTACATGAGGTCGAACTTGTGGTCTAGGCGGGCCCAGGCCTCGGCGATGGCCGTGGTGTTGCTCAGCATGCACACGGCCCGCTGCACCTTGGCTAGGTCTCCCCCCGGGACCACCGTGGGGGGCTGGTAGTTGATGCCCACCTGCCAGAGAAGGGGAACATGGTGAAGTTTATTTATTTATTTATTTTTCATGGTGAAGTTTTTACTGTGGCCTCAGAAATTGTAGGTTGTTTTTAAAAATGGGGGCCGTGTTTAAAAACAGGCCGTAAATTATGCCCTGTAGGAATTGATACTTTGTTTTGTACCAGTATATGCTAACATTTAATATCCTTTGACTTAATATTTTCACTTTGTGAAGCACCATCTGAAATGGCAAAACTGGAAACAAATGTCCTTTGTGGAAACTAGTTAAATTATCATACGCTCCCTACAGTAGAACAGTGTATGATCATAAAAAAGAATGAGAAATCTGTCCTGGCATGTAAATATGTCCAAGATATACTGTATACTTGGTAAAAAGAAAAGCAACTTGAATTCCATTTATGCTTTAAAGTACCTGTAGAGTAATAAACACCAGCTAGAGTCTTTGACAGCTCAGGGAACATCATGCTGGAGGAGGACAAACAACGGGCAATGAGAATTCAACGTGCTCCATCTGAGGGAGAACTGTCTTCTGTGGGGACAGAAGCTGTGACTTCCTGTACCTCCTCCCAAGACCGGCCTCCCTACTGGCTCACAGAGACTCAGCCAGGAGGGAAAGCCCGGGCACAGGGCACAGCACACCCCAAAGTGCCACCCAGCTGCGGCTGCCTTGGATGTCCTTGCCTTCCGAAGGTCATGGTGAGATGACTGAAAGAGGTCAAGAATGGAAGGTTTCAACCCCCACCTATAACCTCTGAGGTCTGCAAACCTCTTACGGAAGGTGTAATGAATATTTCCAGATCAGTGAAACCTGTTATAGACTTTAGTTTTTTCTGTGAGTCACTTTGCATCTGTCGGTCTTACACCCTCAGAGATGGTCTGTGTCAGGGTGTCTTAAAGTGGGGCTGACAGAGGCCAGGTGGGTGCAACAAATTGTCTGTAGTCAGAGGCAAGCTCTGGCCTTTGCAAATGGGAATAGGATGACACACATATTGCTGCTACTTCTCTTCATTTTCAATCTGCAATGACCCTGGAACGTGCAACTCCCCAAACACCTCAGGAACTCATCAGGGCTCACGAGTGCAGGATCTAGCACTTTTTCTAACGTGGAAGATCAATTGTGAACAAGGACTTTTAATGAAGAAGAGGGGGCAGAGTTAACGATCCCAGGCATGGCGAGGCACTTAGCCTGGCGATCACAGTAGGTCTAACATGTTACTTGGCTTCCAGATACATGTTGCTTTTCTCTGGGTAGACGTTGCATCGTGACACTAAACACGGTTGAAGGAGCCACCTAATTATCAGTGTGATTTTGTGTGCGAGGCAGTGTTCCAAGTCTGGTTTGGAGTAACAGCAGTGAACCACCCTTGGCCCCACAGAAAACACTGTATAATGAATTTAAAATTCTGTCTACAGAAACATAAATGTTGCCTAAAATGCAGTGACAACTGGTGACTGAAGTAATGTGAAATCTAAAAACCATGATTTCTAACACAAAATGATACCATAGACCCTGACAAGCTTCTTGAGCAAGAGTGGGAAAATGTGGAGGACAGACATGCTGCAGTCAGACGTCCCTGAAAGCTCCCTCCATCACTCGCTGCCCCTGAGGCTGTTAGATACTAAAAGCTGTCTCAGCCTCAGTCTCTAAACTGTAAGATATTAGTAGTATTAGCCCATGAGTGTTACAGGTTGGTTGTAAGAAATAAGGGTACATAAAGTCCTTGCTAAAGATCAAGGCACCTAGCAAATTAATTACTAAACTTGTTCTCCCTGCAGTGCAGCTGCCCTGGAACAGGGTACCCTCCACAAAGGGGCAGCACCCCGTCCCAGGATCTGCCGCGGGCGGAAAGGTGAACACGCGTTACCGCCCAGCCTACCTTGAACCCAGTCGGGCACCAGTCCACAAACTGGATGGTGCGCTTGGTCTTGATGGTGGCGATGGCCGCATTGACGTCTTTGGGGACCACGTCCCCCCTGTACAGCATGCAGCAGGCCATGTACTTGCCGTGGCGAGGGTCACACTTGACCATCTGGTTGGCCGGCTCGAAGCAGGCGTTGGTGATCTCGGCCACGGACAGCTGCTCATGGTAGGCCTTCTCGGCCGAGATGACCGGGGCGTATGTGGCCAGGGGAAGTGGATGCGGGGGTAGGGCACCAGGTTGGTCTGGAATTCCGTCAGGTCCACGTTGAGGGCGCCGTCAAAGCGCAGGGAGGCCGTGATGGAGGACACGATCTGCCCGATCAGACGGTTAAGGTTGGTGTACGTGGGCCGCTCGATGTCCAGGTTGCGCCGACAGATGTCATAGATGGCCTCGTTGTCCACCATGAAGGCACAGTCCGAGTGCTCCAGGGTCGTGTGCGTGGTCAGGATGGAGTTGTAGGGCTCCACCACGGCCGTGGACACCTGGGGGGCCGGGTAGATGGCGAACTCCAGCTTGGACTTCTTGCCGTAGTCCACAGAGAGCCGCTCCATGAGCAGAGACGCAAAGCCCGAGCCGGTGCCGCCCCCGAAGCTGTGGAAGATGAGGAAGCCCTGCAGGCCCGTGCACAGGTCCGCCTGCGGGAGAGCAGAGGCCGTGAGGCCACGCCCGCACGAGCCGTGCCACCACCCCCATGGGCCCCAAAGGGCCCCGGTCACGGCACACTCTTCCTCTGCAGGTTCACTATACGGGTTCAACCCATCCACAGGGAACAGGCATCACACTTAGCAGTTACAGACGTGGACGCACTGCGGCCACACCGGAAAGGAAGACCCTGCACTCATGGTTCTGCTGGGTTTTGCCAAAGTGATGTCCCGGGGAGATCCCGGGCCTCCCCTTCTGTCCAGGAGGCCTTCCCAGGGCCCTTCTCACCAGTTTGCGGATCCGGTCCAGGACCAGATCGACGATCTCCTTGCCGATGGTGTAATGGCCTCTGGCGTAGTTATTGGCCGCGTCCTCCTTCCCGGTGATCAGCTGCTCCGGGTGGAAGAGCTGCCTGTAGGTCCCCGTGCGCACTTCATCTGCAGAGAGGACAGTGTGCCCGAGACTCTAAGGACGGTCGCTGACTCACCGGGATGGCCAGGTCCGGGGAAACCTTCAATTCTACAGGCACGTGCTGCGCCTCGCAGGCCAGCAGCATCAGCGTCTCACAGAAAAGGTCTCCGTGTGATACACGTGCCTTATCTGCCGTTTATGGCTCCGGGAAGGTCCAGTCAACCCGGGGAACAAATGCCAGTGTGGCCAGTTCCCAAAGGCGGGGGAGTGCTGACACCGCACAGGCGGTTCTGCGCATGCATGTTTCGTTCACACCCACAGCTACACCCGGGGTGTTGCTGAAATGGCCCTGACATACTAGACATCAGCGTGACTTTTGCTGGGCGCCCTCTGTGGCCTGGGTCTCACGGGCTCTAGGGTGACATTCTCCTGGGTTGTCTCCTGGGTGGCCGCCACTGAAAGGTGCTCTCTCCTGGCAGCTCCCCTTGGAAACTACCTCGGGCTTCTGATCGGGAGGAACCCAGCAAAGGTTCTGTGCTTCCCCTTCTAAGTCTCAGGGTACCTACCGACCACGGTGGGCTCCAGGTCCACAAACACGGCTCTGGGCACATGCTTGCCAGCCCCGGTCTCACTGAAGAACGTGTTGAATGAGTCATCCCCACCGCCGATGGTTTTGTCGCTTGGCATCTGGCCGTCGGGCTGAATTCCATGTTCAAGGCAGTACAGCTCCCAGCAGGCATTGCCGATCTGGACCCCCGCCTGCCCCACGTGGATAGAGATGCACTCGCGCTGGGAACCAGAACATAAATGTGAGGCCCCCCAGCTTCAAGGCAGTTGTCACTATGTGGCAGGCAAAATATAATTTAATGTTTGTATGTGCTTCAGAGTGTCTGGGGCTTTCTCATACCTTATTTTCTTTTCCAGGAGGCTTATGTGACCCTTTTATCCCTGTGAAAACTGGCTTGCTCTTAACCACCCTAGCCGATAGTGAATGCCAGAATTAGCCCCAGAACCTAAGTGTTTGCTACTATACAAAAATTCGGTTATTTAAAATTTTGCAAGCCGTATAATGTCAATAATAAACTCCATGTTACGGCTAGTCACAGTAATTCTCTGAAGAATATAGCAGTTTTTATTGTGTCCTGACCAAATGATAAGGTAAGTGGTAGTAGAGTTGGGAAAGGAAAAGTGGACTGGGACAGAGGCCACCGTGGCCCAAGCATGGGTGATCACTGTGTGTGTTTCATCTGCCCCTCTAGGTCTAGCCTCTGTTCTCTGTCCAGCTCTGTGCTCAAGGAGGCTGACCCATGTGGACTGTGCCCCCTGGCTTCTGGTTGCTTTAGCCAATGTCAGGCACCAGCAAGAGCTGGAGGTTAGAGGAAGGTGTGGTCAGGGTGCTTGACCCTGGCTCCCTCCCTGCCGGGCTGCCTTGGGTCACTTGAGTTCCTTTACAAGGGCACAGAGTGTCAGCAGTCAGCTCTTGTCATAAACCTACCCTCTGAGCTTCTCATAAGCACTCCATCCCCTCGCCTCTTCCAGCCTAGGAGTTAATGGCTCCCAGATGGCACAAGTGCTGGGATACTGCACTGTCCTTTGGTGGTTTCCTTAAACCCTGCCCGTATCTTTATAAATTGTATCTTCTTAAAGATTGTCCTGTGAGTACCTATTCTGAATGTACCATTTCTTTCCTGCTGGGAATGTAAGTCTACAGTCCCTAATCACATGTCTGATTTTAGACACATCATCCTTACATATACACAGAGGAGATCACATGAAATTTGAGGTGTGCCACCCACACTAAATTCTGACTTACAGTCCTCAGAACTTGAAGTCCTGTTTTCTGTTATACAAGCACCCAGTCTCAGAGCAGGAGAGACCAGCTTGATGCAGCAATCCCCGAACATCATCCCAGAGGGAAGCATTCGGTTCGGGAAAGATCTCCAATGACAACGAAATCACTCCCCCAGAGGAGGACTCCATCGGCACCCTGGGAAGTCCTTTGAAATCCACCCAACCGCACCATTTTCAAATGCACACTATTCGCTTTGAATCCAGATCCACTGTATTTCACAGGATGCCTGATGTGTCATTCTACTCGCTCAGCCCCAGTGTGATCAGAGCCAGCTCTGTGATCCGAAGAAATACCCCAATGTCTTCATTTACAAAATGCGGCTGGGGAGCTCCGTGGTTTGTAAGGCCACGTCCATCTGACTGTCTAACAATGAAAGGAATTGCAGTGCTCGGGGAAGTCATTCCTCGCTGTCAACAGAAAGCGAGCGCACTGCCGACCTCGCCTGGATTGCTGAAGTTTGTCTACATTTCTGTACTCGGCTCCATTTCCTCTCTGAAAGTTCCTCAAGACCAAGTCCTGTGTCCCCTTCTCAGCAGATGACCTCCTTCCCCAGCACGGCCCCCGCCACCCCTGGAGGCCGGCCCTGCCCGCTGTGCCCGCTGTCCACGCGCCGGGCAGCCCGACCACCACAGCCAGGACTGCCCGCCTCCCCTGAGCCCAGGGACGACGTGCCGAGGCGAGGTAACTGCCGCGGCTCTCGGACTCGGACGTTGTTACTCGTGGGAACTGTGGCTCCACGGCCGAGAATGCCGCCTTCGCAGGTTCTCCTTTTCAGCCTCTGCTCTGGCCGCGCGATCGGGGGGGCGGACGCCCACACGAGGCTCCTGGGGCATCTTTTCAGACCCGGCCCCCACCCCTCTGCCCGGGACACGGCCTCCAGGCCTCCCGCCCGCCCGGCTGTACCATGGTGAGCGCCACCACCGCACTCCGACCTCAACGGCTGCAGCCGCCCAACTGCCGCTGCCGCGCCGGCCGCTCCTAGGACGCGCCGCCGCCAACACCCATTGGTCTGGAGCACCATGGGGCGGGCCAAGGTCTGGAATCCAGCTCCCGATTGGCTAGCATGCGACACCCAGAGTGTGGCGCGTTCTGATTGGACGTGGATTTGGCGGGAAGGCTGCGGGGTCGCCGAAGGAAGAGCGCAGGTGGGTGTTCCCGCGAGACCTTGGCCTTAAGGTGGGAGTGGCGCTCCGGTTTCCTGTTCTGTCTACGCCAGCTAGGCGGCTTCCAGGAGGCGTGACCTTGTCTGCGCAGCCGAACCTGGCTGTTGTCCGCTGCGGGGGGGGGCCGCCGCTGGGGGGGGGGCCGCCGCAGGGAGCCCGCAGGGCTGGGCTGCGCTCGGTGTCCTATCTTCAGGGCGCGGGCAGTCGCGTAACGACAGGCTGGAGTAAGGCAGGTTCTTCCGGGGAAGCAGGAGAGGGTCCCGCCGCCCCTGGTCGGGTCCCGCCGCCCCTGGTCCGGTCCCGCGCTCAAACCGCGAGGTCGTCTCACCGCTCTGGAGGCCGGAGGGTCGCCGTCCGGAGCGGCCCCGCGTGGGGCGGGGAGAGCAGGCTTCAGGGGCGCTTATCTCGCGGGGTCGGGGGCCTTTACCCTCAGTCACCTCTCGGCTCCGAAGGTCTCAGGGCGTTAGGGCCTCGTCCTGGGGATGGGGGTGCCCTCCTTCAGGGCGTAGCGCGCGCAGCTGACTTGTAGCTTCTGCCACCGGCCATTTCTTAAGTACGATTTATTTTTCTGATTGTAAAAGTAACACATATTTAGAGTAGAAAGTGTGGAACATGCAGAAAAACAGAAAGGAAATAAAATCTATAAAGCCACAACCTAGAGACAAACATTGTTAATATGCCAGGGTTGTTTTGTTTGTTTTTCCTGCTAGTATATACATGTATACATTTGTTATCCATACAATTTGGGCCAAACAACATGATTTTATTTATTTATTAATTTATTAATAGCTTTCCTGAGATATAATCCACATATCAAACATCACCCATTTAAAGTGGTGCACAATTCAATGTTTTTTTTTGTATATTCACAGTTGTGCAACCACCACCACTATCAGTTTTAGAACATTTTTATCCCCCAAAGAAACCTATACCCTTTAGCTGTCAATCCCCAATTCCTCCCCTCTCCCAGCCCTAGGCAACCTCTCATCTTCTTTCTGTCTCTGTATATTTGCCTATTCTGGACGTTTCATATGAATGGAGTCGTACAGTATGTGGTCTTTTATGATTAACTTCTTTCACTTAGCATAATGTTTCTAAGGTTCATCCATGTTGTCACATGTGTCAGTACTTCATTACTTTTTCTCTTTTTTTTTTTTTTTTTAGGTGGTGCCATGCGGCATGTGGAATCTTAGTTCCCCAACCAGGGATCGAACCCAGGCCCCCCTACATTGGGAGCTCGGAGTCTTAACTACTGGACCGCCAGGGAAGTCCCTCATTCCTTTTTCTCTTAAACAACTTTATGAGACATAGTTCATATACCATACCATTCACCTGTTTAAAGTATACAATTCAAATACTTTTAGTATGTCAGTGGAGTTGTGCAACCCTTACCTTAATCAATTTTAGAACATTTCCATAACCCTAGCTTTCATCCCTTTTTATTGCCAAATAATATTCCATTGTATAGGTATACCACATTTTGTTTATCCACTCATCAGTTGGTGGGTATTTGCATTTTGTGGATATTATGAACAATGCTGCTATGAACATCTGTGTTCAGATGGTTCAGATGGTTCAGATGTTTTGTGTGTACATATGTTTTCATTTCTCTAGGAGTGGAATTGCTGGGTCATATGGTCAACTCCATATTTAACCTTTTGAGGAACTGCCAGACAAACCATGTGATTTTTTTATCCTGATTTTCTCACTTAACATCAATCATGTGCATTTTCACAAATTGTTAAATGTTCTTCGAACCCTTGACTTTTATTTTTTATTTATTTATTTATTTTTTTTATGAAGAAAAAAATCTTTTATTTGAAAAGATTTATAAGGTAGACAAACTTCTGGCAAGAGTGACGAGAAAAAAAAGTGAGATGATAAATAAAACAGAATAATGAGGAAAAAATACCTAAAGACACATCAAGGATCTTAAACATAATCAGAGTGTCATGAAGATCTATATGCTAATAAACTTGACAACATAGATGAAATGGCAGTTGGGGGACCCCTCAGGCAAAATTATTGAGGCAAGAAGAAATAGAAAATTGGGGGCAGCAGCGGAATAGGCCGGGGCAGGTCGCACTCGCTGCCTTCTCCCCTGAAGAGAGACGTGGGGGGAGGCGGGTGTGGAAAGTGGCTCTGCGCTCTCCCCATCGCTCCGCTCGCGCCCCAGCGTAATGGGGGCCACACCCTCCCCCCAGCCGGCCCGGGATGGGGCGCGGGGCACGGTTGATGCTGGCTCAGGATGGATCAGACCTGTGAATTACCTAGGAGAAATTGTCTGCTGCCCTTTTCCAATCCAGTGAATTTAGATGCCCCTGAAGACAAGGACAGCCCTTTCGGTAATGGTGAATCCAATTTTTCTGAGCCACTTAATGGGTGTACTATGCAGTTACGGACTGCCAGTGAAAAATCCCAAAATGCTTATGGACAAGATTCTCCATCTTGTTACATTCCACTGCGGAGACTACAGGATTTGGCCTCCGTGATCAATGCAGAGTATTTAAATGAACCCTTGACTTTTAATGTTTACAGAATTCCAAATTGTAGTTAACCAATCCCCTGTTATTGGGCATTTAGATCATTTCCAATTTTCATATTATAAACAGCATTTTCATGTGCATCTTTGGGCATCCGGTTTTCCATGCATCTCTGGTGATTTCTGTGGAGCAGATTAGTCAGAACTTTGGATCGCAGGACAGGCAGTTTTAAGGCTCTTGGTGCATGATGATGAATTGCTTTCCAAAAAAGCTGTGTCCATTTGCCTTCTCCCAAGTTGACTTTGAGAATGCCAGTTGCAGACCACCTTATATTTTAATTGTGTCCAAAGGTCTCCAGGGCAGGGTCTTGTTTGGGCATCTTTGACCCCATGCCCAGCTCAGTGTGCAAAATATAATACAAGTTAGTGTTACACGAATGAGTGAGAGCAAAGGAAGGCCCCGATTAGTACCAGTGTCTGAGTCACTATGAAGGCCGGCTCCGTAGGACTTACCACCCAGTTGACATGGGGACTCGGTGCAGACTCATGTGTTGAAAGGCATCTCAAAGTTGAAGTGGCCGATGGGAGAGATGAGGAAACTACACAACACAGTCATTCAGACAGTCTGAAGACGGGCAGGAATTCTTTTTTGTACTCCACTCTGCGGGCAGCCGTCTTTATGCAAAGCCCTGGAAGAATGACCTTCACTGAGCTGGTGAGGTCATCAAACTCTCTGTTCACATGGATATCCTGAGGAGAAACCCATTACAAGTCTGTACGTTATCACTTTCTAAGAACTTGACTGTTTTACTTATGTACCGAAGGTATCAAAGAAGCTTATTAGGGCATTAGTTGTCCCAAGCCTGAAGGATTGAAACTGTAAACACATCTCTGGAAAGGCTTTGACTCAGGCCTGGGTTGAAAAGAAAAGAAGTAGGATAAGCAGTGATTTGTGACTAGACTCTTTTCATAATTTTTATTTGGGGATTCTCTCCTTAATGTTTAACCACCTTAGAAAAGAGTGACATTTTTTCTATATTAAAAAGGCAAAATTGAGTGAAAAGGCGTTCTCATCTCCTGTACAGTTCCCCAAGTGAATCTTCCAGCACTAGGATCCACCTGCAGCCAGTACTGGACAGGGAGAGGGGCCGCCTTGCAAGAGCTGAACCTGCAAATCCAAACATTGGTGAGCAGTGAGCATTGTGCCCCCTAAGCCACCTATTCTCTCTCGGCCAATGAAGAACCCAGGCAGGGGTCTGAGGTGAGACCACCGTGATACCCCACACAGGGCTGGGAGGCGAGTCTGAGTGGCGTCATGACCCAGGTTGAACTTGGATGTGGCCATGCTGTGTATCTGCGCTGGGCACTCTTTCTCTAATCCCCACTTTTTTTCCTCTAAAATGGGGAAAATTATACCTCCTAGGGCTGTTGGGAGGATCAGAGATGAGGTTTATGAGAAGTTCTTACAGAAAAATCCAGCAGCTCTAGGGCAGACAGTGGATTAGCCCGGACAGACCTGAGAACACCAAAGCAGCCTTCACTTCACATGGGATTCCTGGACACGTGAGAAACACACACACAGGTGAGAGACGATGAGCCCAGGGAGGAGGGAGGGATCCCTCATCTTTGTTGATGTGGCTCTGGGCGGCCCCACTCCCTCAGCTCAGAAGGCACCTCCCTCAGACATGATGCCCTTGGTGAGGCTGGAGTCGGGGAAGAAAGGAAGGGAGTGGACACTGAGCCCCCACTCTTCGCCCACTCTGTGCTGGGAGCCAAAGACATAGACACACAAGACACACCCCGCCCTTAAAGAACTCACCGGTGCAGGGAGGAGAGGAAAGGAAACATAAAAGTATAATGTGAAGAGTGCCATGAAACCGGCTGCACCAACCCTCCCTGGGAGGTAAAGGGTGGGCAGGGGATAAAACCCCTGAGCTGAGCATTACAGGTGAGGTGGGTGGAGCTGGGCATTTCAGTAAGAAGAGCCGCAGGATCAAAGCAGGGCTGAGAAATTGCACTGTGTGGTAGGAGAATTGCAAGCAGGTTGGGGTGAGAATGATGTGCCTCAAGGCGGGGGGTGGGGGGTCTGCTGGCAGAGCCCAGAGCCCACATGCTGTGAATGACATGCTAAGCTTGGATTTGTCCAGAGGGGAGTGCCCAACAGGTTTAAAGCAGGGGCATGTTTCTGGTGTAGAAAGATCACCTGGAAGCAGGTGGGAAGGAAGGGCCAAGACGGTGAACAGGAGGAGGTGAGAAGGAGGAGCAGGCAGCCCCGTTCCCCCCTCCTCCCCACACTGTTCTGCAGGAGGTGAGATGGAGGGAAGATGTGGAAAGGGAGGGTTCAGCACTGGGCCCCGGGCAGGTCTGTGCTGGGGCCCCAGCTTCTGACTCAGTGGGAAGGAGCCCCCACCTAGAGGCAGCCCTTCAGGGGGATGACACGTTCAGGTTCGACTCCCAGAATCTAATGTGCCTATTCCCATCTGGGGGTTGGTCCAGCAGGTGGCTGGAAATGGGGACCCAGAGCTTAGAGAGAGGTCTGGGTTTCAGCCGGGGCTAGGAGAGGAGTGAGCCTCAGGCTGGGGAAGGGGGTGCTGCTGGGGGCTCCTGTGCCAGCTGAGGGCCACGCAGGGCTGGATGCCCCCAGAGCTGCTGGTACAGTGGTCTTTGTGGGCCTGCTCCTCCCTGCCTTCTCTGTTCTCTGCTCTCAGTGATCAGCCACACCCTCCCCACTGAAGACAGAACACCTGGGCGGCCCCTGGGTTCCAGCAAGGCCAGGGGAAGAGCAGGGGAAGGTGAGGGGAAGCCAGGTGGCCCTGGCCATCTTCAGCAGAGCACAACTCCAGTTGGGAGGGGGAGGGGGAGGGGCAGCTGGGAGGGAAGGATGGAGGGGGAGGAGTCTGAAGGAGTTCTTGGGTCAGGCCAGAGATGGGTGAGTGAATGACAAGCGGAAGAAGTGGTCGCAGGAGGAAGTCAGGGGGCCCCCTACCCCACCTGGGCTCTGGGACCCATGTACCCACTGCCACTGGGGTGAGGAGATGTAGTGGGGGAGGGGTCTGTGTGGACAGGCACAGGCAGGTCTGTGCCGGGGCCTCCCCCATCAGGCTAGCACTCACAACAGGAATCCTCAGTGTCTGGTTGACCTGCAGGCCCAGGCTCAGGGCTCCCACTGCAGAGATGCGGTTGTTGCTGCAACAGAAAGGCATATGCATGGTACTGCCTTGCAAACAACTGTGCAGAGCCAGGTTGCCCCCAGGGTCTTGGCTGGAGCTGCTGGTGCAGCCCCCAGGTCCAGCTTCACGCACACGCTGGGGGCCCTGGGCAGGTCAGTGTGTAAAAGCTTCATCGGAGGCTCCAGTGTTCAGGGAGATTGCCCAGCAAACACACCTAGAGTGTTATTCCCTCCACCTCCTGCACCAGCTGCTGCTCCCTGGCCCTCAGCACTCAGCAGGTGCTCCCAGGCATCCTGCCCCAGCTGGCACCCCGTACCTATCCCCATGACAGCCACCCAGCTCCCGCCCCACCTCTTCCTGCTGCTGATGGGCACAAACTCCAGGCCTCAGCACTTTTCTCGGCCACTCTGTCTCCACAGTCAGCCCCATGTCCCTCTAACTTAGACCCCAGCTTGGCCTTGAATTTCAGCATCTCTCCTCTGGCCATGGCTCCTTCCATAAGGAGGAAAAGTGGGCAGGATGGAGCACATGTCCCTGCCAGTGGCAGGCAGGCCCAGCTCATTCCGGCAGCCCCGGTGTGAGGCTCAGCCGCAGTAGCCCATGACCTGTCTGGCCTCTGCCTCTTCCCTTCCCTCTGGGCTGTGGCTCCCGCTCTGGTTTCCCCAGGAGGCCTGGGACCCTGTCAGGGCCTGGAGGAGCAGCCCACCCATGGCAGGCCCCCTCAGCAGCCGTGTGCTGAGCAGAGCAGACCACTCCTCCTGAAACAGAGGAAAACTCGTGTGGAGCACACACCCCACGCACCCCCGCACCAGGCTCTGCTGAAGATGCCTTACACGTTTGCACTTCCCAGCCCCCGGTCTCGCAGTAGGCATTACAAGTCCCAACTTACAAAGGAGAAACTTGAGTGAGAAGGACGGAGCTGGGCTGTGGCTGCAGCCGCACCATGAGTGCGTGTGGCAGGTTTGGTCACGAAGTGGTGAACAGCAGCAAGATGAGCTCCAGTCCCTGGGTGGCCGTGGGCCTGGAGGCAGGGGCGGGGCACCCCATGCTCTCACCTCATGTAGACCTCCTCCAACATGTTGTTGGTCTTGAGCCCTTCCCCCAGTGCGGAGGCTCCAGGATCCCCACAGCCACTATACGAGATGTCCAAGACCTTCAGGAAGATATTTGCCTGGGACGCAAAGCAGCAACCCCATGGGACCACATGTGAAGGTGGAGGAAGCCAGTCCCCAGCCTCCGAGCCCAGGAGGCCCAAGGAGCAAAGAGCGTGGACGGAGAGCAGAAGACCACAGAGGTTCCAGAAGAGAGCCCTGGGGCTTGAACGATGGTGACTGGCAGAGTGGAAAGACCAGAAGCAAGCACAGAGGGTGGGTGTGGATGCGAATGAGCCTCAGGACTGGGCCATCTTCCTCGGGCAGCAGGCCCCAGAGACACAATGATGAAGCTCCCCCCCCCCGAGTGGGGACCTCTCAAGGGCAGGGCCCCCGAGGCACAGCGCAGCCCAGGGCCCAGAGGGCACCCCAGTGAAGGGCTATTGGATGAAACATACCCAGGGAAATGTGATGGGGAGGAGGGTGGGAGCTCGTGGGTGCCCTGGGGACACAGAGCCTGATCTGTCACCTTGTGGGGCAGGACCCCAGGTCAGCCCTGTCAGAGGGCAAGGCAGCGGCTGCCGTTCCCTGAGGAGGATCCCACAGAGGCAGCTGCCACCGGGAGCATCACAGGCGCCTGTGCTACCCACTCCCAAGGCCTACGAACCCCAAGACCCAAGGGAGCAGGCAGGGTGTTTGAGAGTGTGTGCTGGGATCCCAGGGCGCAAGGCTGTCTTCTCAGGGAAGCATCTGCATCTGCCCAGCGGTGAGCATGTGTCACTGGACTGCACAGTGTCCCCACAGGCTGCGTGTCTGTGATGTCTCAGAAGGTGTGCGACATTCAGCTGTGGACCCCTCACTTAGTGACATGAGAGTGGGCACAGGGAGACCACATGTTGTCGTCATTAAGTAGAGCCAGGAAGATGAAAATCACCTGAAAAAACATTCTTTGAGCTCTGCTGAAAAGATCCAAGGCTCATTTCTGAAGAGCTGCGAAAGATGGGGGGCTGGCCCCTGGGAGACCTGCCCCCAAAGGACAGGCTGGAGGGGCTTACTGGGTGAGGCCTCATACCTCCAGTCCCCTGGCGAAGGCTACAGTTCCTGGGCCTCGCAGGTGATTCCAGCTTATGTTAAGCTCAGTGAGTCCTGTGTTTTCTGCCAGGGCTGGTCCAAGCATCTCCCCTTCAGAAACAGGAAGACAGACTTTTTATTCACTCTGTTCATTCCTTCAAAAAGTGATACCGATGCCCGCTGTGGGCTGGGGTCTCTGCTGCACACCAGCGTCAGGGCGTTGAACCCCACGTGGGTCTGCCCTGCCCTCAAGGAATTCACATTTATTGGAGAAGCTATAAATATAAATTAATGGGATGTTAGCTATTACAGACCACAACAGGGAGGTGTGGGGACAGAGTGGGGGCCAACCCTGCCTAGGGGATCAAGAAAGCAGAGAGAACCTTGAAGATTGAGGGACACACCGTGCACGTGGGCAGGCACCGTGGAGAGTGGACCCGGGGAGGAGCGGATGTGCTTGTGGAAATGCACACAGGCCTGGCGCTGGGCCGGCCAGGCAAGCCAGTGGAAGGAGGTGGGAGTGACGGGCACTCGAGAGATACGTTAAGAAGAGAGAAGGTGGGTGGGAGGGGTCAGAGACAAGAGGTTGGGGGACCAGTTGGATGGCTTGTGCCATGGTCTACGCAAGAGGTGACAGGGCCAGCACAGCTGTGGCAGGGAGGAGGCAATGGTGTAGAAAAGGAAAGGGCAGGGCTGGGTGGGTAAGAAAGCTGAGAGATATTTCACACATAAAATGGTCAGAAGCCCTACCCACCCGCCCCGCTTTCCACTCTGTCAACACTCAGCTGGTCTGACCTGCTCCCAGTTCTCAGCCTCTAGCTGCCCCCCGTGTGGACCTGCTGATCCCTTTCTTCACCTGGATAAGAGCTCCTCATCCTCACCCAGGAAGCCTTGCCTGTTCCGCCAGGCTGGGCCAGGCCACTGTGGACCCCACGTCCACTGTGCTTCCATCCTTCCAGGCTCTGGCTGTTAGACCTCTCTGCCTGGCCCATCTCTCCCACACACTTGGGAGCCCCTCAGGGGATCTGAATATGACCCCTGTCCATGGTGCTGGCACCCAGCACAGGCTGGTTTGAAGAAATGCCCAGAGCAGAGGGCTCAGCTGCCAGTTCCACAGAAGTGTTAGCACCTAGGAGAGCTCCCTGCAGGACAGTGAGGACTCCCTGGGCTGCCTCCTAAGGAACCTCCCAGAGAAGGGGGCTCACACCCCGCATCCAGCCCTGGGTCTGACACCCACTGGTTCTCAGACATGTACGTTGCTCTTCCTCAGACACTCCAGGGCTGGGAGAGGAGGGCGGTGGTCCGCCACTTTGCTGAACAGCTGGAGGGTGAGAAAGTTCTATACCCATGAATCAGCCTCCTGTAGTTCCAATGCTTGTTCTTCATGACCCCTGCAGCCAAGCCATGAGGTAGGTGCCACCCTTGCCTTGGGTCAGGTGGGGAGACTGAGACCCCTAAGGGAGTCTGTCCCACCCACAGATCCCCACTTGGGGAAACAGCCCATCCCTGCCATGCAGCCTTCGTGGGGCCTTGCCTTCCAGCCCCTCCATCCTCACTGCCTCTCCTGTGCTAACGCTCTGACCGTGCAGGCCCAGAGGGACGCCTACCCTTAGTTTGTTGAAAGTCTTAAATGAGCTTCTCTTTTTTTTTTTTTTGAACTAATGTTTTTATAGTTTCTTTTTTTTTTTTTTTTTTTTTTGTGGCTGTGTTGAGTCTTCGTTGCTGCGCACAGGCTTTCTGTAGTTGTGGCGAGTGGGGACTACTCTTCCTTGCAGTGCGCAGGCTTCTCATTGCGGTGGCTTCTCTTGTTGCAGAGCACGGGCTCTAGGCACGTGGGCTTCAGTAGTTGTGGCACATGGGCTCAGTAGTTGTGGCTCACAGGCTCTAGAGCGCAGGCTCAGTAGTTGTGGCGCACGGGCTTTGTTGCTCCACGGCATGTGGGATCTTCCTGGACCAGGGCTCGAACCCGTGTCCCCTGCATTGGCAGGCAGATTCTTACCACCAGGGAGAGTTTCTCTTTTAATTTCACTGATTTCACAACAGTTTTCTTAGAAGGCAGACTGTCTCTCTGGCGGTTAAACTCTAGGGCTGATTCGCCCAAGCCAAGGCTGGCGCCACCCCCACTCACACTAAGCAGTCAGAACAGTGATCCCCGAACTTTCTGGATCAGACAAATCTCCTGGGGCACATGTTAAAATGCAGACGCACCCGCATCTCCCCCAAGAGGATACAGAGGTTCAGGAGGCCCAGGGCCACGGAATCTGTATTCCTAACCCAGGGTCCCAGGTGATTCTTTCTTTTTTTTTTTTTAAAGGAATTCCTTTATTTTTATTTTTTATTTATTTATTTATTTATTTTTGGCTGTGTTGGGTCTTCGTTTCTGTGCAAGGGCTTTCTCCAGTTGCGGCGAGCGGGGACCACTCTTCATCGCGGTGCGTGGGCCTCTCACTATCGTGGGCTCTCTTGTTGCGGAGCACAAGCTCCAGACGCACAGGCTCAGTAGTTGTGGCTCACAGGCCTAGTTGCTCCGCGGCATGTGGGATCTTCCCAGGCCAGGGCTCGAACCCATGTCCCCTGCATTGGCAGGCAGATTCTCAACCACTGCGCCACCAGGGAAGCCCCCAGGTGATTCTTAAAATCGATTGGGGTGGTTGAGGACAGGCAGGTAGAACTGTATGTTCCTGGCAAAGCAGCCAGCCCATGCAAAGGCCCTGGGGCATGAGAGAAAGTGGTAAGATCAAGGAATCCCACTGATGTCTTCCACAGCACTCGGAATGAAATCCTCATGCCTTTTGCCATGATGTGTAGTTCTGCAGCCCTGCTGTCTCTCCATCCCACAGCTGGACCCTCTCTCCTGGCTCGGTAGCCCAGTCACACTGGTGTCTGTGTGCCTGGGAAATAGTTCCTCTGCTTGAAATGCTCTCCCTCTGGTCTTGCCATGTCTGATTCCTCCCCCATTGCACATTTCAGCTTAAACATCTCCTCCTCACAGAGTCCTCCCCAGTGGTCACCTCTCTAAAGCGGGGAGGGGCTCCACATTCGTCTCTAGAATCAAGCCCTGTTTGTTTCTTTTGTAACACAATAATTATGGAGAGTTATCTTGTTAATGTGTGTTCCTTGAGGGCAGGGACTTAGTATACTTCATGGCTGGATCCCTAGTGGCTGTTAGCACCCAGCATATGCAGTGGTGGGCAGTAAGACATTCGAGGAATGGGCCGAGAGTTCTGTACGGGGATGGGGCGGGGAGCAGGATCCACAGCATGGATGCTCAGAGTGGTCCTGCCTGCCTCCACCCACCCTGCCCCAGGAAGATGGACCTGAGTGCCACCATGGTCGCCCTGGCCAGTGGCCGGATGTTACCTGCTTGGTCATTCAGCTGGTTATAGCTCAGGTCCAGGGGTTTCAGGCCTGTGTGGGCCAGCAGGAGTTCAGCAAGGTACTGGGCCACCTGCTCCTCCAGGCCATTCTCTGCCAGCTGTGCCTTCTGCACAGCCGGGTTCACCGCCAGGGTGGCACAGACAGCCCGGGCTCCCACTGCTCCCAGCTGGTTCTCCGACAGGTCCACATTTGGGGGCCGGCACCACTCCTTAGTGGTGGGATCCAAAGCCAGGCATCACCCTCCTCCCTCCCGCACACCTTCCAGGCCTGACACAGCAGGAGGGGCCTTGCAGTCAGACTGTCCAGGGGTGGATGGTGAGTCTGCCACCCATCAGCTGGGTCCCCTCCAGCCCCAGGCAGCTTCCCAGACCTCAACCCCCACTCCATGTCTCCACGAGTTTTGTCAAGGGGCTAAAACCACCTGCTTTGTGGGGCTGTGGAGGACGTCTGCGATGTAGATGCAGACACCCCGCTGATGATTCGTGCCTGGCGTAACACAGCCCACCCACAGAAGCCCCCACTGCCACATTTCCGGGGACTGGCAGTGACAGCCCAGGTGGCTGTGCATGGAGCTCATATGTGAGCAGACGCTCCGCTGAGCATATGTTCCCCACATACCCAAGGTCTAAGTGGCATTGTTGGGCCCACTTCACAGATTGGAAACTGAGGCTCAGCAAGGTTGGCTCCTTGCCCAGGGTCACCCTGCCGCAGAGGTGGCATTTGGATCCAGCCCTGACAAACTCCAGCACTCCGCCCCCCGCACTGCCCGGCCCCTGACCCTCGGTGCCGCACTCTCCCACCTGCATTCAGACACTGGGAGGACAACATATGCAGGGGTGCTGGCTAGCAGAAGAGGGTAGAGGAGGGGTCCAGCACTGGGTGCACCACAGAGGGTCTAGCTCCACCCCACCCTCCCCACCCTGTGATGAGGCCCCGCCCCCAGCAACACCAGCAGGTCGGTGGGGTGACAAGTCCCGGTGTGGGGGTAGCCTGCCCCACTGTCCCAGGCACAGCACCTACCACAGATACTGCTTTTGCTCAGAGCACCTGCCAGGGCCTCTGCGCCGGCCCCACAGAGCCCACTGTCCCGAAGTTCCAGCCGCTTGATGTAGGGATTGGAGGTCAACACAGAAGCCAGAGCCCGGGCCCCGTGGGGCAGAGAGGGGCCTGAGGGGCCTGGCCCTTCCCAGAGCTCAGGGCCCCAGATAGCTAGCCAGTACCCAGGCTCTGTTTGCAGGGCTCAGCCCACTCAGTGCCCTCCAGCTGGAAGGACCTCCCCTTCCCACAGGCCCAGGGACACCTGCTTCTCCTTATAGGCTCCACCCAGGAGCTTCGCTGACTCTCCAGCAAGTTAGGGGCCCCTTGCAGGCTCCCCAGCCCTTGTACTGAACTTTGTCATAGCCCCGATCCCACCTGTCACCCACTGTGGGGGATGGGATATGCCTGGTACAGAGCAAGGCCGGGGAGTATGTGGATGGGCTCAGGAAGGGACCTCTGCCATGGCTGCTGCTCCCAGGTCCTTGTCCTCCAAGCCTGGCCCCAGGATCCCTCCAGGGGTACCTGGGGCCCCAGACCATGGTGCTGCAGGTTGAGCTCTGGGGTGCTCCCTTGGCGCAGAAAGCAGGAAGCAGGCACGACGCTGTGGGCCCAGCAAGACCTCAGGTAGAGGGTGTCCTTGCCCAGTTCTCCAAGCTTATGGGTGCCTGATAGGAGACAGGGATGGATGTGGACCCCTCCCCTGCCTCCATCACTATGCAGCCTTGTTTTCCTTCCAGAGGCATTTCCTCCTGCTAGTAGGGACTGTTGCCCCCACATACAGACGAGGACATTGAGGCTCAGAGAATGCAAATCCTTTCCCCAAAGTCATGCAGCTTGTAGCAGCTGAGCCTGGCCCTACCCTGCCTGTCTGACACCAAAGTGCATGCTGTCTCTTCCGCTGGATTGCAGACCACATACGCTTTATGAACATTTTATGGGGAAGGAAGCTGAAGCAATTCTAAGTTCTATACATCCATTACTTTAGTTTCTCCTGAGGGCTGGGAAAACCCAGCCCTGATCCCATGTCAGGGTGGGACAGCCCTTCTTACAGTGTTTGGCAGGATTTTTGCATTTAACATCATTCTGGAAGCCTGTTCTAGTCGTGGAACTCCTGATGCCTCCAGGAGCATTACGGAGATGGCACAGGGCTGGAGCGGCCGCCGGCTGCCCCGAAGGTGTCCACGGAGGGACGCGCTCCTGCCGGACGGGGTCCCCTGCCTACTTGGCTCCAGCCTGCCCCCCGGCCGGTAGGCACCTTCTTTTCTCCTGGTCGGAGTTCGAATCCGCGTCCGAACCCTTCTGGGCCTCCGGGACCCCTGCAGGACGCCCAGCGGCCGCCGCCGCCCCTTCCTCCAGCTCTTCCTTCTCTCCAGGCGCCTCGCAGGGACCCCTCATGGTTACTTCCACTCTGCACTCGCGGACGCCGAGGCCGAAACTGCGAGGGCTGCGTCGGGAGCGAGGCCAGGGCATGTGGGCAGACCCTCCGGTGCATCGACCTATCGGGTGCGACGCCTGGCGAACAGGCGTCCGCTACAGCCAATAGAGAGCCTCCCGGGCGGCAGTTGCCCAGGCGACCCCGAGTTGTTGGTTGCTGCGGACAACGCTGCGGGCCCGGGCTGACTTTGACCCGCTCGCAGCCAGGACCGATTGGCGCGTGGCGGGCTTGTCTTCCCGTCGCCCTAGGCGGCTCCAGCATCGCCCCCTTTCCACTCCAGAGCCTGGGGGTGGGGCAGCTCCTCGGGGGCGTCGCAGAGGAGTCTGGGGGACCTTGCAGGGCCTGGCCACCTCCTCTCTGGAGCCATGGTCACGCTCCCATTCTGTGGGTCACAGCTCTCACACGCTCTAGTGTCGCATATGTTGCTCCCTCCACCGAGAACATTCCTCCCCAATGCTGCTTGTTGAACTTAAGATCAGCAAGTGTCAGTTCAGAGGTTGCTTCTTCCTGAAGCTTTCCTTGTCCTCCTCTGGGCTCCTGCTGGCCCATGCCGCCCTCTCACAATACCTACCCCACCTGTCATCACCCCAAGGAGGTGAGGCCAGAGGACAGTGGACAAAGACTGCTCCTCTCTGCGTGCCCGGGGCCCAGCAGAGGGAGTCTGAAGCGGACGGGAGGCCCAGGGCAACTGGGGGTTGGGCCTGGGAGGTGGAGGCTGAATCCTGTCCAGAGTGTCCCTTTAATAGCTGCTGGCCTGGCCCGGCTTGGCGCCTGCTTTACCTCCCGTCCAGCTGTGGCTGCAGTTGCTGTGCTGACTCACGCGCCCCAGCCGCCGACAGGATCTGGGAGCATGGGCTCCCCAGGGGCCGTGGTGGGCTGGGGGCTTCTGGATTACAAAACGGAAAAGTACGTGAAGACCCGGAACTGGCGGGTGGGCGCCTTGCAGAGGTTGCTGCAGCTGGGGGTCATGGTCTACGTGGTGGGGTAAGAGAACGGCTCCTGGGCGTGCTAGCCGGAGGGATCACGGCTGGTCCTGCTGGGCTGAGGGGTGAGGGTCTGACTCTTCAGGGGCTGGGCTGGTGGTCGTGGAGCAGGGCAGGAGGTGGGCAGAAGGAAGGCTCTCCATCTGTCTAGAGGCCAGTGGGGTGTAAGAGCAGGATGTGTGCTTGGGTGCCCACCTGCATCCTTTCCTGTGCCTTGTTCCCAGCCCCATGTTGGGCTTGGGCACAGAGCAGGATGGGCCCCCATCCCTGCGCAGGAGGCCCCTGGCCGGCAGGAGGTAGTCCCTGACACTTGTGAGAGCTGAAGCACTAAGGCCCCCAGTAGAGACCACCAGTTTAAGCTGGGTCGGGGTAGTCTTTAAAGAGGAAGCTGGATCTAGGCGGGGCAGGGGGAGGGGATTGGCTGATGAAGGAGGTGGTGGTGGGCATCTCCAAGCCCATGGGTGCCTGGTGAGGGTACTGGCTCTCCTATGCATGGCCGGAGCCTCTGGCCTGTGCAGGGTGTTTGGTGTGGGAAATGAGGTGGGGAGGAGGTGGGGCCCCCGAATGCTGGCCTGGGAGCCTGGAGGGTATGGGGGGAGAGACTGAGCAGGTGGTCCCAGATCTGCCGTGTGCCGGGGACATACCATACCGCCTGTTGCCTCCTCAGGTGGGCCCTCCTCGCCAAAAAAGGCTACCAGGAGCAGGACCTGGACCCCCAGATTTCTGTCATCACCAAACTCAAAGGTGTTTCTGTAACCCAGATCAAGGAGCTGGGGAACCGGCTGTGGGATGTGGCTGACTTCGTGAAGCCGCCACAGGTGGGTGACTTGGTGCTGCTGCCAGGTACTGGCACCTCTGATACCACCCCTGCACCAAGTGTGTGCGAGAGAGGCATGTGATGCCAGAGGGGGTGCTGATGCTGTCAGAGGGCCACGCTCGGGAAGGGCCTTACAGAGGAGTGGTGTCTGGACAAGGCTTTCAGGGATGTGTAAGAGGTTTCCGTGTGGAGGAGGCGATGTGTCGGGAAGCCAGGCCAGAGGGATGCATTTACAAAGTCTGCATCTGGAATAGATAAAGATGTGGTACATGTATACAATGGGATATTTCTCAGCCATAAAAAAGAATGAAATAATGCCATTTGCAGGTACATGGATGGACCTAAAGAGGATCATACTAAGTGAAGTAAGTCAGGCAGAGACAGACAAATACCATATGATACCACTTATGTATGGAATCTAAAGTATGACACAGATGAACTTATCTATGAAACAGAAACAGACTCACAGACATAGAGAACAGACTTGTGGTTGCCAAGGGGGAAGGTAGTGGGGGAGGGATGGATTGGGAGTTTGGAATTAGCAGATGCAAACTATTATATACAGGATGGATAAACAACAAGGTCCTACTGTATAGCACAGGGAACTATATTCAGTATCCTGTAATAAACCATAATGGAACAGAAAAAAATAAATTAAAAGTCTGCATCTGGAAAGGAGAGGAGTGTCTAGGAGCTCAAGGTTTGAGCTTGAGGGTGGGGTGGGAGGGGTGCAGGGTGCCAGGACCTGGAGCTTCCTGGACGCCTCCTCTCTGACCTGGAACACTGCTGTCGAGTGCTCCTCCTCTGCCCCTCCCATGCTGCATTTCCGGCAACTTATCCTTCCACCTGATTGTCCACAACCTCAGTTTCCTCCTCTGTCCTGCTGATGCCCAAATTCTAACTCCGGTGACCACCTGCCCTGAGCACAGCTGCCTCCTGGGTGCACACCCGCCACATCCAAAGAGAAATCATCTCCCTCTCCCAGTGTGGCCTTTTGTCATCCAATGACATCCACCAGTGCCGAGGCTGGACCTGCTGGATGCCTTACCGTCCCTCCCTCCTGTTCATTCCATTTCTTAACAGCTTTCACGACTGCTCACGCCATCCCTGGATGGCTGAGGTCTTCTGGTGGGTCCCCATGCGGCAGCCAGGCTGAGCCTGCCAGCCCTTACCTTTGACCCTTAGGAAGCTTCCTTTCATGATGGTGGCCACCAAGCCCCTCTAGATCCTGACCACCACCACGCCCACTGCCTCTGCCCAGCCCTCGTCTCCCCTTCCTGGGCATGCATCCCCCACACCCGCTGAGCTCTCGTGTGCAGCACACAGGTGCCAGTCATCTTTTGTCCAGACAGAGCTTACGTCCGGCTCCCCTGGCCCCTGGCCATGCCTGCAGTGAGGGGCACACCTCCCCACTAGCCTGGATCTTCAGTGCCTGGAAGCAGGAGGCTCTTGGAAAATTCTGGTTGAGCAACTAAGTGAACGTGAGAGGCAGACATGGGCTCAGAAATGGCCAGCAGCCCAGCCAACCTCCCATCTCTGCCTCCCTTGCCTCACTGGAGAGCGTTTTCCTGGGGCTCAGGGCTGATGACCCGATGGGGCCAGGGCCCCTTCCGGCACAAGCCAAGCTGCCGGCTTCTGGCATCTCCCGATGGGAGCAGGGAGCAGAGACCAACCCTGACACTTGTCTTCTAGGGAGAAAACGTGTTCTTCTTGGTGACCAATTTCCTTGTGACGCCAGAACAAGTTCAGGGCAGATGCCCAGAGGTAAGGCTGCCTGAGGGCTTCCCAGCGGGTCCCTAGTTCCAGAATCTCTTGCTGCTGTCCCCCGTGAGGTGTCCAGGCCCCTCCCCATCCTGATCTCTGGCACTCTGGGCACTCTGGAGGTTGTCAGGGTAACACCCAGAACGGGGCACAGTGCTCAGGTGGGCTCTTATAATAGCAAGAGGCAAGCTGGGGGACTTCCCTGGTGGTGCAGTGGTTAAGTATCCACCTGCCAATGCAGGGGACACGGGTTCGATCCTTGGTCCCACATGCTGTGGAGCAACTAAGTCCCTGTGCCACAACTACTGAGCCCATGCGCCACAACTGCTGAAGCCCACTTGCCTAGAGTCCATGCTCTGCAACAAGAGAAGCCACCACAATGAGAAGCCCGCGCCCCACAATGAAGAGTAGCCCCCGCGCGACACAACTAGAGAAAGCCAGCACGCAGCAACGAAGACCCAGTGCAGCCCCCCAAAAAAAAACAAACCAGGCAAGCCCTTTTCTACGCACAGCCTCTATTAACGTGTGCTGGGGCAGCTTCCATTTTTGTGCACAAACAACACACTCCTGCTTATGCTGTGCTCAGTGTCCCTTATGGTCTCTGGGTACTTTTCACTACAACTGTGGTCAAGCCCGTCTCCTGCCATCTTCAGATCCATTTCTTATCCAGAAATGCAGATCCTCCCCCTGAAATCTCACCTTTTCCCCTTGCCTAGGGATGTCCCAGGGATCCAGCCTCTGTCACAGAGCCCACTGACTCTTCTCTCCAGCTGTGGATTTTTTTCCAATTTTTAAAATTGTGATAACATACATGTAACATAGAATTTACCATCTTAACCATTTTTAAATGTACAGTTTCCTAGCTGTGGATTTTGTTTGAACAGTCAGGAACCAGGACATAGCCTTGGAAGCCTACCTCCATGGTGACATCTTTCTTTAATCGAGGCTAAAAGTTAATCGCTTGCTGGGCTGGAGAGTAACTGTGTGGTCCCTGCCCCTAAGTCCTGGTTGTTGGTCCCACCACAGTTGCTGGGGATGTCACATGTCCCTGGTCGGCCCCATCCTCAGAGGAGGTGATGTGTGTGCACTGGGCAAACGCACGATGTCCTTCCCTTTCCAAATGCTCAGACGACGCCTATTTATTGTTCAGTATGTGGACTGTCCTGAAATTTTTCTGGGGCCATGGTTCTGCATTTTCTGGAATCCATGGGATTCCTCTTTGCCCTGTGTCCTGGCTTCTGGCTTGTCCCATGAAACTGACCACCAGGTCTGACCACCCGGCTTCCTGAGAGCAGCTCCTCTGAGGGTCCTGGTCGTCTGGTCCCTCCCAGCACACCCACTGTGCTTCCTGTAGTGTTAGAGCTTCAGAAACCTGCTGAGCCTCCCCCGGGGCTGCAGAAGTCCAGCCCGCATACGCCAAGGAGCTTCTGCACAGACGGCCCAGCCACAATGCCAGGTCCTGTGACAGGGGCAGAGGCTGCAGCTGGGAGCCCCAGGGAGGCACCTCCTCTGCCAGCCCAGGGCCTCAGGAAGGGTTTCCCACTGGACTCAGAGGCTCAGTCAGGATCTTGAGGCTGTCCAGGCAGAGGGGGCTGCGTGGGCAAAGGCCCCTGCTGTATGGGGTGAGGCACCTCTGGGGTCACCTGCTGCTCAGTGGGGTTGGAGCCTCTATTTGGACTGGAGTGGGAAGGGTGGAGCCCAAGATATCAGGGCCCCAAGAGCCCTGCTGTGGAGCTGAGCTTGATCACAGGAGCATGGGGGGTGCAGAGGGGCTCAGGGGAGGGGCGCTTCATCTTCTGTGCCTTGGGAGGGACGATTCGGGCTGCTGGATGGAGGAGGATGAGGCTGAGATGGGGACCCATGTTGGTCACCATGGGGTCTGGACAAAGGAGATGGTGGCCCAGCCAGGGTGGAGAAGAGGGGCAGATTCAGGACGCAGGTAGGGACAGCAAGGCAGAGCAGGTGGCTCCACACTGTCCTCTGCCCTCTAATCACATTTGCTCAGAGCCCCTGAGCCCTTCTTACCACCGGATGCTGTGTCCCCCCTGCTGCCCCTGAACTGGGTGCCCTGGGCAGCAGCGTCAAGCCTCAGCCGGGACAGAACTACAGAACTGCGTCCGTGAGGCTGTGCCTTCCTTTCGGGGCCTGGGACCCCCGGAAAGCTCACCACCTTCCCCTCTTCGCTGATCCCCAGAACTCTGTCGCTGTGTGCAGGCACCTATGTCCCTGTTTTACAGAAGAACCAGCAGGAAAGAGAGGAGCCTGTGTACTTCCCAGGCCCCTCCCACCAGGGCCGCCCCCTTGGTCGGCCCCCAGCGCCTCCGCCTGGGCATGAACTCACCTTCCCCACCGTCCTGCCATCTTCCCTGTTCTGTCCTCTGAATTGGACCAGAGGAGCTGGGCCTGGATGAACCACTTCTTTTTTTTTTTAATATTTATTTATTTATTTGGTTGTGTGGGGTCTTAGTTGCGGCAGGCGGTCTCCTTAGTTGCGGCTCGCCAGCTCCTTAGTTGAGACATTCCAACTCTTAGTTGCGGCATGTGGGATCTAGTTCCCTGACCAGGGATTGAACCTGGGCCCCCTGCATTGGGAGCGCAGAGTCTTATCCACTGCGCCACCAGGGAAGTCCCCCTGGATGAACCACTTCTGCCCCCTGCAGAAGTAGCAGGGCAGGAGTCTTGCTCGGCCTTGGAATACAGCAATCGCACCCCTACTCAGCCGGGGCTGTTCGCCCCCCCCTTTCATTTGCACCCTCCAGCTTTCTCTTGTGCCCCCAAACTCAGGGATCCCTGAGGGGCTAAGGCAGGGAGGGGCGTGTCCCTGTGGACTGCAGGGCAGGTCACGGAGGAGGCATCCCTTGGCAAGTCTGCTCTCTCACCCCTAGCACCCCTCCATCCCGCTGGCTAGCTGCTGGGCCGACCAGGACTGTCCTGAAGGGGAGACAGGGACCCACAGCCACGGTAACCGGCCCCCCCAACCCCCACCTTGCAGTGCTTCCACTGGAGTGGAGGCTCTGGGGGCCTGGTGGGACCCTGGGTGGCTCACCAGTGCACGTGGTGCCTCTGCATCTCTCTGTCAACGGCCCCCTCCCCACCCCTCCCCAGGCCCCATGGAGATTTGAGGGCCTGGAGTTTGTCTTGCATTTTCAAGGCATAAAAACGGGCCAGTGCGTAGTGTTCAACGGGACCCACAGGACCTGTGAGATCCGGGGCTGGTGCCCAGTGGAGAGTGGTGCTGTGCCCGTGTAAGTCTCCCCTCCATCCTCCACCCCTGCCCCAGGACCACAGAGCCTGCCACTCCCCTCCCCCCCCACCCCCCCACCCGCCCCGCAGGAAGCCCCTGCTGGTCCAGGCCGAGAACTTCACGCTGTTCATCAAAAACACCGTCACCTTCAGCAAGTTTAACTTCTCCAAGTAAGGTGGGGGGGTCCTGGCTGGCCGAAGACCCTCCGTGTCCCCTGCCTGGCCTGACCCCTGCCCGCTCCTCTCAGGTCCAATGCCTTGGACACCCAGGACCCAACATATTTCAAGCGCTGCCGCTACGACCCGCGCTCCAGCCCCTCCTGCCCTGTGTTCCGTATCGGGGACCTCGTGGCCGCAGCTGGAGGGGTCTTTGAGGACCTGGCACTGCTGGTGGGTCTGTGGAGGGGGCAGGGTTCTGGGAGGGCTGGGAGAGGGCCCTGGGCCCCAAGCCGGTGGAGCAGTGCTGTGCTGTGTGCAGGGCGGTGCCATGGGCGTCCACGTCCACTGGAACTGCGACCTGGACTCCAGGGGCTCTGACTGCTGGCCCCACTACTCTTTCCAGCTGCAGGAGTGGACCTACAACTTCAGGTGTGGCCCCCACTGCCCACCTGCTCCGAGCCAGGTTCTCGTCTGCCTGTCCTCCTGTGGCGGCCAGGGCAGACCACCCCTCCCAGAACTCTGGATGCCCGCTGTGTGTGGGAGGGGGGCCCAAGGGAAGGAGGAGGTGGTCTCAGCTCCACGACCCCCAACACAGGTTCCATCCAGCCTCCCTCCTGAGCCCTACCCCCTCCACCCCACGCCCCCTGCTGCTGCTGGGACCCCTCCCCCAGCCCCTCCTCCCCCATCCTGCCTCCAGCACCTCCCTCCACTGCACAGGGGGCTTTCTTTTTTACTTTTCCCTTAAGGTTTTATCAAAAAATTTACAAAAATCTATAGAAAAGTTCAAAGATTAGTACCGTGAACACCCATATAGCTGTCATCTGGGTTCACCAGGGTTTTTTGTTTTGTTTTGTTTTTACCATTTTGACACGTTTGCTTTCTCTCTCCTCTCTAGACTGAGCTGGATATATTTAGATAGATTTCTAACCAAACCATTTGAAAGTAACAAGCAGATGTCTGGCAGACACTCACCACTCCCCAGGGTGTCCTGAGAATAAGGACCTTTCCCAAGTGACCGCTGTCCTGTTGTCACATTCAAGAAATTTAACATTGGCAGAATGAATCTAATATTTAAATTTCCCCAATTGTGCCAATAATAGTCCGAAATCTTTTTATTTTCCAATCCAGGGTGTACTCAAGGAACTTGCATTGCATTTATTCTCATGCCTTTGAGTCTCCCAAGCAGACCTTCCCCTGCTGCTGCCCAGTGGGATCCTATCTTTCTGCCACCTCATGTCCCCTCGTCACTTGCATGCACACACACGCGAGCACACGCGCGTGTGCGCTTGCGCACAGACACACACGAGCGGACCTTGCCTGGACTGGTTTCACTGACCTCCCCTGCCCTTTGCAGCTATGTGGAGCTGGCCCCCACCCATGCTGTGCTCCCCTTAGCTCTGTGCTCTCGCTGGTGCTGCTTTGTCTAGAACTCCTTCTTGATCCCTGGAAAACCAACCTGCGTGTCCCCCACTGCAGAAAGCCTTCCCTGGTTCTCAGGGGAGAGTGAGCTCCCCCCTCTGGACCCTCACAGCCCTGGGCCTGCCCCCCAGCTCCCCCCGCCCCAACTGCAGGTGTCTATTTAGAGACCTCTCTGCCCCATCCCCTCAGCAGGCAGGGAGCTCCTGAGAGGCGGGTCCTGCTTGCTCTTTCCCTGTATCCTCAGCAAACAACCCAGGACTCAGGTTAGGGCTGGGGGTTTGTGGAGTCAGTGGGTGAGTAAGATGGAGGCCTGGGAGGGCCAGCCTGGCCGGGAAGCAGGCAGAACAGGCCACCAGACTCTCTCCTGCCCCCAGGACGGCCACTCACTGGTGGGAGGCCTCGGGTGTGGAGGCCCGGAGTCTGCTAAAGCTCTACGGGATCCGTTTTGACATCCTCGTCACTGGGCGGGTAGGTGGGCAGGGGAGGGTGGGTGGGGGGTGACAGGCACGGCTTAGAGGCTCACCCAGGTCTCTCAGGCAGGGAAGTTCGGGCTCATCCCCACATTCATCACTCTGGGCACAGGAGCAGCTTGGCTGGGCGTGGTGAGTCTGGCTAAAGTGGGCTCCCTCTGGCTTCAGTGAACATGGGCCCAGGCCCATCCAATGGCACAGCCGAGCCCCATGATGTTAGGTCTAGTTGCGGGGAGGTCTGGGGAGGTGGCGGGAGGGCGGGTTGGGGGCCGGGACACAGGTCAGTCCTGTCTCTCCCAGATCACCTTCCTCTGTGACCTGCTGCTGTTGTACGTGGATGGAGAAGCTCATTTCTACTGGAGGACCAAGTATGAGGAGGTAAGCTGCCGGCCTGCCTGGCCCCTGGGCTCTGCTACACTTCTGGGGAACGTCGGCCTGAGCCCTGACCTGCTGTCCTCATCTGCAGGCAAAAGCTCCAAAGGTGACTGCCAGCCCTGAGCAGACAAAACCGGCATCTGCACCCCTGTACCTGGCTGCCCAGGCTCCTTAGAGGGGGCCCAGCGCCTGTACCAACGGCCAGGGCTGCTACCAGGAGCTGGACACCAAAGCCTTGGCCCTGGCCCCCGCTTGCTGGCCCATTCCTGAGGCCTGTTCCCTGCTGTCGGGGGTCGGGGCTGGGAAGGGAGGGGCCTCGCCTTGGGAACCTCATGGATGGAGCCCCAGCAGGACCAGGGCAGGGAGTGGGAGAATTCCATCCTTAAACTCCCAGGCACACTGTCCCTACCCTGACTCTGGCCTCGGCAGGGTGCTGCCCAGGGAGCAGCAAAAGCCGCTATTGCACAGAGACCTGCAGCGGAACATGTCCCAGGGCGCTGGTCACAAGGGCTCCAGCTGTGTCTGGAGAACTCTCTCCCAGCTCTGTCACCAGGGCTTCCAGCAGCGGCCACTCACCAGTGGTCAGCACAGACCCTCCACTGGCCGTGCAGACTCCAGCCCTCTCCCCCGGCAGCACCCCCATTGTAGGTAGAGCCCCCACCCTCTCAGCGCTGTTCCAGGGTCTGTGCTGCCATAGTCTAGAGCAGGGTAGAAAGAGGTCTGACAAGAGGGCTGTCTCTGCTGCTCTGGTGCTGGGTGCCTGGGGCTCGTCCCCACCCAGTCTGGGGAGTCATCCATGGAATTCATATTGGGGCAGGCAGATGACCCAACCCACTAGGACCCGGCAATGGCGCATGCACCAGCCCTTCCCGGTGGTGGCCCTCAGACTGTGGAGGGCTGGGATTGGGAGAAGAGGATGGAGAAGCTGAGCCAGTGGTCACTGGGTCCTTTGGGACCATCTGTGTGCTCCTTGGTGACACCCAGCCCAACCTCCTGGAACTTGTGGGGGTGGGGAGAATGTATATCTGGAATTCACTGCTACCCAAGGTCACACACCTAAGAACCAGCCCGAGGCAACTGCTCGAATGAGGCCCTGTCCTTCCCTTCGAGTGGAGCCCAGTGGCCAGAAGGAATGCCCCAAACAAATTCCAGAGGCCCCGGCAGGCTGGCCTGGATCTGGCTGTGACATCCTCACAGGGTCTGAGTCCTGCCCGCTGGAGAACTCCCCATGCGGCAGGGAGCCTACAGCTGGGAGGGAGGTACTGGCTGCAGGGGTCTGACCCTGTCTTGGCTCCAGGGCAGCGGCAGGGGTTTGGGAGGGCCCACCTGGGAGGCGAGGGGCTGCTTTCTCACGGGGCCCGGTGACCAGGCATGCTGGCCGCTTGCCAGGGCAGTGACATGGGCCAGCTGGGGAGGGCAGGGTTGGGGTTCAGGCTGGGCTAGCATCTGGAACCATCTGGCATCTGGAGCCTCAGCAAAGCCTTGGGGTCCCTGCTGCCTCTCAATCCCCAGAGCAGTGTCCCTGGGGAGGCAGGCCACAAAGGTCAGGGTGAGAGAACATGGCCCTGAGGTCTTTACCGGGGCGGGGTCCCATGTACGGGGCCCAAAGAAAGCTGATGTATGGCTTCAGGGTCCGGGAGTAAAGCCTGTCAACAGCAGCTTCCTGCGTGCTTCTTACAGGCAGAGACAGGAGCTAGTGGTGCCTGTGGTGGGCGCAGCACCACCTGGGAGACCAGTGGGCAGTGCAGGGTGGGCCTGGGGACCCCACCCCAAGGACCAGGGGGGCTGGAAGGCACTTGGGGCAGGTTCAGGCTCTTGCGCACCCATCCCCTGGGGCAGCTGGAGAGCAGCACCAGGGTCTGAGCTTGGAAACAGCTGCTGCCTCAGTCTGCACACAGTGCGCACCCCAGCGTAGCCACGCAGGCATGTGGATATGTGCTTGAAGCTGTGTGTGTGCCTGTGTGGGTGTGCCTCTGCCTCCCCAGGCAGGCCTCAGGCACATGCCATGCTCTGGAGAAACCACGGGGACCCCGAACTCTGCTGCCCTTTCTAGGTGGCCTCCTTGGGGCCCGGGCACTTCTGTCTGTACCCATCCTCCAGAGGAGGGGAACCTGACACTGCCCCTCTGTACCTGGTGCATATGGGTGTATGTATAGCGTCTTCTGAGCAGGGCAGAGGGCACTGGCCTGAGTGTCCTCGACTCAGGGCTGTCCCAGGGCTGGCATCTCCCCCTTGCAGAACTTCTGCACCTTTGCTTTGCACTGGGGACAATCACGTGGTTCCTGGGGACAGGTGAGGACTCAGTGCCACAAAGAACAATGGACACAACACAGGCCACATGGCTGGCTAAGCAGTTATTATCATGGATCCCTGAGGCTGGGGCTTCTTCCCCACCCGTCCTACCCCACCTGCCCAGGTTCCTGGAGTTGGTCATAAACTGGAAGGCACTGCGCAAAGAGTCCACCACACCAGCGCTGGCCACACCGGCTCCAAAGACTCGAAGCTCGGCCCCTGAACTACAGTCCAAAGGACCCCCTAGCATGGGCAGGCCCGCAAACCGGAGCTGCCTTGGATGGAGGGCAGGCAGCTCTCATGGACTGCTGGGCTCCTGGGCTGGCGTCTGGCTGGGGGGCTGCACGACCTGCACTGTCTCCTCCAGGCTGCCGCTAGGGAAAACCACATAGCGTGTGATGGTCACCCCCGGCAGCTCCCGCTGGTTCTCCTTGCTGTGCCAGATGCCGTAGCCGAAATATACCAAGAGTCCTGCAGGGGTGGTGCGAGCATGAACGGCAGGTCCCAGCCCTGCTCGCCCTCCTCACCCTCCTTCTGCAGCCGGCCCAGGACACCAGCCTGGCTCCCCACTCACCGATCAGCAGCCAGATGGAGAAGCGCACCCAGGTCAGGTAGCTCAGCTTCAGCATGAGGCAGATGTTGAGGAGAATGCTCAGGGCTGGAATCAGGGGCACCATGGGGATCTGAAGGGGCAAGGGTAGTGGGCTGGGCTGCAGGGGAGGCTGCTGGCCCAGGGCCCAACTGCTCTAGAGGCCTCAGAGCCTTTCTCTGCCTCTGGAGATTCTGGAGACCAGGGCACGCTCGCGGACACAGGTGGATGTGCATGCTACCTCCCCAGCCTGTGAGCCGTGGTCATCTCGCTGCAGCGGAGGATGCGGGGGAGAAGGGAGCTGGTGGGCTGACAGCAAGTGGGTGTTGGGAGTGGAGGGAGGTACCTGGAAGGTGTCTTGCTGGCGTTGCTGCTGGTGGGCCCCCAGGACAAGGAGACTGAGCAGAAACATGATGCCGCAGAGCAGAAGCAGCAGGATGTAGCCCCAGCGAGGGAGGTGCAGGGCTGAGTCCCCGAAGATCAGCACGCAGCCCAGGGTGATGGCTGAGGCCACCAGGACGCAGATCGCTGAAGCCACGGCCACTCCAGGGCTGCACCTATCCAGGAAGCCCAAGTAGGGCCTCAGGGCTGGCCGCAGCTGCCCAGGCTCGGGGGCTGGAACCTGCTCGGTGCCCACCAGCTCTATGTGGTCTGAGAAGGAGTTGTACTCCTTGGCCGCAGGGCGGGGGCTGGCTGGGCTTGGGGAACTGGACAGAGGGACCTTCTGGAATCGCAGCACGATAATGCTGATGGCCACGAAGCTGTAGGCCAGCAGTGTGCCGATGGACAGGAACTGGACCAATGCCTCGAGGTCCAGCAGCAGCGCCACCAAAGCCGTGAGAACCCCGAACACCAGGATGCCTACCAGAGGCACCTGTGTCCGGGGGTGCACGTAGGCAAATGCCTGGAAGAAGAGCCCATCGGCGGCCATGGCGTAGATGATGCGGGGAAGGCAGAAGAGACCGTTGAGCAGGACAGTGGTCATGGCTGCAGCAGAGGGCGGGGGCTGGTCAGCACGGCACATAGGCACCCCAGGGGCCATGGCTGGGGCACCTCGGGAGCATGCGCATGAGTCTGTCTGGGTTCTCAGAGTGAGCCTGAGTGCCTGTGGGGTGCAGGATTGTCACTCCCCCAACCCAGGAGTGGGACACCTCAGTTTAGGTCACAGGCCATTGGGGAATCTGGTGAAGGCTGAGTACCTCTGTCCAAGAAAGGACACAGAAGCAAACGCCCAGACCGACATACCATGTAAAATGGGGAGCAGGGTGAGTAGGTCTCTGCTAACAAGCCTGGGTGGAGTCTAATAATTAGCCCTTTCCCACGTCCATTATACAACTGGTAAAACTGAGGCCCAGCTGGAGATGTGTTCCCCAGGAGGCCAGGGCAGGACCCCACTTACCGCAGATGGAGCCAGTCGCCACGAGGTAGCCAGCCCAGCTGTAGCCCCGCTGGTAGAAGGCATCAGCGAGTGCTGAATTAGGGTCCAGGCTGTGCCAGGGCACCATGAGGGTGAGCACAGTGGAGACCAGGATGTAGGCGCTGGCCGCGAGGCCAAGCGAGATGGCAATGGCCAGGGGCACAGCTCGCTTCGGGTTCCGGGCCTCCTCACTAGAGGCGGCAATGACGTCAAAGCCCACGAAGGCGTAGAAGCAGGTCGCGGTGCCAGACATGATACCGGAGAAGCCGAAGGGCGCAAAGCCACCCTCCTCCTTGCCCCAGTTGTGTGAGCGGGCGAGGACGAACCCCAGGATGATGATGAAGAGGATGACGACCATGCTGATGGCAGATAAGGTGTGGTTGAGCCAGGAGGAGACACGGGCTCCGCAGGAGACGAAGGTGGAGGCCAAAAGTAGGATGCCGGCAGCCAGGAAGTCAGGATATCTGGCCAGGAGGGGCACCTGCCAGATGCCCACATGGGCCTCGGTGAAGTTGCGGATGTGGTGGTCGAACATGGCGTCCAGGTAGCCGCTCCAGGCGCGGGCCACAGCAGCACCAGCTATGACGTACTCGAGCACCAGGTTCCAGCCGATGAGGAAGGCCCACAGCTCGCCCATGGACACGTAGGTGAACAGGTAGGCAGAGCCTGTGCGGGGCACGCGTGCCCCAAACTCCGCGTAACACAGGGCCGCCAGCAGGGAGGCCACGGCGGCCACAGTGAAGGACACAATCACGGCCGGGCCGGTTATTTCCTTGGCCACGGTGCCGGTGAGCACATAGAGGCCTGAGCCCACCATGGCCCCCACTCCCAGCAGGGTTAGGTCCAGTGCAGACAGGCAGCGCTGCAGCGATGTCTCCATGGTGGCCTCCTCCAGCGGCTTCAGCCGTTTCAGCTTCTGGCAGAAGCGCGCCAGGCCGGCAGTGCTGGGCAGTCCTGAAGCCATTGCAGGCAGCTGAGAGGAGCACCAAGCCGGCTGCTGGCACCTACCAGGGCCAGAGGGGAGTGACAGGCTGCCCAGCCTTCCGTCCTCCCTCTGATCCCACCCAGGGGTAGTGAGCGTGCTTAACACTGGCTTGCTGGAGGGCAGGGCTGGGACGGGTGGGTGGGAGGCCCTCTCTGCCTCAGGGGCTCCATGGTGGAGCCGAATCTGGGCCTGTTGGTGGGGGTGGGGGTGGACCCTGAGGGTGAGGAGGGGGCAGCCCCAGGGAGCATGGCTGGGAGCCAAGCCTCTGTGATCTGGGATCCCAGAGCGAGGTGGAAACCCGAGGCTTTCCGGGAGCTGGGCCAGGCCTCCAGGACGCGGAACAGGAGCGGAGCTGCAGCCCTGGGCGTAGCCCAGGCGGCCACCTGGCCCCAGACATTGCGGTTCCCCCCTTCCCCGCCCCGCCGGACTGGAGGAACAGCGCACCTGATGCGAGCCGGGGCGCCCTGGGTGTGGCGCCGGATCCCCGGGCTTGGCGCTGCACTGCCGGCCCCAACATGCCGCCGCCGCCCCTGGAGCCAGTTTCGCCTCACCCTGTCCCCAGGTACCTGAACCTTCGCCTCCTCCTGGGCCTGAATCTGTTTCCGCAGGACTCTGCAACCCACCTACTGTCGCCACTGCCACTGCCGTCGCTGTCGCTGCCGCTCTGCGTGCTGAGCCTGCCCCGCCTGCGGGTGAGGTCTGCGCACAGAGCCCGCCCCAACCCCCAGGGCGCCAGACCCAGCACCAGGCCCCACCTCGCTGTCACAAACACCCTGTAGCCCACCCCCTCTTAACTCACCAGGTCCTAGGGATGCCCTATCACTGTGTCTGCTTCACAGATAAGGAAGCCCAGGCCACCAGAGTGGCCTCGAAGCCAGGTGCAGGTTAAGGTCCAGGTCTGGGGGTGGGGGTCTGGAGCCCACCCGCGTTCCACTGGGGCAGACACCCTCCTTGATCCCTCCTCCCCACATGTGCACTCCACCCCACTGGGCACCATCCAGCCACCCCCAACTCTGGGGGTGTGGGGGCGCAGGAGTCAGGCAGGCCCTGGTAAGCTGAGGGTAGAGGTCTGGCTGAGTGGCCCTGGACAGTCCAGACCTCCCCCGCACAGTGGGATGGCAGGGAGCCACCTCACACATTGACGAAAGAGTGCTTGGCTTAGGAATGTCCTGTGAATTGGCAGAATGCACGCTGGCTGTTCTGAGCTTCTTGTTCCAGACAATGTCTCCAAAAGAGGAAGCAGTCTCCTGGAGACAACGCACAGCCCTCTAGCCCAGGATGCCCCTCGGGCCCCTCCTAGCCAAGGAGCACCTGCATCAGGCCAGGAGGACCCTGGGGGACCCCACAGCAGCCCCCCACTCATGGATGTCAGTGAGAGGCACGGTGTACTGAGCACCTACACCATGCCTGGCCCTACATCATGGACAGTCCCCGCGTCCCATCACATGACAAGGCATGTTTATTCCTGGGACTGAGGGGTCTTTGTCCTGCTCTTGCCACTTCTTTGAAAATGAAAAGGTGGGTGTGACAGGGTGTTTACTTGTTCACAGCAGAATGATGACAATCCATCCAAGCAAACCAAAACCAAAATGGATAGCCTTTTCTCCCAGAACTTTGTACGTGTTTTCAGGTTTATATGTGGTTTGTGGAATAGGATTTTAAGGGCACCTGCCACCTATCTGGTTCAGTGGGCTCGTGACAGGATGGTGGACTCCCTGGTAAGATGGTGCCACTTGGAGCACTCTGCCTTAGCCAGCCCCCTTGCTTCCTTCTGTTATTTGGCTGATAATGTCTTGAGCTTTTCAGATGGGGTCCCACTTCCTGCAGGGAAGATGTCCCCCTCGCTTTTCTCCCATGTGGCCTCAACAGAACTGAGCAGGTGTTCCTTGTTCTGAAATGCCTCCACAAAAATCCAGAAAAATGCATTTCAAACCAAGAGGGTTGGGCAGTTTTGTAACAGGAGGTCCCGAGAGGCCTTACCGATGACCCCTTGAGAGGTGGTGTGCAGTGCTTCATGGAACTGACTTTGTATCTACCCAGAGAAACACTCTTACCATAGGCACTAACACCCAATGGATATTTGACGCCAAGCGCAATTGACGCAGTGAACTGTAAACTTCCAAGGGTATGGCTGGGACCCCTGTGAGCAAGGCAGTTACACAGAGGAGCACCAGGAGAATACAGTGAAAATAAAGCACCAAAAAATAAAGGAAGAAGAAGGAAGGAACACTTCCCAACTCGTTCTACAAGGCCAGGACTATCCTGACACCAAACCCAACAAAGACATCACAAGAAAAGTACAGCTCAATATCCCTTAAGAATATAGATGGGGGGCTTCCCTGGTGGCACGATGGTTAAGAATCCGCCTGCCAATGCAGGGGACATGGGTTTGATCCCTGGCCCAGGAAGATCCCACATGCCGCGGAGCAGATAAGCCCGTGTGCCATAACTACTGAGCGTGTGCTCTAGAGCCGATGCTCTGCAACAAGAGAAGCTATGACAATGAGAAGCCCGCACACTGCACGAAGAGTAGCCCCCGCTTGCCTCAACTAGAGAAAGCCCGTGAGCAGCAACGAAGACCCAACACAGCCAAAAATAAAAATAAATAAATAAACTTATTAAAAAGAATATAGATGGGAATTCCCTGGCCATCCAGTGGTTAGGACTCTGTGCTTCCTGCAGGGGGCATGGGTTCGATCCCTGGTAGGGGAACTAAGGTTTCGCATGCTGCGGGCTCGGTCAAAAAACAGAGAGAGAGAGAGAGAGAGAATATAGACACAGAATTTATCAACAAAATACTAGCAAATCGAATTCAGGAAAGTATAAAAAAGGAGCAAGTGAGATTTATCCCAGGAATGCAAAATTGATTTAACATATGAAAATCAATCAATGTAGGGACTTCCCTGGTGGCACAGTGGACAAGACTCCGTGCTCCCAAGGCAGGGAGCCTGGGTTCAATCCCTGGTCAGGGAACTAGATCCCACATGCATGCCGCAACTAAGAGTTCGCATGCCACAACTAGGGAGCCCGGGAGCCTCAACTAAGATCTGGTGCAACCAAATAAATAAATAAATAAAATAAAATCAATCAATGTAATACACCATACTAATAAAGGACGAAAACCACATGATCATCGCAACAGACAGAAAAAATATTCAACAAACTAGGAATCGAAGGACTGTCCTCAACCTGATAAAGACCATCTATGAAAAACCTTCGGCTGCTATACTTAATGGTGAAAGACTGAAAGCGTCCCCTTCCCATCAGGAATATAAGGATGTACGCTCTCACTTGTATTGAATGTTGAATACCACTTGTATTCAACATTTTACTGGAGGTTCTAGCCATGGCAATTTGGTGAGAAAATGAAATAAAAGGAATCCAGATAGGAAGAAGGAAAACTGTCTCTAGTCACAGATGACATGACCCTGTGTATAGAAAATCCTAAAGTATTCACACACACACAAATACTACAACTAATAAGCAAGTTTAGCAAAGGTACAGGATTGAAGATTGATATAAAAAATCAATTACAGGGACTTCCCTGGTGGCACAGTGGTTAAGAATCTGCCTGCCAGAGGCTTCCCTGGTGGCGCAGTGGTTGGGGATCTGCCTGCCAATGCAGGGGACACGGGTTGGAGCCCTGGTCTGGGAGGATCCCACATGCCACGGAGCAACTGGGCCTGTGAGCCACAATTACTGAGCCTGTGCGTCTGGAGCCTCTGCTCCGCAACAAGAGAGGCCGCGATAGTGAGAGGCCCGCGCACCGCGATGAAGAGTGGTCCCCACTTGCTGCAACTGGAGAAAGCCCTCGCACAGAAACGAAGACTCAACACAGTCATAAATAAATAAATAAATAATAATAATAGCCTGGGAAGACTCCGTTGATGGATGTGCCATTAAAAAAAAAAAAAAAAATCTGCCTGCCAATGCAGGAGACACGGGTTCGATCCCTGGTCTGGGAAGATCCCGCATGCCACAGAGCAACTAAGCCCGTGTGCCACAACTACTGAGCCTGTGCTCTAGAGCCCGCGAGCCACAACTACTGAGCCTGTGTGCCACAACTACTGAAGCCTGCGTGCCTAGAGCCCATGCTCCTCAATGAGAGAAGCCACCGCAATGAGAAGCCGCACACTGCAACGAAGAGTAGCCCCCGCTCACCGCAACCAGAGAAAGCCCGCGTACAGCAGCAAAGACTCAACACAACCATAAATAAATAAATAAATAAATAAATAAATAAATAAATAAAAATCAATTACATTTCTATACACTAGCAATGAACTATTCAGAAATGAAATTAAGAAAACAATTCTGCTTACATAGCATCAAAAATAATAAATTTATTTTTAAACATACTTAGAATAAATTTAACAAAAGAAATGCAAGACTTGTACATGAAAATGTGCTAAACATCATTGAAAAAAATTAAAGAAGACCTAAACAAGCGGAAACACAACCCATGTTCATGGACTAGAAGACTTCATATGGTCAAGATGGCAGTATATTCCCCAGATTGGTCTGCATATTCAGTGCAATCCCTATCAAGATCCCAACTGCCTATTTTGCAGAAATTATCAAGCTGATCCTAAAGATCATATGGAGATGCAAGGGACCCAGAATAGCCAAAACAATTTTGAAAATGAACAAAGTTGGAGGACTCACACTTCCTTATTTCTAAACTGACTACAAAGCTACAGTAATCAAGACAGTGTGTTACAGGGACTTCCCTGGTGGCCCAGTGGCTAAGACTCCACACTCCCAATGCAGGGGGCCTGGGTTCGATCCCTGGTCACGGAACTAGATCCCACATGCCGCAACTAAAGATTCTGCACGCCGGGACCAAAAGATCCCGCATGCCACAACGAAGATCCTGCACGCAGCAATGGAGATCCCATGTGTTGCAACTAAGACCCGGTGCAGCCAAATAAATAAATATTAAAACAAAAAAAGTGTGTTATTGAAATAAGGATAGACATATAGATCAGTGAAATAGGATTGAGAGTCCAAAAATATGTCCAGTTAACTTTTTTTTAAATAAATTTATTTATTTTATTTACTTTTGGCTGCATTGGGTCTTTATTGCGGTGCGCGGGCTTCTCATTGCAGAGCACAGGCTCTAGGCACGCAGGCTTCAGTAGTTGTGGCACCCAGGCTCAGTAGTTGTGGCTTGTGGGCTCTAGAGCACAGGCTCAGTAGTTGTGGCACACAGGCTTAGTTGCTCTGCGGCATGTGGGATCTTCCCGGACCAGGGCTCGAACCCGTGTCCCCTGCATTGGCAGGTGGATTCTTAACCACTGAGCCACCACGGAAGCCCCGTCCAGTTAACTTTTACAAATTTATAGCCAATTTAAATTTATGGCCAGTTTATGGCCTTTTGATTTAAAAAAATAGACTTTATTTTTTAGAGCAGTTTTACGTTTGCAGGAAAATTAAACAAAAGGTGGAGTTCCCACATACCCCCGCCCCTACACATGCACAGCCTCCTCCACTATCAACATCCTCTGCCAGATTGGTACACTGGGTGTAATCGATGAACCTACATTGACACATTATTATCACCTCCAGTCCACAGTTTACATCAGGGTTCACTCTCGGTCACGTACATGCTATGGGTTTTGAAGAATGTATAATGACACATATACACCATTACAGTATCATGCAGAATTGTTTCAGCACTGTAAAAATCCTCTGTGCATCACCTATTCATCCCTCCTTCCCCACTAACCTCTGGCAACCACTGATCTTTTTATTGGCTCCACAGTTTTGCCTTTTCCAGAATGTCATGCAGTTGGAATCATACAGTATGTAACCTTTTCAGATACGAGTGTATGAGTTTAAGGTTGTCTTATGTCCTTTTTTTTTTTTTTTTTTTGGTCATATGTCTTTTCATGGCTTGATAGCTCATTTCTTTTTAGTGTTAATATTTCTTGTCTGGATGTACAACAGTTTATTTACCCATTCACCTACTGAAGGACATTTTTTTTTTTTTGGCCGTGCTGAGCGGCTTGTGGGATTTTAGTTCCCCAACCAGGGGTTGAACTGAGGCCCTCGGCAGTGAGAGTGTGGAGTCCTAACCACTGGACCACCAGGGAATTCCCCTGAAGGACATTTTGGTTGCTTCCAAGTTTGGTAAGTATGAATAAATCTGCTATAAACATCCATGTGCAGGTTTTTGTGCAGAAGTAAGTTTTCAACTCTTTTGGGTGAATACCAAGGAGTGTGATTACTGAATCATATGATAAGAATATGTTTAGTTTTGTGAAAAATCACCAAACTGTCTTCCAAGGTAGCCCACCAGAATGTTCTGTGTTCCCACCAGCACTGACTGAGAGTTCCTGTTGCTCCACATCCTCACCAGCATTTGTTGTTGTCAATGTATTGGATTTTGGCCATTCTAATAGGTGTGTTGTGGTATCTCACTGTTGTTTTGTTTTTTTTGGTTTTTTTAAATTAATTAATTAATTAATTTACTTTTGGCTGTGTTGGGTCTTCGTTTCTGTGCAAGGGCTTTCTCTAGTTGTGGCGAGTGGGGGTCACTCTTCATCGCGGTGCACGGGCCTCGCACTATCGCGGCCTCTTTTGTTGCAGAGCACAGGCTCCAGACACGCAGGCTCAGTAGTTGTGGCTCACGGGCCTAGTTGCTCCGCGGCATGTGGGATCTTCCCAGACCAGGGCTCGAACCCGTGTCCCCTGCATTGGCAGGCAGATTCTCAACCACTGCGCCACCAGGGAAGCCCTCTCACTGTTGTTTTAATTTGCAATTCTCTAAGGACATATGATGTTGAACATCTTTTGATATTCTTATTTGCCATTTGTATATCTTCTTTGGTGAGGTGTCTGTTCAGATCTTTTGCCCATTTTTTTTTTTTCTTTTGCCCATTTTTAATTGGGCTGTTGGTTTTCTTTTCTTTTTTTTTAACTTATTTATTTTATTTTTGGCTATGTTGGGTCTTCGTTGCTGCGCACGGGCTTTTCTCTGGTTGCGGTGAACGGGGGCTACTCTTCGTTGTGGTGTACAGTCTTCTCATTGCGGTGGCTTCTCTTGTTGCGGAGCACAGGCTCTAGGCACGGGGGCTTCAGTAGTTGTGGCACACGGGCTCTAGAGTGCAGGCTCAGTAGTTTTGGTGCACAGGCTTAGTTGCTCCGTGTCATGTGGGATCTTCCCGGACCAGGGCTTGAACCCGTGTCCCCTGCATTGGCAGGAGGATTCTTAACCACTGTGCCACCAAGGAAGCCCTGGTTTTCTTATTGTTGAGTTTTAAGTGTTCTTTGTATATTTTGGGTAACAGTCGTTTATCAGATATGTCTTTTGCAGATATTTTCTCCTAGTCTGTGGCTTGTCTTCTTATTCTCCTGATGGCCAGTCGATTTTTGACAAGAGTGCCAAAACGACTCAGTGGGGCAAAGAATAGTCTGGAACAACAGGGTATCCTCATGCAAATAAATGAATGAAGTTGGACCCCTACCTCACATGACATACAAAAATTAACTCAAAATTGACCGAAGACCTAAATATAAGAGCTGAAACTATAAAAATGCTGTTGTGACTTTGTTAAATTAACATTTGTTAAGTGGAGCCCTGAGGGTGTTGGGTGAGGAATCTCTGATCCACAAAAGACCAGGAAGGAACTGAGAGAGAAATTTGTTACAGGTTCTGGAAGAAGTACACCACACACTGTGAGGGGCCACACCAGGAGGCTAAGGCATAGTGCAGGCAGAAAGCATGGCAGGACCTGGGGGACAGGCTTTTATTAGGGTCTGCAGGTAGAGTGCTTTGGGGTTTCCGGCTGAGTTTGGATTGGTCAGTTCAAAGCAAAAAGAGTGGGGTTCTGGCAAGCTTATCTGAGGATCACACAAGGGGCCATTCCTGGGAGGTGGGAGAGAATGCTTATCAGGAGGACAGTTGAGGAATTCATATCAGGAACTTACATTATTTACCTGTGAGTCTGTAGGCTGTTATCTAGGGCATGCACTCTTGGGAGGGGTTATTATCAGTTCAAGACCCCCGCAGGCTGCCTGGCCACACAAAATGGGTCCCGAGACAATGTTATCTAGTAGTTTAGCTAAACTCTAAACAAACTCTTACAAGAAAACATAGGAGTAACTCTTTATGACAGTGGATTAGGCAATGGTTTTGTAGGCAGATAGGGTAGGAGGTCCCTGAAGAAGAGAACCAGACATAATTTCTTGACATAACCAGATTAACTGGAACCTAAGGAATGACGGTGTTGACTTTTTCTGACCCTCATGATCCAATCAGCTAGAGCCTGGACTCTGTCAACCTTTGCCACAATTCTAGGCTGAATTCTCCTCTGCTCAAGCCCCTTCATGAACATGTATGCACCCTCAGCTTAAGTCATCCTCAATTTTGCTGGTCAGAGAGACTCTGCTTTGGGAAGTAACCCTGGTGTTCTCCTTACTTGCTGCAAGTAATAAATCCTTCCTTCTCCAGCTCTTTGACTTGGTGTTGTCTTTTGTTAGATACCCACCAAGGGGGAAATGCAGTTTTCGGGTAACGGTTTCACAAACATGACACCAAAAGTTCAAGCAACCTAAGAAAAATATAGATGAATTGGAATTCATCAAAATTAAAAACTGGGGACTTCTCTGGCGGTCCAGCTGAGACTCAGCGCTTCCACTGCAGGGGGCACAGGTTTGATCCCTGGTTGGGGAACTAAGATCCTGCATGCTGCACGGTGTGGCCAAAAAAATAAATAAATAAAAACAAAATTAAAAACTTTTGTGTTCAATGGATACCACCAAGAAAGTTAAAAGAGGGAATTCCCTGGTGGTCCAGTGGTTAGGACTCGGCGCTTTTACTGCTGTGGCCAGGGTTCAGTCCCTGGTCAGGGAACTAAGATCCTGCAAGCTGCGTGGCTCAGCCAAAAAAAAAAAAAAAAAAAGGAAAAGATTAAAATCCACAGAACAGGAAAAACTTTGCAAATCATATATCTGATAAGGGGATTGTATCTAGAATATATAAAGAACTCTCACAACTCAACAACAAAATGATAAATAGCCCAATTTAAAAATGCACGAAGGATCTGAATAGACATTTCTTCAAAGAAGACATACAAATGTCCAATAAGCACATGGAAAGATTCTTAACATCAGTAGTCTTTAGGGAAATGCAAACCAAAACCACAGTGCGATGCACTCCCTAGGATGGCTGTTGTCAAAAAGTCAGATAATAATAAGTGTTGAAGACAATATGGAATAATTGGAACCCTCGTACACTGCTGGTGGGAATGGTAAGTTGGTGCAGCTGCTTTGGAAAACCACTGGCCAGTGGTTAAGGCTCCGCGTTTCCAATGCAGGGGGCACGGGTCGGGGTAGGATCCCACGTGTCCCACAGTGCAAAAAAAAAAAAAAAAAAAGAATAAAGTGGTGATACCATACAGATAAATCTTGAAAACATTATGCTAAGTGAAAGCCAGTTACAAAAGACCACATGTTGTCTGATTTTATTTGTATGAATAGGCAAATCTATAGAGACAAAGAGTAGATTAATGGTTTCCAGAGGGTTGGGGGTTGGGGGATGGGAAGTGACTGCTAACAGGTACAGGGTTTCTTTCTGGGGTGATTAAATGTTCTGAAATTAGACAGTGGTGATGGTTGCACAATTACGTGGATACAAAAAAAAACACAGAACTGTACATTTTAAGCTGGTGAGTATTATGGTATGTGAATCAAGTTGTCATAAAAATAAAAGATTAAGGGACTTCCCTGGTGGTCCAGTGGTTAAGACTCTGCACTCCCAATGCAGGGGGCCCAGGTTCGATCCCTGGTCAGGGAGCTAGATCCCGCATGCCGCAACTAAGGATCCTGCGTGCCGCAGTGAAGATCCCGTGTGCCACAACCAAGACCTGGTGCAGCCAAATAAATAAATTAAAAAAATAAATATTTTAAAACTAAATAAATAAAAGATAAAGCACCAAACTGTTTGCAAGAAAGAATTCCAGGGACAGGAAGGGCTGAGTGGCCAGAGAGAGATGAAGCCTCTGGTTGCTCTGGTTGGTACACAGAGGAACAGACTAAGAAGTTGGGAGACCATTGTTTTCCCCTAAACTGGCCCCTTCTGCATTGCTTGATTTAGGTAAAGGCATTACTCTCCCACCTACTCTTAGTCACTGAGACTACGTACCACATGTGACCCAGATGTCCCTACGTCCTTTTGCCTCCTGGAGCTCCCCTTTCTGTTAGCATCCGAGTGATGTGGCTCAAATAGCTCCTTTATCTCAGGTATCCAGGCCCTCCCCAGCTTCCAGGAGCTTTTTGGCAGAGAAGGGGTTGGGGCAAAAGAAATCTTACATTTTTCCCATGTCATCGCTATCTTTTCCTCCACTTTTGTCTGTCTCCTGCAGCTTTTGTCCTCTCTTGTCTACATGCTGGCAGCCCCCTCCCCCAGTCTGCTATTCTCCCCAGGGCCAAATTTAGCCCAAATTCCACCGTTCAAAGTGCACCAGCATGTTGTCGCATATTACCTTTCCAAAATGACCCCCATTACTCCTCACCATGAACTGGTTTCCCAGCTCTTCCTTCTTCTTTTTTTTTTTCTTTTTGGCTGAGCCTCTCAGCTTGCGGATCTTAGTTCCCAGACCAGGGATAGAACCCATGTCCCCTGCAATGGAAGCATGGAGTCCTAGTCACTGGACCACCAGGTGGTGGTCTCTCTTCCTTCTTTATGTCCCCTGTCCCTGGCAATGGCAGTCATGCCTGTCCCCACCTGTTCCAGTCCTTACCAGGGGTGCATTCTCTCCCCCATTTCCTGTCAGCCCCTCTGCCCAAGGCTGGCCCTGGTTCCTTGCACCGATCCTGTTGGACCCCCCTGGGAAGAGGAGGGCTTCTGGTTTTTCCCTAGCTAGCTGCCCAACCCTTCTAACCCCCAGATAGCACTCTCTGAAATCTGCCAGAGCAAGGGAGGAGTGGAGCTGAAGTTAGTCCCACTGAATCCATGGTGGTGGTGTGTGTTGCTCAAACCCAGACCGTTTGATCTGCTACTATGAACATTACCCCAGGCCTCTGTTGACCTAGCAGTGGTAGGCAGGGTAAGAAACCTGCATTTTGCATCTACGTTTTTAAATTTGTTTACTTTAAATTAGTATATAATGTATGTCTATAAATTATTATAAATAATTTGTATTTATTTATATTCTCTTTATTTAACCCCTTTTTGGTCCTCCCTTCTCCACGAAGATTCCAGCTCATTCAGGTTGTGCTTAGAAGAGCCAAGAAGGGGCTCTTCTATGTGGTGTAAACACAGATTCTCCCATGGACCAGAAGCAGGAGTGGGGGGATCTTGGGAAGGTGGTGAACTGAGGATATCAGTCCCCCTTCCGGGAACCTGGGAACTTCTGTGTCCTTTCGCCAAGGTCTGTGGGTGGGTAGTTCTCTGACCTCCTGCAATAACCACCTGTGGAGTCTCCTGCCCCATCCTCCCCCTAAAAATGGCCAAGCCAACCCGCCTCTGCTGCCAGCTGGCTCCCCACTCCACAAAAGCCAGGCCCCCCGGTCTGGCTGCGGTCAGCCACCTTCTTCACTGCAATTTTCGGACCTCCCTGTCCCCCGCCTGCCTTGCCCACCCACCCTGCTTGGCTGCTTATAAAACTCGCGATACTTTGAGACCCACGCATAAGTCCCATTTCCTGAAGGCGGAACTACCCTCCTCAGCTTCACAGCACCTCCTTCTGGGAGTCTATCACGTGGTTGGCACAACATGCTCTGGCGCAAGTCGGGGGTACTGACGTCTGCACCAGTAACAGGCTGCTAACCGAATAGTCTTTCCAGGTATCTGCCAAGTCCGCAAAGCCCTTTCAGTTACCCGCCCTGTCCCTTCTCACACCCCGCGCAGCTCTGCAGGAAGACCGCATTTTACAGACAAACTATGGAGCCTCCCTCACCCGCAGCGACCAGGCGTCAGCCCCCAGCGACCAGGGATCAGCCCGCAGCTTCCAGCCAACGCAGCACGAGACCTTTCGGTCGCCATTTCCCGCCCAAAGTGATGACCAATCAAAAGCGAGTTCGCCCGTTCAGGAAACGGCCAATCGCCATTGGGGTCCTGGCCTGGGGTCCGCCCCCAAAGTGCTCGGAGCCAATGGCAGTTGCGTGGCTGGCGAGCCAATCAGGACACTGCGTGTGGTGCGGCGGGTCGGCAGTTGGGCGCGTGGCGTCAGACTGAGAGGAAGTTGGATCGTAGTGAGGCCAGGTGGTGACCACCATGGTACGGGGCGGCGGGACCTGGGGGACGGGCCAGGACGGGCGGCGGGACCGTGGGGGATGGGCCTGGACAGGCGGTGGACCTTGGGGGACGGGCCTGGACCAGCAGTGGGGCCTTGGGGGATGGGCCTGGACCGGCAGTGGGGCCTTGGGGGACGGGCCCAGGTGGCGGGGTAGTGTCCGGAGTGTGCATGTCAGGGGCAGGCGCGGGGCTCACTCCACAGATGCAGTAAGCAGCCCCTGCCCTCGCTCTTCCGGACTCTTCCTTCTCGAGGCAACAGTCAAGGGTTGCTCTTGAGCTCTCTCATTTGTCTCAGCTGTGCTGTGAGCTCATGAGGGCACTTACAGAAATAGGCCTTTAAATAAGAGTGATAGAAGACTGTATATGCTGAAAAAATTGCTTCCTCCATTAGATAGGGTTGTGAGTTGTTTGGCCGCTCCACGTGGCATGCAGCATCCTGGTTCCCCCACCAGGGATCGAACCTGTGCCCCCTGCATTGAGAGCTCAGAGTCTTAACCACTGGACTGCCAGGGAATTCCCCCTCCCCCCCCCCTTTTTTTAAAGCAAAACTAAGCAAACAGGAATAGGTAGGCTTATATCCCCCCTTTCTCGTGCCTTGTTTTTTCATTGTGCAAACAGTCCGGCTCCCTCCGTGCCAGCGTGCAAAGACCTGGGTCCTTGTTTACTGCCATGTAGTATTCCAGGGTGGTGTTCCACGTCTTCAGCCTGTCTGAGTCGCTGGACGTGTGGATGTTTTCCAGTCTTTTATGCATGGAGTTGCAATGAGGAATCTATGCCTGCACAGTTTCTCACTGGTGTAGGTGTATATTGGATACCACAAGTGAATGGTAGATAGCTTCAGATTCCCTTCCATCAGCAACACATATATGAGAATTCCTGTTTTCCCACAGCAGGGTAGGCTTCTGCCTTTAATTTGTCCATTTTTATGTCCTCAAGTCATAGGGATCTAGTTAATTGTTGAATTAATTACATTAATAGTTTGCACACCAATGGAACTCAACCAACACCTCTGTCATTGTGCACGTCTAAAACCAGTCACCTTTATGTGGAGAGAGGCTGGAATGACCCCTGACAGGGCTTTACCTGACCTGGTTCACGTCTTGCTTGTTCCCAGTTAACTGAGGCTGATGTCATCCCAGCCTCTGTGTTCTCTTCTCATCACTGTGGTAGCTTCCAAACTCTATGAAGAGTACTAGATAATAACTAGATAATAACTCACACTAACATCTGCATTCTCCCTTTGCAAAAGTTGGTTTTGAGGCTTCTCTTATTGGTTATTGAACAGCATGACATCAAGCTGCTCAAATTTTTTTTTTTGTAGAGGTGATTTATTACAAGTATAAAGAAAAGGTATCTGCTATTACCTGACAGATAAAAGGAAGCTTCAGGATTAGAAGAAATTTGTGCATTTCATCATTTTTTAGGAGCTGTTATTTTTAGCAAAGCCTTTGTCTTAAATAAGAAAAATACCATGGTTAATACTTTTAGAAGAGCTATTCAGCCGTTGTTTGTTGGTATAACAGGGTCTTCTCAAGTTGAAATGCCTAAGTTCACAGTACTTAGTTTAACCAACTAAATTAGGAAACGTCTAGTGAGGGGGAGGTGGTGATGAGTTGGTGTGAAGATAACCTAAAAGAAATTACACTGATCTCTGAGAAAATGTTGTCTATTACAGATGCCTTCCCTCTGTATTAGAACGGTTTGTGTCTCAAGATGAATTTAATGGGAATTCCAGCAGTAGAAATTTTGTTTTAAATCCTACTTTATGCATCCTAGAGCCTCATCACAAAGTTGAGTACCTTCTGGAGAATCTGCCCAGCCTCAAAGGGTAAATCTTTTCTGGCTCACTATTGCAGTTTGGTTGGAATCAGAATTAGACTATCAGCTAGAGCCCGTGCTCCACAAGAGATTTGGCCCCTTGTCTTTCAAGGATAAGACTAGAAGCTGAATTTCTAGGCTTCCAGACCATCTCTCTTAAGGGCTAGGAGATTATAAATCTGGGATGTGATCGTAATTGTATGGTGAGAAGATAATACCCATGTTTAGAATTATCTGTTTCATGATGTGGCCATTTTGATGGCCTATTTTCTCTTCATTCAGGTTATCTCCTTTTTTTTCCTTGACCGCACCCCACATGGCTTGCGGGATCTTAGCTTGAGAGATCTTAGTTCCCCAACCAGGGATTGAACCTGTGCCCCCTGCAGTGGAAGTGCTGAGTCCTAACCTCTGGACCACCAGGGAATTCCCCAAGTTATCTCCTTTTGAGTGAGCTTCAGTAGTGTGTGTAAGGAGTTTGCCCATTTCATCTGTCTTGTTGAATTCATAATATTCCTTTATCCCTTTAATATCCTAGTAGTTATAGTCTCTTTTTTGTTCCTGATACTGGTAATTTGTGTCTTCTCTTTTTCTGGGTCATTTTGGCCAGGGGCTTATCAATTTGATTGTTCAGCTCAAAGAACCAGGTTTTGGTTTCATTGACTTTTCTCTCTTTTTATTTTCCTGTTTTCTGTTTAGTTTATTTCTGCTAGTTATTATTTGCTTTTTTTCTGCATAATTTGGATATTTGCTCTTTTTCTAGTTTCTTAAGGTGGAAGCTTAGGTCATTGAATTTGAAATTTTTGAACAAACTTTTGTGTCTAAGTTCGTGAGGGATATTGGTCTGTAGTTTGCTTACTGAATATCTTTGTTGTTTTTTTTTATTTATTTGTATTTATTTATTTATTTATTTATGACTGCGTTGGGTCTTGCTGTGCACGGACTTTCTCTAGAACCGGCGAGTGGGGCCTACTCTTTGTTGTGGTGCACGGGCTTCTCATTGCGGTGGCTTCTCTTGTGGAGCACGGGCTCTAGGTGCGCAGGCTTCAGTAGTTGTAGCATGGGGGCTCAGTAGTTGTGGCTCATGGGCTTAGTTACTCTGAGGCATGTGGGATCTTCCCAGACCAGGGCTCGAACCCGTGTCCCCTACATTGGTAGGCAGATTCTTAACCACTGTGCCACCAGGGAAGTCCAGTGTCTTTGGTTTTTGTATCAGGGTAATGCTGGCCTCAGGGAATGAGTTGGGAAGTGTTCCTTTCTCTTCCATTTCCTGGAAGAGTTTGCAGGGGAGGAAAAATTTTTCTCTTCTGGGTTCTTCTCGTTGGTCTAATAATCTGATTGACAGATTAACATGAGAAAAACAAATTTAATTTTGTACATATGGAAGTCCTATAAGTATAGGATCTAAGAATTGACCAAAGCAGGCTGTTTATATACCTTTTTAGACAAAGAATCAGTAATTTATGAAGATTTGAGGAAAGAAAGGGGTTTTTGCTTGGGCTAGCAAGTTAATGAAGAAGTAACAAAGTTTGTTTATGCAGCTTTCTCAGCCTTAAATTCCCTATCTCCAGGGATCATGTTGCCCTCCTTTCTCCTGGCATAGGGAGGATGCCTCCCCATGGGAGCTTTGTTTCCTGCTTTCAGGGGAGCAAAGGGTCAGAGTGTTCTTCTTGTACTAGCTGATTCTCAAGTAACTTTTTTTTTTTTTTGTAAAATTTTATTTATTCATTTATTTTTGGCTGCATTGGGTCTTCGTTGCTGCTCGCAGGCTTTCTCTAGTTGCAGTGAGCAGGGGCTACTCTTCATTGCGGTGCGCGGCTTCTCATTGCGGTGGCTTCTCTTGTTGCGGAGCATGGGCTTTAGGTGCATGGTTTCAGTAGTTGTGGCATGCGGGCTCCGTAGTTGTGGCTCACGGGCTCTAGAGCGCAGGCTCAGTAGTTGTGGCTCACGGGCTCTAGAGCGCAGGCTCAGTAGTTGTGGCGCACGGGCTTAGTTGCTCTGCGGCATGTGGGATCTTCCCGGACCGGGGCTTGAACCTGTGTTCCCCACATTGGCAGGCGGATTCTTAACCACTGCACCACGAGGGAAGTCCTATGCTATTGTTTGTTGTATGTTACTTCTATATGAGTTGTAAACCCCACAATAATAAATCTTTATTTTTGCTTTAACATTCAATTATTTTTTTTTTCAGTTTTTAACTTTATAACATTACCTTAAACGTGTAAAGAGTTAATCTTATCACACTACACATGGCTGAATTTATTAAAGATAAAAATCACAAATGAGTGACACAGTTATTTGTTACATATTCTTCCCATTACAACTGACAGGTTCACTAATCATACAGTGTATTTTTTTTTTAAAGATTTATTTATTGATTGATTGATTGCTGTGTTGGGTCTTCGTTTCTGTGCCAGGGCTGTCTCTAGTTGCGGCAAGCGGGGGCCACTCTTCATTGTGGTGCGCGGGCCTCTCACTATCGTGGCCTCTCTTGTTGTGGAGCACAGGCTCCAGATGCGCAGGCTCAGTAGTTGTGGCTCACAGGCCTAGTTGCTCCGCGGCATGTGGGATCTTCCCAGACCAGGGCTCGAACCCGTGTCCCCTGCATTAGCAGGCAGATTCTCAACCACTGCGCCACCAGGGAAGCCCCATACAGTGTATTTTATTATTAGAAGCTATAAAGGAGATCAAATCTCTAGTAATTTTTCTTCTTCTCTTTGATTAGTGTGTTGTTTCAGTGTGCAGATAGAATATAGTGTCAGTCACCAAGAGTCTCAGCAGACTTTCGTTTTTCCGGTAAGAATATCCTTGTTTATTTGCAATGTAAAAATTCCCTAGATCATTCTCTAGATCATGCATCATTTTCCATTAATTTGGTCATCAGATCAGGTAAAAAGTCTGTGTGCACCAATTTGCAGAAGTGGTCATCCAGAAGTAAGTGCTGGGCTCAATTATATTTTTAAAATATGGTATAAAGTCTTTTATATTTGCCCACATATTTAGCAGTTTTGTCATTCTTCAGTCCAATTTTGCAGTTGCAATTTTCCATCTAGTATGATTTTCCTTCTTCCTGGAGAGATTCCTTTAACATTTTTTTTTGTAGTGGTGACTACTACTCTCAGCTAATGATTAATTCTCTCAGCTTTTGAATGCCTGAAAAAGTCTTCATTTTGCCTTTTATTTTAGTTCTGTTGAGGTATACTTGACATAAAGTATTCACTGAAAGTGTATAATTTGACAAGGTTTAATATTTATTAACATCTTGATTATCCATGAAATCATCACCTCAATCAAGATAATGAACATATCCATCACCCCCCAAAGTTACCTGGTACCCCTTTGTAAATCCTCCCTTCTGCCTCACCCCCTTTATCTCCCCCACTAATCCACATTTCTGTATTTTCTAGGATTTTGTATGAATGGGATCATTGAGTTAATTTGTTGTTGTTTGGATTCTTTCACTCACTATAATTATTTTGAGATTCACCCATGTTGTTGCAACACAGTTCATTTTTATTGCTGAGTATCTCCTTTTTTGTATGTGGTAAACTACACATGACAAACTTACCATTTTAACCATTTTTAAGTGTATAATTCAGTAGCATTAAGTACATTTACATGTTGTATAACCATCAGCACTATTTCCAGAACTTTTTCATCATTCTCAAATCTTCTTAGTATATAATCTGCTGGGGGGGTTTTGTTTTTTATTTTTTATACAATTTTTTTAAAATAAATTTATTTATTGATTTATTTATGGCTGTGTTGGGTCTTCATTGCTGTGCACGGGCTTTCTCTCGCTGGGGTGAGCCGGGGCTACTCTTCGTTGCGGTGCGTGGGCTTCTCATTGTCGTGGCTTCTCTTGTTGCGGAGCATGGGCTCTAGGCACATGGGCTCAGTAGTTGTGGCTCGCGGGCTCTAGAGCGCTGGCTCAGTGGTTGTGGCACACGGGCGTAGTTGCTCCGCGGCATGTGGGATCTTCCTGGACCAGGGCTCAAACCCGTGTCCCCTGCATTGGCGGGCAGATTCTTAACCACTGTGCCGCCAGGGAAGCCCTTTTATACAATTTTTAAAGTACACTTTTCATTTATAGTTACTACAAACTATTTATAATCTGTTGTTAATCTCATCCAGCGTGTTTTTCATTTCAGACATTGATAAAAAAAGACATTAGCAATTTGAGTTAGGTCTTTTTTATATCAAACATGTCTCTCCTTATCATGTTCATTTTTTCCTGTACTTTCCTGAGCATGTAGATATATAATAGTTATTTTAATGTCCTTGTTTACTAATTCTATTATCTGTCATTTCTGGGTCTGTTTTTATTGATTGCTTTTTCTCTTCATATGGTAATAGTTTCTGACTTTTCTAGGTTTTATTTTTTAATTTTCTGGTGTATATGGTAAGTTTAGATTGGATACCAGACATGAATTTTACATTATTGGGTGTTCTTTCAACTGTTTCTAGGCTTTTTGGGGGATGCTATTTGTATACCTGGGAACAATTTGATCCTTTTGAGGCTTGCTTTTCAGCTTTCTTAAGTGGGTTCAGACCAGCCTTTAGGGTTGGCCTCACTTGACCCCACTACTGAGGACTCCACCTAGTGCTCTGTGAGTTAGGATGTCTTTCTGCCATGGCAGGTGTGAGCTCAGGGGTCCCTCCCCACCTGTGCTGAGCAGCCCACAGTGAGGACTCGGGGGCCCCCCTGCTGATCTCCCTGAGCTCTCTCCATGCAGCTGTCTCTCCTCCAGATAGAAAGCCAGCACCAGGCTTTCTAGCTGCCTCGATCTCTCTCAACACAGGATTCTCTCTGCTCAACTCAGGGAGATCCCTGGGTTTCTCCTCTCTCGGCTGCAGCCTGGACACTCCCCAGCAGCCTTCTGGGGCATCTGTAGGGCTTGCCTTGTTTCCATGCTCTAAGGAATCACTTACTGTCTTCTGCTGCCTGTTGTCTAATGACTGAAAAGTGTTACTTCATGTTTTTTTTCTAAGCCATTGCTTGTATCAGGTTGGTAAATACAGCCTTAGGTGGAGATAAAATGGCTTGACTGCTTATTTTGTATAAATTTTTAACGCTTTTTATTGATTGCTGGGAAGATGTTTTATTTATTTATTTATTTATTTGGTTGTGCTGGGTCTTAGTTGTGGCAGGCAGGCTCCTTAGTGGCGTCTCGCCGGCTCCTTAGTTGTGGCAGGCGGGCTTCTTAGGTGTGGTATGCAAACTCTTAGTTGTGGCATGCATGTGGGTTCTAGTTCCCTGGCCAGGGATCAAACCCAGGCCCCATGCATTGGGAGTGTGGAGTCTTAACTGCTGCGCCACCAGGGAAGTCTCGCTGGGAAGATGTTTATAATGGCTGTATTCTATTCACAGTTCAAGTGTGTCTCCATCCATGCTCAGACATAAAATGATCATTGGAAGCTCATGGGACAATAATGTCTGATAAGACCTCAAGAAACCAAAAGATTTTAGAGATATTAATTTAAGACGTTGGGTCTCATTTGCGTGCCACATTGTGACAACTGCCTTGAAGCTGGGGGGCCTCACATGTATGTTCTGGTTCCCAGCGTGAGTGCATCTCTATCCACGTGGGGCAGGCGGGGGTCCAGATCGGCAATGCCTGCTGGGAGCTGTACTGCCTTGAACATGGAATTCAGCCCGACGGCCAGATGCCAAGTGACAAAACCATCGGCGGTGGGGATGACTCATTCAACACGTTCTTCAGTGAGACCGGGGCTGGCAAGCATGTGCCCAGAGCCGTGTTCGTGGACCTGGAGCCCACCGTGGTCGGTAGGTACCCTGAGACTTAGAAGGGGAAGCACAGAACCTTTGCTGGGTTCCTCCCGATCAGAAGCCCGAGGTAGTTTCCAAGGGGAGCTGCCAGGAGAGAGCACCTTTCAGTGGCGGCCACCCAGGAGACAACCCAGGAGAATGTCACCCTAGAGCCCGTGAGACCCAGGCCACAGAGGGCGCCCAGCAAAAGTCACGCTGATGTCTAGTATGTCAGGGCCATTTCAGCAACACCCCGGGTGTAGCTGTGGGTGTGAACGAAACATGCATGCGCAGAACCGCCTGTGCGGTGTGAGCACTCCCCCGCCTTTGGGAACTGGCCACACTGGCATTTGTTCCCCGGGTTGACTGGACCTTCCCGGAGCCATAAACGGCAGATAAGGCACGTGTATCACACGGAGACCTTTTCTGTGAGACGCTGATGCTGCTGGCCTGCGAGGCGCAGCACGTGCCTGTAGAATTGAAGGTTTCCCCGGACCTGGCCATCCCGGTGAGTCAGCGACCGTCCTTAGAGTCTCGGGCACACTGTCCTCTCTGCAGATGAAGTGCGCACGGGGACCTACAGGCAGCTCTTCCACCCGGAGCAGCTGATCACCGGGAAGGAGGACGCGGCCAATAACTACGCCAGAGGCCATTACACCATCGGCAAGGAGATCGTCGATCTGGTCCTGGACCGGATCCGCAAACTGGTGAGAAGGGCCCTGGGAAGGCCTCCTGGACAGAAGGGGAGGCCCGGGATCTCCCCGGGACATCACTTTGGCAAAACCCAGCAGAACCATGAGTGCAGGGTCTTCCTTTCCGGTGTGGCCGCAGTGCGTCCACGTCTGTAACTGCTAAGTGTGATGCCTGTTCCCTGTGGATGGGTTGAACCCGTATAGTGAACCTGCAGAGGAAGAGTGTGCCGTGACCGGGGCCCTTTGGGGCCCATGGGGGCGGTGGCACGGCTCGTGCAGGCGTGGCCTCACGGCCTCTGCTCTCCCGCAGGCGGACCTGTGCACGGGCCTGCAGGGCTTCCTCATCTTCCACAGCTTCGGGGGTGGCACCGGCTCGGGCTTTGCGTCTCTGCTCATGGAGCGGCTCTCTGTGGACTACGGCAAGAAGTCCAAGCTGGAGTTCGCCATCTACCCGGCCCCCCAGGTGTCCACGGCCGTGGTGGAGCCCTACAACTCCATCCTGACCACGCACACGACCCTGGAGCACTCGGACTGTGCCTTCATGGTGGACAACGAGGCCATCTATGACATCTGTCGGCGCAACCTGGACATCGAGCGGCCCACGTACACCAACCTTAACCGTCTGATCGGGCAGATCGTGTCCTCCATCACGGCCTCCCTGCGCTTTGACGGCGCCCTCAACGTGGACCTGACGGAATTCCAGACCAACCTGGTGCCCTACCCCCGCATCCACTTCCCCCTGGCCACATACGCCCCGGTCATCTCGGCCGAGAAGGCCTACCATGAGCAGCTGTCCGTGGCCGAGATCACCAATGCCTGCTTCGAGCCGGCCAACCAGATGGTCAAGTGTGACCCTCGCCACGGCAAGTACATGGCCTGCTGCATGCTGTACAGGGGGGACGTGGTCCCCAAAGACGTCAATGCGGCCATCGCCACCATCAAGACCAAGCGCACCATCCAGTTTGTGGACTGGTGCCCGACTGGGTTCAAGGTAGGCTGGGCGGTAGCACGTGTTCACCTTCCGCCCGCGGCAGATCCTGGGATGGGGTGCTGCCCCTCTGTGGAGGGTACCCTGTTCCAGGGAAGCCGGGCTGGGTCATGGATTAGTGAGCTGGGGGACAGTTCTCAATCCTTCACTGGTGTCTCTAGAACTTCCTTCCTGAGTCATCGCATGATACAGCTCTGTGAGCGTATTTTTTACAGAAATTATCTGGAGGAGTTCTTGGGTGGAAAACATAGGTTGATTTAGAAATAAGATGTTTTTTCTTATAGTAATTTTTCTTAGAATAGAAATGTAGGAATTTTCTGGGCGTTTTGGTAATTTATGGGGATATTTGAACTTGGGGCATTACTGTAAACTGACTGTTGTCTCTGAATTCCACTTGATTCTATCGGCATGTAAAAATTACATCCAATTTAAGTGTCGTATGGAACGTTTGGTTTACAGCACTGTCATGAATCCTTCTGTGGAGAAGTGGAGATTGGGGAGCCTATACAGTGTGTCCTGGGTTGTCCTCAGACCCAGCTTGCTCCGACCTTCCACTGGACACAGGACAGAAGCCTTGCACCTTACTTGATTCCCAGCCTTCCCTCTGGGAACGGAACTGTGCTTCCCTGAACCTTGCTCTTAGGGCCTCCCCTGGCTCAGATCCCCGCTGCTGCGGTGGGTTCTTACCTAGGAGTCTGGGTTTCTTCCTCTGGTCCAGGGCTCAGCACAGATGGCTGACCCATCACCTGGTTTTGTGAATGGTTTCATGTGCGCACAGCCGTCCCCGCTTATTGGCTCATTGCTGTGGCAGCTCTTGTGCTGCAAAGACAGGGTTGAGTATCTGTGACAGAGCCCCTGTGGCCCAGCAGCCTAGAACGTGTGCCGTCGTCCCCTTGACAGACCCTGTATCTCCTGCCGAAACCCCTGGTCACGTGATCCCTGGTCTGAAGCTTGGACTGCCTCTCCCTTGGTCCCAGTGCTGGGATCTCGATCCCTCCCTCTTACTTAGCGCTCACGTGGGCCGCGTCCATGGCAGTGGTCACAGCGTCAGGGACCTCTGACAGTGTGCTTGTCACTCTGCTATGTGTACACTGTTTGGTGGGAAAGCAGAGGGTGTGACCTGCCCTCGTGATTCTGCCACAGTTGTGTTCTCTGAATCTGCCTGGGTGGAAAAGGCTCAGCTACAGACATTAATCCTCATCTTGTTGAACCCTCTGGAGAAAATAACATATGAAGAATCCCAAGCAGTGTCCCTTCTTAGAGGGAAGATAGTCCTATCACCTGTGTACCTATCACGTGTCACAGTTGCTGGGACACAGCCTCTCCAGCAGCTTGGGTGTGAGCCAGGGTGGCAGGCTCTGGGGCTCCTCTTTCCGTTTTCCTTGTCTGGAAACCAGAATCCTGCTTTCCTGGCACCTTGCTTGGCACACAGCTGGGCCTAGAGTACAGGGTGGCCCCAGCCTCCCCGGGTCACCAGCAAGCACCTCCATGCCTTCTGATTCCACGAATGCAGCCACCATTCCTGGATTGACGGAAGCTTCACGCAGTGCTTTCTCCCCTTCTTTGGCAGGTGGGCATCAACTACCAGCCCCCCACAGTGGTCCCAGGGGGAGACCTGGCCAAGGTGCAGCGGGCTGTGTGCATGCTGAGCAACACCACGGCCATCGCCGAGGCCTGGGCCCGCCTGGACCACAAATTCGACCTCATGTACGCCAAGCGTGCCTTCGTGCACTGGTACGTGGGGGAGGGCATGGAGGAGGGCGAGTTCTCGGAGGCCCGGGAGGACCTGGCAGCACTGGAGAAAGATTACGAAGAGGTGGGTGTGGACTCGGTGGAAGCGGAGGCCGAGGAAGGGGAAGAGTACTGAACGGGAGGGAGCGGGCTAGTGGCCCCCTGTACCCCGCCAACTGTCATGTTACAGATGTTTATCTACAGTTTCTGAATTAAACCTCTGTTGTGCTCACCTGGAACATGCTCATCTGTCCACAGGAGCAGGGAGGACCCCTCTGCTGGGCCATGTGGACGGCTGTCCAGCTGCTTGGGCTGCGCTGCTGGGGTGGGTGGACCTACATCTGTGAGGAGCCTCTGCTTATGTGACGTGACCCAAGGGCAAAAAGTCAGTGTTTCCAATCCAAGGTTTAAAAACAAATAATTCTAGGAAAACTGAGTTAGGTTTTTCAATTGAATTTGCCATTTTTCAGGCTTCTTTATTGATGGGACAAGTGGACTAAGGTGTAAAAGCTTAGAATTGGAGTTTGAAAACCTGAGGTCCATGTAAACCTGTAAAACTGGGTCAAATGTGGAAGGTCAAGACATTTTGGGGGAAAGGGTTTTACTGGATTCTCTGTGGCATGCATGACCCACAGAGGGTTAAAAGTTCTAGGTCACGGCCCTTCTGTCCTCAAACCCCTGCTGCACCTGAGCGCCCAGGGAGGGCCTCAGTGAAAACGCAGAAGACCTGGTAATATGCACGTTTTCTCACAGGCTCAAAAATGAGGTCTGGGAGGTGGGGTCACTGGTTGAAGTCACTTGGTTGGTTCAGCTGAAGCGTGACGAGGACCAGCACACAGATCTAATTATAAATCTCTGTGCCTTAATATATTCAAAAGGTAACAGAAGACATCTTGAACAGACCCTCAGGTTTTCAGAGGTTTATTACCAACGGGAGGAGCAGCCTGTCTGAGAGGCTGGCAGCCCGCGGTGGGCCCATGTGAATCCTCTTGCTCAGGTGTTGCTCCGCGTGGGGCTCTTCCCCGGCCCGCCCCCCTTGGGCAGCCTGGTGGCGCTGGGCTGGCGGGGCATCCTCTGGCTGGATCCTTCCCGGACGCCACGCTCTGGCAGCGCCGGGCCTCCGCCAAGGGCACCGCTGCCTTTGTTTCTCCCTGAGCAGACACAGAACACAGGCGTTAGTAACCTGGCAGAGGCCACCTCGCAACACCTATTGTCTGTGTCCCGAGAGCAGTGCTGGGGCAGCTTGGCGTGTCGACCCCCAGCAACTGCCCTCCCTGTCAGACTGGTGACGCAGGAAGCATGTTAGTCAGGCTTCTGGATTTGGATCTTGGAAGCTCTTCCTCATACATTTTCCTCCCTCTCCCCTCAGTGTTCTACAACTATTCAGGTTCACCGGGTCCTATGACTGGGCTCCTGCTGAGGACGCGCCCTGTCCATGGGGTGGTCACGCTCAGGTGCAGAGCACAGCTCCGGCCACTCCCCCACTGGTAACCTGCCAGCTTTAGTCTGTCTTGTGCCGACAGCCAGGAAGGTCTGCAGTCATGCCTGGGCCAGTGCCTGTGGCATCAGCAACAGAGAGGACCCCGGGGGACAAGCGTGCCTGGGCCACAGTCCCTCCCCACTGGGCCTGCCTCAGCCTGGGCTCTCCTCCGGCCTGCAGCTCTGACCCCCAGCCTCCATCCCGGTTTAGTCCAACAGCCTGCAGTGGGGAACGGGGGGCTCTTGGACAGAAGACATGACAGTTTCCTAGGGGCTTGTTAAGTCGTTTCTGCTCACGGGCTGTCACCTTGGGCAAGGGGAGGGACCTGCATTTGAGACTCAAGTCCGTGCTCTAATCCTCACACCTAGCTTCTCCCCAGGACTCCTGCAGGGATAGGATGGCCCTTCTCAAGACGCTTTCTGGGAAAGTTCTTCCTCAGAGAGCAGGAGGTCTGTGCTGCCTGGCACGGGGTGTGGGGGGGGGGGGTGGGTTGCAGTGGCATCAGCTTGGAACCCTGACAGCTTGGGTTTCCCTGGCGTTGCTTCCCCCTCGAGAACCCGTGTGTACTCGATTTGACAAAAGTGTAGTAGTAACGGGTTCGCCAGTGCCAGGCGGAGTAGACAGGAGCGTGTGGTAGGGTGAAGCCGGGCCAACTCTGTCCCAGTGACTCCCGGAGACAGAAGCAAAGAGAAACATCACCCCTCATCTCTGGTACAAATGCTAATCTTCTGGTCCCCACTGACTGGTCCTGTGAGTGCATGGGCCCCACCACCCTGCAGGGTCTCCCAAATGTGCCAGTGCCCTGCTCAGGCCATGCTTCCTCCTCTCCACCAAGGCTGAGCCGGGCCAAATCAGGTCCGTGGAGCCCATGGCCTAGCCCTGGGTGCCGGGTGCTCCCAAAGCACAGCTCAGGCGTAGCTCCACTGCAAGCAGCAGGGCGGGTCCCAGCTGCAGGCCTCACTTTGAAGCCAGCTTTGCTTTGGCTTGCACATGTGTGTTTCCTCTCCCCCTCAGTGTAATGACCAGGGCCCCTCTGGACGCTCAAGGATGACAGGAAACTAGAAAAGAGCAAGTAATGTTCACCTTTAAATCTGACGAGGCCGATAAACCCTGGAAATAAGAAACATGTAACTTTGAGTCATAGAAGGTGTCAAGAAAACTATCTAAGGATGAAAGTAGCCCATTTATCCAGCTCAGTGTGATTCTTAGAACCCTAAAGGAATCACATGCTTTGGGCGTTCTTGGGGAGACCCACTCAGGCCTCATTTCACACGTGGCTGTGGAGGTCAAGAAGGTTTGCAGGGCCCAGTGGACCCAGCAAGGGGCATCTGGGAGCTCGTCAGGCCTGCTCCAGCTCCCTCCTGACGGTAATTAGGGTCCGATGGAATGCAGTGAGGGCTGGGGCTGAGCCAAGGGTGACCACAAGCTGCGGTGGGGGTGGTGGGGACATGCTCCCAGGCCTGGTTCCTGTGGGGCCCTCTTTAAGGGTCAAAGACAGACAAGGGTGTCTGTTAAAAACAGTCTGGTTTACCCCCCTACCCCTGAAACCAGCTGTGGCCACTCAGTGTTGGATGCCCCCTAATGAAGCAAATGCCCCGAATTCACCAGCCCATTGCCACCTGTGACTCAGGGGGGGGCCCCTGAAGCTGGGGAACCACCCAGACCCGGTAGGACCCACTCTGCCATTGACTTTTGGAGTAGCCCCCGGGACCCCTGATCACCCACCCTGAGAGCTCTGCCGCAGAGCTGGGCGGGAACGAGAATTATAGAAAGCCCCAGAGCGCTTTCTCCTGGGTGGTGGGCGCACCCCCTTGTGGAATCACAGGCCAGATGGCTGCCGAGGCCAAATGTCAGTGACCGGCTGTGAGCCAACACGGAAGGCATGTTGTGTGCGGAGGGGTGGGGGAACGGGTGGGTGAGAAATGAGAGGGAAAGAATACACCACAGCCCTGCTATCTGCAAGGCCGGCTGGCGGGGTCTGGTGGCCAGGATGAGCGGGCGGCCAGGGGTGTGCAGAGCACACAGCAGGGGCTTGATCGGTGCTTCCAGAACAGATACAGACAGAACAATGCACAACACGGACTGTACATGTGCGCTTTAACCTTTAACTCAGCCCACACTTCTGGGGAGGTGATCCCCACATGGACGTGCCTGACTCTTCCAGGCACACGGCCCGATGCCGTGTTGGGGAGAAGCTCGGCGTGAGTGCTCTGCAGCTGCGCTGCCGCCAGAGACGGGCTGCAAGCCACCTGCGTGGTCTTTAGCTTTTTCAAGAGCCATGTTAAAAAGTAAAAGAAACAGGAAATTGACTTAAATGTTTCAATTAACCCAAACATCCAGTATGTCATTTTAGTGGGTAATCAGTATAAAAGTTATCCGTGAGGTGTCCATTACCTTCTGGTGCCAACGCTCGGGTACCTCTCCTCATGGCTCCGCACACCAGACTCCACCTTAGGCTTTCCGGGGGGGACATCTTTTTAGAATGTGTGGTTTCCCTAAACTTCAACAGCACACAACTGAACCTAACTCCGCGTCCTTAACAAGACAAGCATGACCCCCCTGAGCTCTCAGGACAGAAATGGTGAGCCTGACAGGCCCCACAGGGCACCTGGATGGCCAGGGGACAGGAACCCAGAGAGCCAAGCCCTTGAGTGGGGCTCCAGCCCTTGATCTGGGTCAACCTCACTCCGATTCTGAGGGAAACCTAAGGCCAGCTGGCTCCAACGTTCCCAAACCCCCACCACCAGCCTAGACCACCAAGGTTCCCCACTGCTTACTCTGTGACAATGCTCCTTATTTTCTCTACCCAGATCCTGCCATTAACCAGGTGACCAGAGATCTGTGTGGACAGATGCTATGACATGCAGCCTCAGAGATCTATCTCATTGGTGGCCTCTGCCTCTGGCCTCAGTGTACTCCTGGCACGGCCCCTCATCTGCCCTCTACCTCCACTGGGCATCTCCCCAGGGCCTCAGTGCCCTTGTACCCTGGCTGGTGGCCGCCCAGCCCAGCAGGACCTATGGCCTGAGCACTCAAGGGGAAACGACCCTGTGGGGCCCAGTGCCCCATGCCTCTCTAGTCCCTGGCCCGGGGCTTCCTCCCCACCTCCCATCCCTCTATGCGGTGCTCCCAGCCCCGCACCCCAACACACCCTTGACTGCACCCTCTGCCTCCCTCCCCTCACACCCCAGCTCAGCCCCCTCCCAGGGGCTGCAGCAGCACACAGGACTCTGCAGCTGGTGCAAGGGCCCTGCCCCCAGCTTGTTTAACGCCTGCCGCTCCAGCAAGGCCGGTGCTGTCCTTCGAGACTGGACGCCCGTCACTGTCAGTATGTCTAGCCACTGGATAGACAGCATGTCCACCTTGCAGCCCCACTGTGCCCTCAGCACTGAGAGCAGGCCTGGCACTGAGCAAGGGAGGGAGTGGCAAAACCCCCGAGTGAGGGGATCTCTCTCCTTTAGTCCCCACGCTCCTCAGGCCCCCTGTCCAAGCTCCAGGCACACCTGGAACAACAAGGTGGGTGATGTAGGGAGGGGCACGTGGGAGGGTGCAGCTAGAGCTCCCATGGGATTTCACACTCTAATACACCAGCCTCATCGTGCCTGGCAGTGCCTGGAAGGCACCCCCAGCTCAGGAACCAGGCAGTTGAGGGGAGCCATGGTCTGATCCTCCAGGCAGCCAGTCCAGGGGGGTGATGGCATCTAAGAGGCCCAGGTGCCTGTCACACCTCAGGCTTTGCTCTCCACAGCACACCACGCTGTCCCTTCCCTGCCCCTTGGGTGTCCTCCTCTGGGCTGGGGGCAGCTCTACAGAGCGCAAGTCTCACCAGCAGAGTTAGCCTTTGGGGACGGAGTGTGGGCCTGTCCTGTGAGCACTACACTTGTCTCTAATGAGCGGAGCTGTGAAATCGCGCCCTCAGTCCCTAAGCTGCGGGGCAGGGATGGCCCACTGGGTCCTGCCCTTGCAGCTCAAAGCTGCTCTGCCTTTCTGGGGGCCACAGCAGTTTCCACGGAAACAGGAGAGAGTACCAACCCCCAGAGATAAACGAATAAACGCAACCTGCAAAAGGAGAGAACAGGCAGCAAGAGAACCGGAGGGAACCGGGGGGCCCCGGAGAAAGAGGCGAGTGCGAGGCAGCTGGGCCGTGGAGCAGAACTGGAGAGGCCGCAGGCTGCAGGGCCGAGGAAAAGGAGGGCCTTGCGGGGGGGGTACAGTTCTCGGCAGAGAGAAAGGAGGCCGCTGGAGGTCAGAGAGAGACACAAAGAGAGCAGACAGCGTGCATCAGTGAGAAGGCCTGCACTCCAGTGCCCAGGGCCTCTCAGGACGGGGGCACGGGCGCCCAGGGCCCAGGCACACCCACCCACAGGGCCCAGCTGCCCTCCGCCCCAACGTCAGCCCCTTCTCAGGATGTTTCTGGCTAAGGAGCCAGCCTGGAGATCCTGCTGCATTTCAGAGGGTTTCTGGAATGGGGAGCAGAAGTGACACCCCAAGCGGATTAGAGCTCCATCATGACACTCTGGTCACCAGCACCTGCTCATCCCCCAGCCATGACCCTCCAGACTGAGGAGGCCCCTCGGGCCTCTGTACCCTGCCAGCCAGGGCTGCCAGGCTACACCCACCCGCAGCCCAAGGATGGAAGCTTCGCTGTCCAGATTCCTGGGCAGGACCTGGGCCGGGTGGGGTGCCAACAAGGGCACGCAGGAAGGCCTCTGCCCGTCCTGCTCCCTGAGGTCTTCCGTACAGGCTATACAGGCCATGAGGACAGGAACCAAAGCTGCCTTGTTCCTATGTTTGTGGGATAAAAACGTGAGAGCAGAGGTGGGGAGAAACTGGGGTCGCAAAAATCCCAGACGAGGTCTAGCCTGCCTGGGTCTCCCACCCTGTGTCCTCCCGATCTGGAAGTGCACCCTCAAAGGTGGCAGCAAAGTCGAAGCTAGGGACGGGAGTCCAAGGAGCCAGACCTTGGATAGACCCAGCCTGTCCTGGGACAAGAGGAACAGAAAGGCCTGGCCACTCAGGGCCAAACCCGCGCGGTGCCAGGCGCTGCCCCCTTTCCGCCCCCGTCGCCCTCCCCGCCGCCCGGGCCCGGCTCTGACCTCGGGTCTCAGGCACGCCGGGCGTGGGCAGGGGCGCCGCCGCGGGGTCCTGGGGCTCGCTCGCCAGCCTCTGCCCGGCGCACATGGACTTGAGCATCTGGAAGACTGCGAGGGGCGCCACATTTAGCTTCAACAAGTCCACCAGGATCCTGGCGAGAACACACGCTGCGGCAGTGAGCCCTACTCGCCCGGTCCGGCAGTCCCCGGGGACCCCGACTACCCCGGGACCCCGCCTCCGCCGGGCGCTCACTTGAACACGTCGGGGTCCATGGCGCCGCCCGCCGCCTGCGCCAGCTCGAACAGCTCCATCTCCTCGGCGCTCAGCACCTTCTTCCGCCGCAGCGCCAGCTTCTGCAGGGCCGCCTCCAGCCCCGGTGGCGGCCCCGGCCCGGGCCCCGCGCCCGGCGCCGCCATCTGCGGACCGCGGAGGGTGCGCGTCGCTGGGTCTGGTCCCCGCTCCGCACGGCCCCGCCCGGTCCGGCCCGCCGCGCCCCCTACCGGCCCGCCGCGCGCCCCTCTCCCCGCAGAGCCCACGTCATCCGGCGCTCAGACCCGGGCCCGGGCGGCTGCGGGCGTGCGTAAGACCGGGCCCTTGGAGACGGGGCTTCCCCGCGCGCTAGCCGAAGTGGTGGCACGCAGTGCAGCGCGGGCATTCTGTGGGCGCTCAATAAATGCCCTTCGGGCCCAGAGCGTAACTGTTCCGCGCCGACTCCGCGGTAGGGGGCGCGCTTCGAGGCGCTAACGCACCGATACGTCTTCGCGCACGCGTGCTCCTTGCGGAGGATTTCTTCGCTGCGCACACGCGTTCCGAGGCGGGCCTTCGCTTTGCGCACGCGCCTTTTACTGTGTCAGCCAAAGGAGGTGGCGGCGCATTTCCTGCCAGGCCGGGGGAATGTGACGCCACGCGCAGCTTGATGACGACATTTCGGCGCCGGCTCGCCGAATGGCGGTCTCGGTCCTTGAAGCGGGAGACGCTGTGGTTCTTTCAGGTTAATGGTGGGAATCGCGCGCGGTCCGGCCTCGCATCCCGGCGGCCACCCCGAACTTCCGCCGAAACCAGCTCTGTTCCCACGCGAGCCCCGGGCCTCGGGCCGGGCCTGCAGGGCGCCGAGGGCCGGGCTGCGCCCTCCCGTCGCCTTCCCGCGCACCTCGCACGCCCCACCCCGGTGGGCCACCGGTTAACGTTCGCTGCGCGCGGTGGAGGAGAGAGAGTCTGGGGCTCAGCGAGCGGTGTGGGGGGAGCGGGGTGGGTCTCGGCCCCGGCCCGACCCGACCCTTCCTCGCCTCCCCCGATGTGGGCCGGCTTTGCGGAGCCTCAGTATACGCGTCTGTGACACTGGGACCCCGGTGCTCCCTTCACGGGGCAGTAGTGAGCGGCAGGCGGGAGCACGCCCCGTTCGCAGCGCGGCCAGAGGGAGGCCCTGGCGAGATTGGCGTTGACGGGGCTGCGGCTAACGGGAGGGACCCCGAAAGCGGATTGGAAGCCGCTCCTGAAGGCAGCGGGTGTGGAGGTGGCGGGATGAAGCGGAGGCTGGGCGCACAGCGCAGGCGGCGCGGCGGGGAGAACCGGGGCGGGGAGACGCTGCCCTCTCCCCGAAACACCCTGCTTGGGCGCCTCGGGCTCATTCCTTCAGCCGCTACCTCTGCAAACTTGTTCTGAGCAAGGAGCAGCATTTACTTCATCAGCTCTAAAGCTCTGCCCTTAGCAAACAGTTCAGGGTTTTACGCCGCTTTGATCGTTTTGAAGTAGTGCAGTGTTCCCTGGACCACTTGGTTCAGGACTGAAGCGTTTTATTTAAGTCATCCTTAAAACTGAAACCCATAGCTAGTTTAATTAGGAGTTGAACAGTCTCAGTGTTACTGAACTCAGACTACGCTCCTCCCAGCTCAAAAGCCAATTCTCCAAAGACAAATGTTGGTACAAAGGAAAGGTTGCTTTACTCAGAAGGCCAGCAACCGGGGAGAAGGTGGACTGGTGTCCCAGAACGCACTCCGAAGATTCTGCTCAGCCGTGACAGTTTTTAAAGGGAAGAAGGAGAAAGAATCTCAGAATCGAGGCAGAAGGTCAAGCTCTGCGTCATTTTCCATTGGGTGCGGACTGGCTGACTCCTCATGAGCTTTCTTCAGATGTTATCTTGCCTGCATGATCTCCTGCCGGATTGCACAGGGAGAAGCTGGGGGTAGAGAGCTAGTCATTCTTTAACTACTTAATTTTTCATTCCTACTTCTTTTAATCTAGGGAAAGAATCAACAGGTTAAGCAAGGTATTGTGTGCATTCAGCAGAGCATATGTCAGGAGTTAGGTTAAGTGTTGCCTGGTGACCTCATTTCTGTAAGGTTTGAGGCAAACAGAAATGGGCAAACAGGCACGGGGCAAAGGAGCTGCTTACAGATCCCCACTGTCTGACGTCATTCCATTTCTGTGGGATTAGGGGCGAAGGCTCATCTTCTGTAACTTCTTCATGCTGACATAGGGCGCTGTATTCTTAAGAGTGGAAGATGTCGACATGAGTCTGTGGCATCTCTTTGCTGACAATTTTAGTTGCCTGCTTACTAAAAATTGGGCAGAACAAGCTACAATTATTTTGATGCCCACAAAGATATAGATTATTATGAGCAATAACGTTAATCTCATTGTCTTGAGGCCAGTTTTTGGAATCGTGCTAGCCATAGATGGAGCAGCTTATGTCATGGCTACTGTCTGGTCATCATGCATTTGGCTTTTTCCCTCTGGTGGCAGTTATAGTATCTGTAAAACAACTCAGGAGTGTGCATCGGACACTGAACGATTCTGTGACTCTCTTGTCCTAATCGTTAGCTGCTTGAGCCTGCTCTTTTGTGACTCAGGGAGACCTGGGAAACTTCAGCTTTTCTACAAACAAGAGGCAGAGGACATGGAGGGGCCTTTGTACAGGGGTGGGGAGTGTGCAGGTTTCTGCTCGGTTTCATTGGAAGGTGTTCATAATGCCCAGTAGCAGAGATACATGTCTCCTGTCAACCCCTCAGCTCCCCACACAGCCTCTCCATCCACGTATACTGCCAGTTGCCGCATCAGCACCGTTCCTCAGGCCATGGGCAGAGCTGTGCCAGGAAAGCCATCAGCAGCCCATCAGTGGGACTTGCATGCTCCCTCTCTGCTCAGTCCGAGTCTGGATATTTTCAGTTTCTGATTGGGGGCACAGAGAGGTAGGATTCTGGAGAGCTACTCCTGATTTTCTGGTGGCCGTTCACAGGCTCCATTGGCAAAGCTGGCTCGTCCCCTCCCTTCCTTCTCAGAGAGCACAAGTAAGACAGAGGAGATGTGTTCACCTGTCTCTATGAGAGAGTAGTGAGGAGGTCTGTGGGTTTGAGTCTTGGCTCTGCCATTCCCCAGCTGGCTGAGGGCAAGTGATTTTTCTCTCTGCCTCCATTTCCTTATCTGTACTGACCTCGTAGGGTTGTTATGAGGATGTATTTTCTATTCTTCTTAACAAACTTTGCAGCTTAAAGCTGCATCTGTTGGTTATCTCATGGTTATGTGTCAGAAACGCAGGCTTAGCTGGGTTCTCTGCTTAGGGTCTCTCAAAGCTGAGATCGACGTGTTGGCCAGCTTTGCTCTTATCTGGAGGCTCTTGGGAAGAATCTACTTTCAAGCTTATTCAGGTTGCTGGCAGGATCCAGCTCTTTGCAGTGGTAGAACTAAGGTCCCCATTTCGTTGCTGGCTATGAGTCAGGACTGCCCTGTATCTTACGGTTCTCACACTTGAGACTTTAATTGTATCTGCAAAACCCCTTCACAGCAGCACCTAGAAGAGTGTTTGAATGACCAGAGACAGGAATCTTGGATGGCTGTCTTTAGAATCCTGCCTGCCTGCCACCGAGGATTAAATGAGAAATGTATGGAGAACCCTCAGAACCAGGCCTGGCATGTGGCAAGTGCCACACAAGCTTAACCAAGTGTTCCCAAGGGTTCCCCGCCACAGACCTGGCTCTGGGGCTGGACCCTGTGGATGGCAGGCACATAAGCAGCATTTCTGTAAAGCGTGGGCCTTGGCAGTGCAGTGGTGCTGAGCTGTGCAGATATTCTCCTGGCCTTGTGTGTCTTGTTGTGTGGCAGAGGTTGAGGTTTTGTCTTTGTCTCTCCGCAGTGGTCCTCTAAGACGGCCGGTCTGGACCCTGCCCGGGAGGCGGCCATGGCATTCCCCCACCTGCAGCAGCCCAGCTTCCTGCTGGTAAGTGTCAGCTGCCCGCCCGTGTGCCAGGGTGATGGTCGCTCTGCAGCGGAGGGACTTGAGGGTTTTGCCACCGACTTGAAGAACTGTCCGGTGATGATGTTTTGGGGGGATGTGCTGGAAATGACACTGGACTCGAGTGAGAACCCTCAGGCTCAACTCTGCCCTCTGTTGGTGCAGGACCTTGGGTTTACGCAGCTGCTGAGCCCTGGTTTTCTCATCTACAAGAGGAGTTGATTGAAATGCCATTTCCTCAGTCTCCTGGGGTGTGGGGAGGAGCAAGGGAGAAGAATGTACACCCACATTTTCACGTCTTGTAAATCCTTACACGAAAGCGAGGTGTTTTAATGACCGTAACTGTCACTGGTGAAAAACGGAAGGAGGCTGCTGTGCTGGAGCACTAGGCCTGCACTTTTTATAAACCTGTATTTGGAAGGATGTTTTTCTGCGGTGCCCCTCTAGAGCCAGCAGATCCGACCCAGGCCTGCACAGCCGGGTGTCTGCCTCTGACCGAGACACTGTGGACCCCATCCTCGTGTGGAGGTGGCCAGGGCCTTGGATACCCTGGGCAAAGCCTTTGTGGTTAGAAACCTGGCCTTTCCTCCTGATGTTCATCCATGTGCACAGGGCCTTCTTCCCTTTGTGGTCAGGATAGACGAGAGCTTTCCCTCGCCCCTTATCTGGGGTACGTTTCCTTACTTCTTGTCCTGAATGTTTTCTGGCTTCTCCGTCACCGGAGTGTTGGCATTTGGCTGAAGCTGTCTGTGGTTTTTGGTCTGCTGCATCTCTGAAGGTAACAGATAAAGGACGTCTTGGGTCAGAGGGCCAGTGACAACAAACGGTAGCTCACAATCACAGGGCTGTAAATGGTGGGTGGTTAGCCCCGGGGGAAACTTCCCATTCACGTGCACACACTCGGTGAGTGCTCTGATCTGTGTGGGGTCCCCCCTGGCTGCGGGGCTGACCCAGGAGCCAGCCCCCTGCTTGTGGATTGGATGCGGGTAGATTTTGTTCTCATGATGTGCAGCTCTCTGAGGTAACTGGGGTGCCTGACAGAGGGAGCTGGGAGCCAGCCTGGAAAGTCCTGGCCTAGAGAGCACGGGATCCTGGCCTCGCCTAGGGGTGTCCTGTAGGCCCTGGACACGCGCACGACCTGATTTGTGAGGTGCTGGGCAGTCAGGCCAGTGGTGTGTCTCTGACTCCTGCCCGTCACTTGTATTACTGTTTATTTGTTTTTAAAGATTTATTTATCATTTATTTATTTATTTTTGGCTGTGTCGGGTCTTAGTTGCGGCGTGCAGGATCTTCGTTGAGGCATGCGGGATCTTTTGTTGCAGTGTGCGGGCTTCTCTCTAATTGTGGCTTGCAGGTTTTCTCTTCTCTAGTTGTGACGCACAGGCTCCAGGGTGCGTGGGCTCTCTAGTTGAGGCGCACGAGCTCAGTAGTTGTGGCGCGCCGGCTTAGTTGTCCTGCAGCATGTGGGATCTTAGTTCCCTGACCAGGAATCGAACCCGTGTCCCCTTCATTGTACGGCAGATTCTTTACCACTGGACCATCAGGGAAGTCCCTGGATTTCTGTTTTGACTCGCACCAGAATATCAGCAAAAGCTGCAAAGCAAATGTGCTCGCTTTATTTTGGTTTCTTGTGTCTCCTAGGCTAGCCTGAAAGCCGACTCTATAAATAAACCCTTTGCACAGCGGTGTCAAGACTTGGTTAAAGTCATCGAGGACTTTCCAGCAAAGGTACAGTTCTGCAGCGTCTCTTGGGGGCGTGTCTCACACACTCCTGGAAAAGCGTTCTCGCAGTCCCTGCCTCCCACCTCTGAGCGCTGCCCTGCGGAGGCCTGACCCCGTATTGCGACTCTCACGTTTGTGACACGTGTAAACATGTGACCACGACATCGTAGACCGGGCTTTCTCAGCCGTGGGCCTTCTTTCCCACATGGGACACTTAGCAGTGTCTGGAGGCATTTTTAGTTGTCACATGGGGTGGTGCTTCCGGCACTGAGTGGGTGGAGGCCAGGCGTGCTGGCATCCGTCTCCCAGGGCACAGCACAGCCTCCAGGACGAAGACGCGTCCACCCCCAAATGTCAGCAGTGGCAAGGTTGAGCCTTGCTGTAAGTACTGAAAACATGTGTTTACGCCACACCCCGAATCGGCACAGAGTAAGTGCGGGTCAGTCCAGGAGGCCCGCCTGGACCAGGACTTGCCACCAGATGACAGGAAGGTCTTGCCCTGAGGAAGAACGGACGGTTCCACCCTTTTTAATAAAGCTCTCTTCGGGTCAGAAGTTTCTGTCATTTTTATTTTTTATTTATTTATTTAATATATTGATTGATTTATTGGCTGCGTTGGGTCTTCATTGCTGCACGTGGGCTTTCTCTAGTTGCGGCGAGCGGGGGCTACTCTTCCTTTTGGTGCGCAGGCTTCTCATTGCGGTGGCTTCTCTTGTTGCGGAGCACAGGCTCTAGGTGCGTGGGCTTCACTAGTTGTGGCTCGCGGGCTCTAGAACGCAGGCTCAGTAGTTGTGGCGCATGGGCTTAGTTGCTTCGCGGCATGTAGGATCTTCCCGGACCAGGGCTCGAACCTGTGTCCCCTGCATTGGCAGGCGGATTCTTAACCACTGCGCCACCAGGGACATCACGACTGTGGGGTCTTATCCTCCTCTTTCCCTACCCGACCCTTCTGCTTGCTCCCTGCGGTAGTGGGGGGTGAGGGTGGGTAGAGGCCTGGAAGCAAGTGGTAAGAATCACCCAGAGCATTTTGAACCTTGTGGATCCGGAAATTTGAACTGCCCCCCCCCCCCGCCCCCAGAATTTTTAAATAAACCTTTTAATCATACGCTGGCTTATGTAATGGGGTCAGACATGAAGCAGCCACGCAAGCACAACAAAAGGATCCACAGCTGCTCCTGTGGGCGCCGCTGGTCCTGCTGGTCTCCGGGCCAGGGAGTGACGTCCTTGGCCCAGGGCCAGCAAGGGAGGCAGGCAGTGGTCCCCAAGAGCTTGCCCAGAATCTCCCTGCACTGTTGCAGGAGCTGCATGCCATCTTCCCGTGGCTGGTTGAGAGCATTTTTGGCAGCTTGGACGGCGTCCTGGCTGGGTGGAACCTCCGCTGCTTGCAGGGTCGCGTGAGCCCTGTGGAGTACAGCATCGCCATGGAATTCCTAGACCCCGGGTAGGTTGGTCTCTTACCCCAGAGGGACTGGACTTTTTCTCACAGTGATCTCGTTTGCAGTCACTGTTAAGGAACAGTCAAAGCGAGACGGTTCATGGTTCAATTGCCCTGTTTTTGTTGTTCGTGTTCAGGGGCCCAATGATGAAGTTGGTTTATAAACTTCAAGCTGAAGACTATAAATTTGACTTTCCTGTCTCTTACTTGCCTGTAAGTAAGCTGTGGTGGTGAGAGCCAGGCTTGGGGCCGGGTGCCCTGCGCAGTGGCTGCAGTGCTGGTGGGTGGGCAGGGGCCTGCAGGGCTGTGACAGTGGCCAGAACGTCATGGTATCTGTTCAGGGCCCAAGAGCCATCACAGATTGGAACTTCAGTGGTTATTTTTTTTTTCAAAGGTCATCTGAACTCTGCCAGTGGGAGGGCCTGGTTGGCTCCTGGCTGAGTGGCAGGGCCACGTGACTGGTAGCTTTGTCTTTCTGAGTTTCCAGTCCTGTGGGGGCGAATTAAGGGGTGGCTCACTCATGGGTATGAGAAACAAAGCAGACAGGATCCATCGAGTGCCTGGCTGGGTCAGAGATGCACACAGCTGCAGCCCCACTGTGGTGGGTCTGTATGAGGACGAAGGGACAGAGTCTGCGTGAAGCTTTTTTGCGCAAGCACCGCGCAGAGGACAGCACTGTTCCCCAGGGGGGTCTGTCTGCTGGGCTCCTCGGCAGCCTTCCCAAGGGCCACCTCTGTCTGTCCACAGGGCCCCGTGAAGGCGTCCATCCAGGAGCGCGTGCTCCCCGACAGCCCTCTGTACCACAACAAGGTCCAGCTCCCCTCAACCGGGGGCCTTGGCCTGCACCTGGCCCTCAGTATCCTTTGTCGGCCCCGCAGTGGGGGAGGCTGGGCGGCCAACACAGAGCTGGGTGGGGGGGCCTGACAACCCTGCTGTTTGCCCCCTGACATGGCCCTCATATCCATTCGAGTATTACATGTTCTTCTTTGCTTTGAGCCTCATCACTCAAAAGGTACAGAAGGGGTACCTCTGAGCCGGGTTTGCTTTACTGAAGCCCCCGTGCAGGGAGGGGCTGAGGCCCAGGGCTTGTGTCCACACAAAGCAGGGCTGGGCCAGCCGTCGGCCTGCCTTCCTCCATTTCTCCTCCCTTTCCTACCTCCTTTCCCCGGGTCCCCCTCCCGCCGGCCTTTGCCCCTCAGGCCACCCTCACTTAGTGAGGATGACAGGCTGGGGGCAGGCTTTATGGGCCATGTGGGGTGGGCTGGTGCCCTGAGTGGTGGTCAGGGAGGCTTCCTGTAGGAGGTGGCTACTGGTGTGGGCAGGGTGGGGGGATGGGGGGTGCGTGGGCTGGGCAGGACTGAGGGGTCTAGTCAGGCCCTTTGTGGTGGGGGCTTTTCTCCTGGCACCGCCCTGTGATTGCTGGGTCAGCAGCCTGGGGCGGTGCCCATAGCCATGCGCTCACAGGAGTTTTGCTTTCCAGCCGCCCCCTGGGGCCCTCCACGTCCGCACTTCAGACTGCGCCTACTTCATCCTGGTGGACAGGTACCTGGCATGGTTCCTGCCCACAGAAGGCAGCGTGCTCCCCCCTCTCTCTTCCAGCCCGGGGGGGCCCAGCCCCTCACCGGCTCCCAGGTGAGTGGCTGAGATGGCCTGAGCCCACCACTAGGTAAGGCCTGGCCCTTCCTGGTTGGAGGGCATTGCTCGCGGGGACAGTGGTGCCACTCCTTGTCTGGAGCACTCGCTTTTTTTTAGGCCTGAGATTCTGCAGCCCCAGCTGAGCACAGGCTGGAGGGCGGGGTGAGGGGGACGTTTCTGAAGCGGGCAGGTTCTGTGGCCGTGTGGACGGGGCCTGGCTCTGGTATGGGAACGGGCCGTGTTCTGCTTGTGGCCGCCCTCTCCACACGTGGCACCCAAGTCCCATGCCCAGCGGTGAGCATGGTGGTGAGGGACTCAAAGCCGAGAGCTGATTGGCAGCGCTGAGCGAATGGTTCTGGAGAGGAGGGGCTTGTGGGCAGCGCTGAGCTGTGGCCAAGTGAGACTAGCAGGGACCTGTAGACTCGGGGACCAGGCCTTTGCTGAGCCGGGGCCCGTGGTAAAGAGCCGCTGGCATGGGCAGAGCAGGAAGGAAGCGTGAGGCTGGCCTGTCCGGGGGTGAGGAGCCTGTGCTCCCCTGGCCCTTGCCTCACTAGCCCCCGCTCCTTCCCTGGAGGCTGCAGCTCTTTCCTGCAGGTGCTGTTCCCCCACATCTGCTGGCACGTGCTGTGTCGTTACCCCAAACTCACCCCAAACTCGTGTGGACATAAGCTCCCAAGGAAAGGGGATGGCAAGGAGGAGTGTGGGGGAGGGGCTGCGCAGGTGTTGCTGACGCTAGGCGGCCTGGGGGGCAGGGGCCAGGGATCTGGGCTTGGGGGAGAACCCAGGTGTGGCCTGGATTCATACCCCTTCAAAGGCAGACTTCAGCTGCCAGGCAGTTTTCTGGGCTGGATTTGATTTGTTTTCACAAAATAATTTCAGATTTTACACGTTGCTACATGTAACAAAGAACTTTCACAGGCCCTTCATCCCTGTTGATTTCCGAGTTGTTTTATTCTGTTTAATCTGTGTGCATTTTTCCCTGGGCCATTTGAGTAAGTTATAGACACGATGCCCTTACCTCTTAACGTTTCAGAGTGTGTTTTCTGAAAGTGTGTGCATCTCCGTAACCGCGGCCATTCCGTTCAAATCAGGAGGCAGTGTTGCTGCCAGGCCACCATCTCCTCCCCAGACCCCACTTGGGTTTCACCAGCTGCCCCACTTGTGGCTGTCATGCAGCTGGGTTCCGTGCAGGGTCATTTCCCGCACGTGCTGTCTCTGTTGTCCAGAAGGTCCCACAGCCTTTCCTGACCTTGACAGCTGTTGTGTGCACAGTGGGTCCTCGGGTGTTTCCCATGATTAGGCCCAGGTTGGGCATCGTTGGCAGGGGCATCGCAGCGGCTGCCGTGGTGCCCATGAGCCCGCTTGCTGGGCTGAGGGTGATGCCAGGTTTTCCTCCTGTAAAGTTAACGAAGGTCTTTGGGCCTCAATTAGTGAACGGGGGACTTAATGGGAAGATCCACCGAGCTGCCGCTCTTGTCGGCAGTGTCGGCATCCCTCATGGTCTTCAGCCAGATCCATTGTGAATAGGGTGGTTGGCAAACGACGCTTTTCTGATCTCACCCGTCCTGCATTTATCAGTGGGCGGATGTGGATGGAAAATTCATTCTTCTGTTTGTTTATTCACACATAGCAACGTGGACTTGAGGGTCGTTGGACGCTTCTACAGGTTGTACTTGTCGCTGCTGTCCTGGGTTTGAGGCCCAGATTGCCCTGGTCACACCCGTGGGAGCCTGCTGACTGAGATCTGCTTCTGTGTCTCCCTCAGGACGCCAGCCGTGCCTTTTGCGTCCTACGGCCTGCACCACACCAGCCTCCTGAAGCGACACATCTCTCATCAGACGTCTGTGAATGCAGACCCCGCCTCCCACGAGATCTGGAGGTCGGAGACGCTGCTCCAGGTGAGAGCCTGGGTGCCTTCTCTGCTTCTGTTTCAGATAAACTGCTCATCACCGCCCACCCCAGGGTGCAAGGGCCTAAAGACTGCCCCTTGGTCTGGGGGTGGCTGTCAATTGTTAGTGTCTCTGCTGTGACGTTTAACACAGATGAGAAAGAATTTGCCCACCTGTCTCACCTCTGTGTCACTGGCACTGTTTTCACCCCTGGACCCCCTGTCCACAGAGCCCTATTTTATTGTGGTGACACGATGGCTGCCCAGCCTTTCAGTTTCCAGTGGCTTGGGTCACCCTCTCTGACCACTGCCGTGGTTTGGGAGGGGTAGATAGTAAGCCCTGCTGCAGCAGCGTGTTTAGGGCACTGAATGGGGGAGGCCTCCCCTTGGTCAGCAGGACGCCGTCCCCTCCATGCCAGGGGGCCCCAGTGGGGACGGCAGGCCTGTGTGTGACCTTGTGCGGCTCCAGCAGACCCCAGGCCTGTCTTTTCAGCGCCACCTTGGAGATATTCTGCTGTTCTGATGCTGGATTCTGGGGCTGAGTGGGTCACCACAAGCATGGCTTGTTGAGAGCCTGGAGTATGGATGAGATGGGGTTCTGATTTTATTTGGGAACCGAGGTAAAATACACATAATGTAAAATCTAAGTCTTAACCATTTTAAAGCATATAGTTGAGTAGCGTTAAGTACGTTTACCTTGTTGTAATGGGTTTCCAGAACCTTCCTATCCTGTAAGACTGAAAGTCTGTACCTGTCAAACAGCAGCTCCTCAGTCCCCCTCCCACCAGCTCCCACACCCACCACCCTGCTTTGTTTCTGTGAATCTGACTCTTCTCGCTGCCTCTGTCAGTGGAATCACACAGTATTTTTCTTTTTAATGACTCACTGGCTTCACTCAGCATAGTGTCTTCAAGGCTCATCCACATTGTAGTATGTGTCAGAATTTCCTTCCTTTTTTAAAGCTGAGTAAAATTCTGCTGTGTGTGTGTAACCATGTTTTGTTTATCTGTCCATCTGATGGACATTTGGGCTGCTTCCACCTCTTGGCTGTGGTGAACATGAGTGTGCAGTTCTCTCTTTAAGACCCTGCTTTCCGTCCTCTTGATTATCTGTTCTGAAGTGGGATTACTGGGCTGTACGGTAATTCTGTTTAGTTTTTTGAGGACCTGCCATGCTGTTTTCCATGGTGGCTGCACCATTTTTCATCCCCACCAGCAGTGCACAAGGGGTCCGGTTTCCCCACACCCTCGGAACACTCGTTGTTTTCTGGGTTTCTGACTGTGGCCACCCTAATTGTCGTGACTGGTCTGCTCTGCCCTGGTGACGTGTGGTGCTGAGCAGCGTTTCACGTCCTTGTTGGCCACGTGCGTATCTTCTTTGGAGAAACGTCTATTCAAGTCCTTTGCCCATTTTTGAATTGGGATCTTTTTTGCTGTTGACTTCTAGGCATTCTCTATGTAGTCTGGATGTTAATCCCTTTTCAGATACATGATTTGCAAATATTTTCCCCCATTCTGTAGGCTACTTTTTTACTACGTATGTTGTGTCTTTTGATGCACAAAAGCTTTTAATTTTCATGAAGTCCAGTTTTTTCCATTGTTGCCCATGGTTTTGGACTTACATCTAAGAAATTACTGTCAAATCCATTGTTGTGAAGCATTCCCCCACGCTTTCTTTTAAGGTTCTACAGTTTTAGCTCTTATATGCTAGGTCTTTGATCCATTTTGAGTTGTTTCTTGTTCACGATGTAGAGTGAGGGTCTGACTGTGCTCATTTGCATGTGGGCACCCTGTTTTCTCAGCAGCACATGTTGAAGAGGCTGTTCTTTCCCTCATTGAATGGTCTTGACGGCCTTGTCAAAGACCTTTTGACCAGCTAATGCTCTTTTGCAGGTTTTTGTTGAAATGTGGCTTCATCATTATTCTTTGGAGATGTACCAAAAAATGCAGTCCCCTCACGCCAAGGTATGTTGCTGCCGCGGTTTCTCTTCCCGCCTCCCGCGCTGGCCCTGGTCAGCCTGCTGCTGCTTGTCCTTGATTTCAGTTAGTTTCAAGGACTGGCTAGTGGGACCCAGCAACCTGCCATCTCGCCTCCCTCAAGTGCTGAGCAGCAGGCAGGTTGTCTTCTGCGCTGGGCTTGCACCCTGGCGGCTGAGGCCTGTCTTCTCTGGGCCTCCCCATGCTACTTGCAGAGCCCTCTCCCTGGCAGTAGGAACAGATGTGGTTGTGGTGCTCGTGTTCTGGGGCGTGGGAGCCGTGGGTGCCTTTGGGAGTCACAGCGCCTCCTGCTGTCCTGCTGCGGTGGCGCCCAGCAGACTCTGCCCACCTTGGTGGCCCTGCTGCCCTCCACGTCCTCCAGAGCAGCGGCAGCAGCCCTCCTGGCGGTGGGTGGGGTCTGACGCCCTCCTGCATGTGGCCTGGGCTGTCTCCTCCTCCTTTCCTCCTCCTCCTCTCCTTTTCCTCCTTCCCTTGCTGGGCAGCTCACATGTGTGCAGAGGCCTGGAGTCCCTGGCCCCCTCCCGGGGCTGTGGCCACAGGGCTGGTCGGGGTAGAACAGTTCTGTTGAGTTAGGGAGAGGTGCTCAGGTGCACAGCCCGCGCGCAAGACTGCAGCGTGCCGCTTCTGTGCAGCAGTTTGCTACTTAGACTTTGCTTTTGCCGCTGCCAGTCAGAGTCCTCAAGGGCTTCCTTAGGAGTTAAGAATCTGTGGGTCACATTGGAACAGTGGCCTGTGCCCTTCCCTTGGTGGTCCTGCTCCCCAGCCCAGGGTTCTGCCACACGGAGGACTGGGACACGGCCCCAACACTCCTCTTAGAGCGCAGTGTCCCAGCCTCCGTCCTTGGCCCCGCACAGGAGGAGGAGGAGGAGAACGGGGGTGGGAGTGGGGCTGGGAATCCATCCTGGGCCTCTCGCGTCGCAAAGCGCCCACCATGCCCCTGCCTGCTTCCAGAGCGCACTTGCTGCTGCACTTTCCTGCCGCTGCCCGGCGGGCGGGGCTGGCTCCCCTGCGGGGCGCGCGTGGCTTGGTCTCACAGAGGCTGCTTCGTGGTGTCACCTTCCTGTCTGCACGTCTGTGTCGGGAGCCCGGGGCAGCCCGCCCGCTTCAGGTCTTAGCCGTAGCTCTGCCAGCCAGAGGGCCCTTCCGAGCTGCCGGTCACCTGGGGGAACACCGAGTCCGTATGGGGAGGGGCCTTCCACCTCCTCCCCACGGTCACAGGAGGGTGAGGGCTGCTCAGGTTGACTTGGGTCGGTGCGGGGTGGGGCACCATGAAGACCCCACCAGGCACCCAGAAACCTTCTGCCATTTGCCACCTGTTGAGGCAGAAAAACAAAACCCGAGGAGGTGGGGTGTGTGGGAAACCGCGGGGTCTGCTTCATCCAAGGCCCCTGCCGTCTGTCCAGGCCTGCCCCGTACCACGTGGAAGTCCTTGATGGCCCCACGTAACCCTGGGGTCAGTTTGCCGGGTTTTCTGGGTGCAGGAAGTGCAGCTCCTGGAGCTCCCTCGGTGCGGCTGCGGCCGGGCTGGGTCCAGGCGCATGCACGCTCCCTGCAGGCTGCTGTGGGCCCGGGCTGGGGCCTGAAGGGGGACCGTGGGCTCCCCATTTCCTTGCTGAGTGCGGCCGTGCCCCTTCCCGCCCCAGCCCTGCGTGTCTCTGGCTGTGCCCGTCTCCCCAGCGTCTGGCACATTCCTTCACTCCTCTTCTGTGTGAAGCATGGCGCTGGGGCGGGAGGCGGGCCCTCACGGGGCAGGACGTGTGCTGGGCCGGCTCTGGCTGCTCTTAGCTGCAGGGAGATAGGGCGGAGGTTCTGGGGTTGGGGGCAGACAGTGTGCCAGCTCAGCTGTCACCCCTGGCCTCAGGGTTCCAGCTGCCTCTGGGTGTGTGTGGCTCAGTGTCTGGGGGCTCCTGGTGAGGTAGAGGGAGGTAGAGGTTGGTCTTCCCAGAATCAGAACCAGTAAGTGTTAGCACCAGGTTAACCATTTCCAGGATGTGGGGCCTGGTGGGCTGGGAACCAGCCCCGTGCACAGAACCTTTCAGGATGGGACTCTGATTGGGTCTTTAACACCTAGGAATTGATTCTATCATGTGCTGATAAATTTCTTTTCCGGACAACCCAGGAAGTCCAGTAAATTACATATTTTTCTCTTCTGGGCAGAGCCCTCCGTCTAGAACTGGCTTCTCAAGTTTCTTTACTGAGCCTGGGTCTTCGGGCCTTGGTGACCAGCAGTGTGTCCCAGGGAGGTGCCTGGGCTCCGCTGAGCTGCTGACATGTGCTGCACCCAGTGCAATGGGGTCGGGCTGACCTCAGGGGTTGGAGGGGCCTCCCAGGTGACCTTGCAGGTCTGTCCTCCCTCTGCCCGGCAGCTGGAGGATCACGCCCGGAGGGGGTGGTTGGCGTCTCATTGGCCTGATGCTGCTGGGCTGTGATTGTTTGGATTGTCACTGACTTGTGCTTTTGTTTTTGTTTTTCTTGTTCTTACTTCTGGGCTTCTTCTCACTATTTCTTTCTCTCCCCTCCCCCTCCCCCCACCCTCTCCTCTCGGCTTCTCTGCTGTTGTCTCTCAGCTGGAGGTCCTGCACTACCGACTCAGTGTCTGCAGCGCCCTCCACAGCCCTGCCCAACCCAGCCTCCAGGCCCTCCACGCCCACCAAGTACTGGCCGCTTTCGTTTTGTTCCCTTTCACCCCCGCCCCATGGTTTAACCCCAGAGCTCATGTCCTGCGCAGTAGCCAGGGTCTGGCTGGGGGCCGGCTGGGGTGACCAGAGACCAGTTCCAAGCACAGCCAGGCCCTTCGCCCTGGACCTGGGTTCAGGGTGCGTGGCCACGTGGCTGGGAGTGATGCACCGGACCCCACTGGCTGTGGGGGAGGTCACCGAACCCACCTGGCCAAGCCCCAGGCCAGCCAAGGTGTCGAGTCCTCGGGTGTCTTAGCTATCCGTGCTCAGCCCCGGTTCGTGGGGGTGAAGTAGTGTGGCCTTTGCAGTACAGGCCTGGTGCTGGGGACTGACCAAGGATGTGGAGGCCCCGGGGCTCATGGGCGGTGACCTTGTAGGGACCGCCGTCTGCTTAGGCAGGAGTGACCAGGGATGGACTGTGGTCAGCGAGCTGGGTGTTTGGGGCCAACGGGGTCGTGAAGTTTGCTGCTCCACGACGCGACCACTGGGAAGTCTGGGCAGAGACGTGTGTCTGGAGCTGTACTCACGGCCAGGGCTCTGTCCCCCTCACCCTAGGTGGGGCCACACACCACTGAACTTGAATTTGAGCAGATGCGGCAGCTGCACTGAGGAGGGAGAGAATGTTCCAGAAGGGGTGCTGAGGGTGGGCCACGTGCAGAAGTGGGTGCCACTCAGGCCTGGGCTGGGGAGGGCCTCACCTGGCAAAGAGCAGGGCCCCTGCCTTCACCTCCACGGCGGGAGGCCTGGCCCCGTGAGTGTCCGTGTGCAGCTGTGACCAGGGGCTCCTGTGGGCATTTGGCTCAGGGAAGGGAGGCACTGGAAGAAAGTGCTTTGACTGACAAACGTAGAGAGAAAGTAGCCCAGCGGTGTCCAGTGTGGTTGCTGGGCGTGGGGCGGGGAGTTGCCCCTGGAAACGTGGAGGGCGGGGGTGAGATGCGGTGGGGGTTTCAGTTCCTGTGAACGAGAAAGGGGCTCCCTGGGCAGAGTCACGGCCTGGCACAGAGGATGGTCTGTGGTTTTTTATTACTGTTAAAGTATCCCTTTTTTTTTTTTTTTTTTTTTTTGCCAAAATGCTGCAAATCCACCATATAACGACCTAAAAATAGACACATGCAGAAGAACATTACACCCCGCCTCCCACCCCAGGCATAGCGGCCTTGGGGTGTGTTGTGTGGGCCTGTGGAGGCATTTCCCTGACAGGGAGGCCTGTGCAGACCGTGCCCTGGGCAGTGGGGGTGCTGCTGGTTGGTGCCCGGCTTCTTGCACACAGGGCCGGGAGCCATCTGCACCCCACTTGGCGTTGCTCACCTTGGGGTGAAGCTGCCAAGAGCACTTCCAACAAGTCTATCGAGGCCCAAGGGCTGGGGTGTGGGTGTGGGGAGCAGGCGGCCGGCCCCCAGGCTTCCCCCGTGCGTGGGGGTCTCAGAGACCCTCCTGGCCTTTGTGAACCGAAAGCTGAGCTCGCAGGACTGAGGGCGTTTGTCTCGGAGGCTCCATGAAGGGGGTTGACGTGCAGGGAAGCACATGGCAGAGCTTCTGCCCCGGTGGCCATCCCAGGGCGCCATGTGCGGTGCATCCATGGGGGGAGAGGTGGGTACAGCCCAGCACGAGGTACTGACGAGGGCCCTCCCCCCAGGAGTCCTTCATGCCCACCGAGGAGCATGTGCTGGTGGTGCGGCTGCTGCTGAAGCACCTGCACGCCTTCGCCAACAGCCTGCGGCCCGAGCAGGCCTCACCCTCCGCCCACTCCCACGCCGCCAGCCCCCTGGAGGAGTTCAAACGGTGGGTATGGGCTGTGGGCGGGGGGGCGGTCACCTCGAGCCCTCCTGGGACTGTCTCCTCACTGCCACCCTGGCCCAGAGGTGGGTGGGGGCCTCCTGGCTGCTTCTCAGGCTGGCCCGGGAGAGGCCCCGTCTTGCTGCCCCCTCTTCCCCCTTCCTCCCCTGTGGCAGGAGAGCAGCAGGCGGCTCGGCGCTGCACCTCACCCCCACCCCACACCACCCCGGCAGGGCAAGGGCCGTGGCCTGACTCCCAGGCCAACAGGGCCAGCAGAGCTGGCTACACGTGGGCCAGTCCGAGCTGAGGTGCACACAGGAGCCACGCTGGATCGGCCACGTGTGTTGTGTGTCCCTGGAATGTTCTCTAACTTCTCTGAACTTTAGAATTTTCTCTGAGGAATGGGGCTAAAAATAGAAGGCCTTGCCCCCAGCGGGTGCCGGGCTCCCCTGTGAGGTGACGCACCCTCCCCCACAGGGCCGCCGTCCCGAGGTTTGTCCAGCAGAAGCTCTACCTCTTTCTGCAGCACTGCTTTGGCCACTGGCCCCTGGACGCATCGTTCAGAGCTGTGAGTGTTGCCCTATGGCCTTTGCCCTGCGTGTGCGGATGAGGGAGGGGAGGCCTTGGGGGCCTCCGGTGCTGTTCTGCCAGCTGTGACCTTGAACCCAGCTGTCCACGCAGGGTGGGTTCCCAGCTTCACGCAGCTGCCCTCCGCTGCACTCAGGGGAAAGCCTGCTGGGTGACCTCTTCTGAGGGGCCAGGCGTCTTGAGGGGGCACAGGCTCCCCCTGAGCCCCTGCCCACCTGAGCACCAGCCACCTGCCCCAGCTGCATGTGTTTCCCCAGGTCCTGGAGATGTGGCTGAGCTACCTGCAGCCCTGGAGGTACGCGCCCGAGAAGCAGGCCCCGAGCAGCGACTGCCAGGCCCGGAGTGTGTCAGAGAGATGGTGAGCCCAGCCCCGAGGTCCTGCAGGCAGGGGGCCTGGGCCACCCCCTCGTCCCCTGCTGGGACTTGCCCAGGCTCCAGGATTGCTCTCTTGGGGACAACGGGCAGCCCCTGTCCTTCTGTCCCTTTCCCACATGGACTCACATAAACCTCCCCGTAGCCCTTCCTCACCAGCCCTGCAGCACAGCTGCCCCGCCCCCAATGGCCTTGGTCCTGGGAATGGGCCTCATCCGTGGAGGATTCTGTCCTTGGGGCCTCACCTTTGCCTGCTTGTCCTGCGCCCTCGTGTCACCCCCGGCCCCTCCGCCACCATTCGTGATACCCGGGGGAGACCGGAAGCCAGGGAGGAGCCCTGATGTCCGTCCCGCCCTCAGGGCGCCCTTCGTGCAGGAGAACCTGCTTGTCTACACCAAGCTCTTCCTGGGCTTCCTGAGCCGCGCGCTGCGCACGGACCTCGTCAGCCCCAAGAACGCACTCATGGTGTTCCGCGTGGCCAAGGTCTTTGCGCAGCCAAACCTGGCTGAGATGATCCAGCGGGGTGAGGCCCCTGCCGGCCCTGTCACCTGTGCGCTCGCGGGGGTTGCGTGTGCGCCCCACAGGAGGGGAGCGGAGCTCTGAGCTGCGTCCCCTGGTGGCTCGTAGTGGTGGCTTTGGGAGGCTGTGGGCCGCTGTTGCGCTCTCCTTGTAGCCACTCCCCTGCGGAGATGGGTGGGGGTGGGGGGACCTCCGGGAGCTGGGCCTGCGCTGTGCAGTCACTGCCCTCAGGGACCTGCGGTGGGACCCAGTGTCCGTGCTCTTGGAGCCGCAGCCAGGCTCGCATCCTGCCTTCCAGGCGAGCAGCTGTTCCTGGAGCCTGAGCTGGTCATCCCCCACCGCCAGCACCGGCTCTTCACGGTGCCCACGTTCACCGGCAGCTTCCTGTCGTCATGGCCACCAGCCATCACCGACGCCTCCTTCAAGGTGAAGAGCCATGTGTACAGCCTGGAGGGCCAGGACTGCAAGTACACCCCAATGTTCGGGCCCGAGATCCGGGCACTGGTGAGTGGTCGGGGCCCTCTGGGCTCTGGCATTTCACACCCCTTCCCTGTCTTGTTCAGTGGAGTCTAGTTTTTTTCTGATGATAAACGTACCGTCTTGGAAAGTGCACCTTAGTCCTTAAAACTCATTGTGTGGAAGCCACCCCTGGGCTGTCGGTGCCATGAGGCGGCCCCGAGCCAGCTGACCACCCACTCGCCCACCTGCCCACCCACAGGTCTTGCGTCTGGCTCAGCTCATCACGCAGGCCAAGCAGACGGCCAAGTCCCTCTCTGACCAGTATGGGGAGAGCACGGCGGCCCGTCCCTTCCTGTCATGGCTGGGCTTCTACCCCGCGGACACCAATGGCTCTTACCCGGGCAATGACCTGGACGAGATGGGGCAGGACAGGGTCCGCAAGACGGACGAGTACCTGGAGAAGGCCCTGGAGTACCTGTGCCAAGTGTTCCGGGTACGCCCTTGGCCATCCTCACCTCCCCCAGGTGTCACGTGCCTGGGCCCCTCGTTGCCATTTGAGGCCCAGCGGGGGGGAAGGCCTCCCTCCACCTTGGAAGTGACGGCAGGCGTCTCCCTGACAGCTCAGCGAGGCCCAGCTCGCCCAGCTCACGCTTGCCCTGGGGACCACGCAGGATGAGAACGGGAAGAAGCAGCTCCCAGACTGCATTGTGGGCGAGGATGGACTCATCCTCACGCCCCTGGGCCGGTATCAGGTAAGGCCCACGTCCCGAGGGGTCGGGCCGTCTGGGGCCTTCTGGGCAGCGTGGCCATGGCTCCCGGGGGCTCACCTCCTGCTGCTTCCAGATCATCAACGGGCTTCGGCGCTTTGACATCGAGTACCAAGGGGACTCGGAGCTGCAGCCCATCCGGAGCTACGAGATTGCCGGCCTGGTCCGAGTGCTCTTCCGACTGTCCTCCGCCATCAACCGCAGGGTGAGTGTGGGAGGGAGGGCCGCCCCTCCCCACCGCCAGCCCGCGAGCGGCAGGTGAGAGTGGGGCCTGTCTGTGCTCTAGTTCGCAGGTCAGATGGTGGCCCTCTGTTCGCGGGCCGACTTCCTCGGCAGCTTCTGTCGCTACCACCTCCTGGAGCCTGGGCTGTCGGACAGGCGCCTGCTGAGCCCCGTGGGGCGGGGGCGTGCGGCCAGCCTTGCCCGGGGCCCCCGGCTCAGCCTGCGCTTCCTGGGCAGCTACCGGACGCTGCTGGCCCTGCTGCTGGCCTTCTTCGTGGCCTCTCTGTTCTGCATCGGGCCCCTGCTCTGTGCCCTGCTCCTCGTGCTGGGCTATGTCCTCTATGCCGTGGCCATGACGCTGCTAACCGAGCAGGGCAAGCTGCACCAGCTCTGACTGCGGGCCAGCCGCCGCCCCCGGGCATCGGGGAGGCCACTCTGCACCCAACACCTGTCACCTTCGTGCTTCCAGGGGGCGTTTTCTTGCAGCCCTGGAACCATCTGAAGAGAACCTGAAAGCAGAGGGCAGGGCCAGGCAGAGAGGTAGCCACGCGGGGCGGGCAGCTTGCCGGCCCTGGGCCTCCCCCTTTCCTCAGCCAGAGGGCCTGCAGGGCGACGCCTTTCTTTTTTCCTCAGCGTGTGAAGCTCAGGAGTTGGGCCTCCCCGGATGGCCTGCGGCCTCTGCCCTTGCCGCCCTGGAGGTGGGCAGTGAGACCCCAAGATGGGAACCCAGCCTCTGGCTCCAGAGAAGAATCAGGCCCTAAAAGAGAGCCCTAAGAAAATTAGACAATGGTTCTCCACTGTTTCATGATTTTAAACCTGATTTTGCTGCCGCGTTTGACAAAGCTAGGGCCACTGTATTTTCCCAGTTGTTCCAAGTCTGGGCCACATGCCTGCTTTTGAGGAGAGACCCTCCGAGAACACAGATGCCCCCAGGCCATGGAGCAGGTCGTCAGGGCCGTCACCACCTTGTTCCCTGTGGGTGGTCTACAACCAAAGATGGTCAAAAGCATCATTTGTATCTTCAATCAAGCGCTCAAAGACATAGTGATTTTTTGGTAACATTTAAATATCCAAAGTATATGATGAATGCGAGTTCACTGTCAGAAATCCTCACAGCATCTCACACGCGTTTCATTCTACAGATGATGCACCAGGGAGAACTTTTCAACTGAGATTTTTAAAAGCCTTAGTCTTTGGTGTATTTTTTTAAGTTTTCAAACTGTAAGTATTGGGCTTTGTATTTTGATGTAAACTCAGAGTAGTGGCATTTGGGGCCTGTGACCAGTAACCAAACCAAACTTGTAACCGACCATGGATCTGAATAAACCTGTTCTTGGTCCTGAGTCTTGTGGTGACTGGCCCCGCCTCCAGGGTGGCCTCCTACATGGGGTCCTCTGCACACTCAGGGGCTGCGGAGGTGCCGCTGGGCACCCGGCGTCCCTCACCATGGGATTCCCTTGGGCAGATGCAAACACGGACGTGGCTGTGATGGGACAGGGCAGCCACTGGCAGGTCTGAGCTGCGAGAACACTGCCTGCGACTCGGTGGGGCAGACATGGCCTTCATACTAAGAGCTAGGATGTTGGGACCCGTGTTGCACTTTCTGTGGCTTCTGCAGGGTTGCGTGTGACCAGGGAACCGAAATGCGCTCACCAACCCACATTGCCTAGCCCGAGTGTTAAATGTACCCTCTTTCCCTGGGCCAGGCAACTGCTTCGGTCAAATTCTATGGAAATAGGAAGTAAGACAGACAGAGTTTCTACAAGTTCACATTGATAGATTACTGGCTTTTGTTAACAAACTTTGTGAGATGATGGTCTGGGGTCCGCCATCCATGGCACCAGTCCCTGATGACGCCTCTCCTCGGCCTCCCCTGATGGACATCCACCTGCCTGTGAGGGTGGGACCTGCCCCCCCACAATCTCTCCAGGGTTCTGCTCACCCCCAAGCCTCACTTCACCTACACACCCATTAACCATAGGACAGCCACCTACTGCATGCCACCCTCAGCTGTGCTGGGACACATGGGGGACCTCATGGTGCAGAGTCCAGAAGTCAAAGATCGAAGCAGACACTAAGGTCAAGGAGGGGCCAGCAGACTTCCCTGGTGGTGCACTGGTTAAGAATCCGCCTGCCAATGCAGGGGACACAGGTTCGAGCCCTGGTCCAGGAAGATCCCACATGCTGTGGAGCAACTAAGCCCGTGCGCCACAACTACTGAGCCTGTGCTCTAGAGCTCGCAAGCCACAGCTACTGAAACCAGTGCGCCTAGAGCCCGTGCTCCGCAACAAGAGAAGCCACCGCAATGAGAAGCCCACGCACCACGATGAGTAGCCCCCGCTCGCTGCAACTGCAGAAAGCCCGTGCGCAGCAACGAAGACTCAATGCAGCCAAAAAAAAAAGGAGGGGCCAGGGTGCCAGTGGTTGGGCCTGGGGCCTGGTTTTGGGGAGGGTGGTTTGGGGCCCATGGTGCTCAGTGGCTTGCGCCCAGGGAGCTGAGCCGGTGAGGGCGACGGGGACCCTACCTTCACAATGACCCCGAGTTAGTTTGCGGGGCTCTAGCTGCAGAGTAGAGAAAGGCATGGATGGAGCAGAGGCAGAAGTGTCACTGAGCCAGATGCCAAGACGCCGAGGTTCACAGCAGAGAAAAGAGGCCGCCTACCCAAGGGCCAAGGACGGGTATTTACGGGATGAGGCTGAGGCACAGGAGATGGGAAAAGGTGATTGGAAATAAGAAAATGGTGAGACAGCCGTTCTGTGAGGGACACAGGTTCTGAGGGGCAGTGCCTGGCCTGACGGCACAGGTGGAAACTAAGTCCCGTGACTAGCTTACAATTAAATTCTGGTTCCCTTCCTTCCCGGCTGCACCTACATGGTCACGTTTGCCTCATCAATAAGGAGCAATGCAGGTCAGGTGCCTGGAGCCTCAGCTTCCCAATAAGCATCATGTTCACGTGCCATTCTGAGTCATCTTCCAGGGCAAGATGGCCTGTACAGGTTACAGAGACAGAGACCCCCAGGTCACAGACGATTAAGGTGATGAACCCCAGCCCCTCTATTCTTCCCCTTTAAAAACCACTAAGAGGCCACGTTGCAGTGGGTCTGAGGCCTGCCCCCCAACTCCCTTGCTCGGCACCCTGCAAACAACATCCTTACTTTGCTGCAAAGCCTGCCGTCAGAGGTTGACTTTCTGCCCGCAGGCACATGAGCCCAGTGCTCGATTTCAGTTGGAGGGTCGGTGGTCCTAACCACTCACCAGCTCAGCTAGAACTGGACACAGCTGATACCAAGTTCCTGAAGCAACAACTCAGGCAAACGTCTTACCGTTTAGGTTCCGTGCCACTCAGAGGATACGCAAGTTTTCATAAAAACAATTCAAGCAATGCTGCAACTAGAGAAAGCCCGCACACAGCAACGAAGACACAACGGAGCCAAAAAAATAAATTAATTAAATTAAAAAAAAAAAAGCCGGGCTTCCCTGGTGGCGCAGTGGTTGGGAATCTGCCTGCTAATGCAGGGGACACGGGTTCGAGCCCTGGTCTGGGAAGATCCCACATGCCGAGGAGCAACTAGGCCCGTGAACCGCAATTACTGAGCCTGCGCGTCTGGAGCCTGTGCTCCGCAACAGGAGAGGCCGCGATAGTGAGAGGCCCGCGCACCGCGATGAAGAGTGGCCCCCGCTTGCCACAACTAGAGAAAGCCCTCGCACAGAAACGAAGACCCAACATAGTAATCAATTAATCAATCAATCAATAAAAAATCTTTAAAAAAAAAAAAAAGCCGCTGTTGTTAAAAAATTTAAGTGAACTTGATGGGGGAAGGCAGATCATAGGTGGAGTGGATCTAGTTGATGCCAGTCCTCAGGGCCCTTGGTTTCAGAGCAGCAGTGGAAAGGGGGGGGGGTGCTCTCAGCTGCAGGGATGGTGCTGGGGGATGGGGCACATCTAGGGGGGGACACACCCGAGGAGAGGCTGCTGGCCCGGCTCCCGGAGGTCAGGCTGAAGATGGGGGTTCTCTCCGTGTTTCCCCTCCCCTCACCAAAGCCTCCGGTGGTTTATGCCAACTGCCCACCCCCTCAACTCCCCCCACACCCCGACTTTCACCCCCTGGCCACCACCCCAACCGCTGCCAAAGGGTCAAACCCGGTTGCCTCTCAGAGCCCCCGGCTCTGGCCTCCTGGCGGCACCCCCCAGCCCCGCAGCCCACGCTGGACTCACTGTCCTTCATGACCTGTTTCCCACAAGGGATCCAGTAACATCCAAGCGTCTGTGTCCTACAGAATGTACTCCGGAAAGCTTGGGGTTTGTGTATCTGAAATCTCCAACAAGACCCGAGCTTGGGGCAGCCAGTCAAGAGGGAGCTGCTGACTCAGCTGGCCCCACCACCCGGAAGTGGCCTCTGACCTCCCCTTCCAGGAGGCCAGGGGCTTCTGCTGGGCTCTCAGGTGGTCTCTGAGGGTCTGCACCCCCTCCCTCCCCACCAGGGGACCTCCGCACCCCCCCAGTCCCCCCTCCCTCCACCTCCCAGGCTGGACTAAGGGCCCCCTCTGTACTCACCCCCACTGGTCCACAAATAAAAGCAAAGAGATACTTCTTGTCACTTGTGTGATGCTGGGCACTTCAAGATGCTGAATAAATAAATACTTGTGACTGATTCTCCGATGTGTATGTTTGCTCCTTGTGGACAAGTATTGTACTTTTTCTCTCCAGCACTGAGCAAGCACATAGTAGCTACCCAATAAATAACTTATTTTACCTATTATATACACATCCAGCTCCTCACATCTCAGGAATCAAAATATGAACTATTGGATAAATTAATTTGTACATGAGCAGAAAAGGATTAGGATAGGAAAAGGGGCTCTTCAGTCTAACGTTGAACAAAAATCAATAAGGAAACACGTGGTCACTGCGTTGAAGGGACCTGTCCAACATTCAGATCATAGACGGACATATAAGAAAGGGCTAAAACTAGAACTGTCAAGAGAAAACGCAGGAGTAAATATTCATAACTGGGAAGTACTCAATGGTTTTTCAGATATGACACCAAAAGTGCAAGTGACAAAAATTCAGAGAAATTAAAATATGTACAACAATATACATGTTTTCCCATCATATTACATTTTTTAAAACCCTTTTCTGCACATTGCTTTCCCTGTTCATAAATTGGAAATGTAATAACACTTGCCTTGACGAATTTATTTCAAGGATGAAACGAGATAATGCACAGGAACTCTAGGCTCTTATGTGACTGCAAAGGAGTGGAGGGAGCCACATCGCAGCCCTCAGCTGTGGCTGAAAAGATGGTCATCATTTCCCATGTGACACTTGTTTACTTAAATCATCAGGTAATTCCAATTCTAAAAATATTCCCCCTGAGAGTCAGTAGGTGAAAACGTTTTCTCCCTGTTAATTGAAGCTCATCTTACGGTGCTGACAATTGGTGCAGCAGCATGAGCCTCCTCTGGGACTGCACACCTGGCCCTTACTGTCACCGGAACAGTCAGCCTGTCCTTGACTTTGCCCTGGAGGGTTAGGATGGCCCAGGAGAGCAAAAATAGGATGAGCCCAGAGAATACTGTGTAGCAATAAAAAACAAAGGCAGGCAGGTCATGGTAGCAACCTAAATGCCCATCAACAGATGAATGGATAAAGCAGATGTGGTACATATATACAATGGAATATTACTCAGCCATAAAAAGGAACGAAATTGGGTCATTTGTTGAGACGTGGATGGATCTAGGGACTGTCGTACAGAGTGAAGTAAGTCAGAAAGAGAAAAACAAATATCGTATATTAATGCATATATGTGGAACCTAGAAAAATGGTACAGATGAACCGGTTTGCAGGGTAGAAATTGAGACACAGATGTAGAGAACAAACGTATGGACACCAAGGGGGGAAAGTGGCGGGGGGGTGGGGGTGGGGGGTGCGATGAATTGGGCGATTGGGACTGACATGTATACACTGATGTGCATTAAATCGATGACTAATAAGAATCTGCTGTATAAAAAAATAAAGTAAAATTCAAAAAAAAAATAAAATGCTAAAAAAAATAAAATAAAAAATAAAAAACAAAGGCAGGAACTCATGAACTCCCTGGAATGTTCTCTAAGACCTGCTGTTAAAACATAAACCAGGGACTTCCCTGGTGGCAAAGTGGTTAAGAATCCGCCTGCCAATGCAGGGGACACGGGTTCAATCCCTGATCTGGGAAGATCCCACATGCCGCAGAACAACAAAGCCCATGTGCCACAACTACTGAGCCTGGACTCTAGAGCCCGCGAGCCACAACTACTGAGCCTGTGTGCCACAACTACTGAAGCCCCGCGCCTAGAGCCCGGGCTCCTCAACAAGAGAAGCCACTGCAATGAGAATCCCACGCACCACAACGAAGAGTAGCCCCCGCTCGCCACAACTAGAGAAAGCTTGAGTGCAGCACCAAAGACCCAAAGCAGCCAAAAATTAATTTAAAAAAAACAAAAACATAAACCAAGTTGCAAAGCAATACGTCTGTCATGATCCCATTACACAGAAACAGTTGAAGGCCACTGCAGACAAATGAGTCCTACCTGTAAGTATGTAAACACAGAGAAGGATCAGGCAGTGGCCATGCCTCGCTCGTGACAGGGGGCAGGGTGGACTTGGATTTATCTGCATTGTTTGAATCATTTCTACCGAGGAGGATATACTTCTGTCCTTGACTCCATCACATTTGTCTGTTTCTCTGCATGTCTGGTACTTACTAGTGTAATTCAGACCTCGCGGATGATGTGTCATTGAGACTCTGGGTTCTGTTATCATTCTCTGAAGAGTGTTGAATTATTTTCTCTAGGCAGCTGAATTATGGGAAGATCGCCATGGACTTGTGGAAGCTGGGCTTTAAGTTTTATTAGGGCAAATGTATCTTGATTTTTTCCTTAGTCTTAGTGCAAATCCCTTATTTCTAGAAGACAGTCTTTATTCCCAAGCTGTGGCCCTTTTGGGGTTTAAATGGAAAACTGAGGCGTTTACCAAGCTTCTCTGTCAGTTTCCGAACTCAATCTCCCCTGGAGTTTGGCCATTTCGGCCTCCAGCTCTGTCTTGCCCTGGGACCTTTGGAATCTTACCCCTACATGTGCATTTCAAGCCAGCCACATACTTGAAGGGGGTTTTATCGCCCCAAACTTCCCAGCGCCCCTCAGTTCGCATCCTTCGCCCTCTCCAGCCGATAAGGCTGTGGCTTCCTGTTCGGGTCTGGCTGATCAGGAGCCCTCAGGAGAAAACAGCTCTCTTTCAAGAGCTGCCTTCCTCCAGTTTCCGCCTGCTTTTTGCTCTTCTCCAGTGCTTTCAGACAGCTGTTTCATGTATTTTGTCCACATTTCATAAATCACGAGGGTTCTGCGATTATTGGAAGTGGAAATTCTACCTTTTGATTTTTGAATCAAAATCTTACCATCTAAAGTCGTATCATCCTGTAATCGTATCATCTATTCAAAAAGTGAGCGATTAAAACACAACCAGCGGGACTTTGCTGGCAGTCTAGCGGTTAAGACTTCGCCTTCCAATGCGGGGGGTGCGGGTTCAATCCCTGGTTGGGGAGCTAAAAGCCCACATGCCTCGGGGCCAAAAACCCAAAAAACATAAAACAGAGACAATATTGTAACAAATTCAACAAAGACTTTAAAAATGGTCCACATCAAAAAATATTATAAAAAGTCAAAAAAACCCACAAGCAGTGAACAAAACTAAATATTAAGACCAGTAAAGGGGGACGATTCTCTGTGGTTTAAGTCAGAGGATGCCATCCAATTAAGTCAGGTGTATCACCCAGGCCCCGCCCCGCCGTAGCCCCGCCCCCAGGCACCCAGGCCCCGCCTTCGCCGCACACCTAGTCCCGGGTACGCAAGCCTCGTCCCTCAGGCGCTCCGCCCTGCCCCGGCGCCCAAGCCCCGGCGCCCAAGCCCCGCCCACTAATCAGCCCCGCCCAGGCCCCGCCCCGTAGCACGCAAGCCCCCTTGGGAGCGCGCCCGTTTCCATGGCGACGCCGAGCTGAGCCTCGGTAGCCGGGCCACCAAGTGGGCGTGCATCCGCGGCGGAGGCGGCTACATGAGCGCGGCAGCGTGTGCGGCCGGGCTGCGGCCCCCCAGCTCGGGGATCCCGGGCTCCCGGGGCGCGTCGCGCCCGCGCCTGCCCGCGGTCCCTCCGTACCCCGGGCAGCACGGCGCGCCGGTCGGGCTCAGCGAGGCGCAGAAGCGGGCGCTGGACCTGGAGAAGAGGCTGCAGTTCCTGCAGCAGCAGCACTCGGAGACGCTGGTCAAGCTTCACGAGGAGATCGAGCACCTGAAGCGAGAGAACAAGGGTGAGGCGGGAGGCGGGCCGGGCCTTCCATGCCCAGACGGCGCACGCAGGCTGAGGGAGGACGCAGGGCCGCAAGCCCCACCTCGGCCACTCGGGGCTCGGCTCCCCGCCCCAGGACCAAAGCCAACTGCGTAGGGCGGGTCTGGCCGCGCCACTCCCGAAGGTAACCCGGCCCGCCTCTCCTCTCCAGGCAGGGTCAGGCGGCCTCCTTTGAAAAACTTCTGTAGAAGTGAAACACACCCCCAAAGTACGCGTATATAGCTCAATGAATTTTCACAAACTAAGCACACCCAGATCCGGGGCCCCAGAACGATCCCTGACACCTGGGTCATCCTGACTCGCCTCTGTGCCCCTGGAGCCCAGGCCCCGCATGGCAGAGACTGCTCTGTAGACGTCACCGATGGAGGAATGGGCTCCAGGGGAGGCTCTCACACAGGGGCTCTGGCTCAGGGAGCAGCCAGAGGCATCACCAACCCGAGGGTGCCAAGGCAAAGGCTTGGTCCGTGGGGCAGGGTCTTTCGGGGCTCAGCAGGGAGGAATGGGCAGGGGAACCGAAGCTTCTTTTCTCAGAGTAGCCACGAGGAGAGCCCGTGCTTGTTTTCAGATCTCCACTACAAGCTAATCATGAATCAGAAGCCGCAGAAGAAAGGTAAGACAGGCCCACAGGTGCCTGATGGGAAGCTACTGCCCTCAAGAGCAGGCCCCCCAGACTGCTTATGCCCATGCAAATTATCCCAGTGGGGAGGGGGCCTGGACAGACAGACCGCTCCCAGCCATGGTCTGGGTGACTTCATGCACCCAAGCACAGCAAGTGCCACTCTTGGGGACCCCCAAAGCCTGAGTTCTGTGCAGCAGGGGCAGTGGACAGAGCAGCTGGGGGGCGGGGGGGTGCCCAGGTTCCCCCCTCCCCAGCACTGGCCTCACTATCCTGGTGCGCTTTCACTTGGAGTGCTGCCCCAGGCTTCCCCGGCACAGCCCCAGCCCCAACCCCTGGTCCCTTTGGCTTTGGGGCAGAAAGCTCTGGGCACACTCCTTCCAGGGTCCTCCCTATCATCTCCACAGCAACCACGGGGGCATGTCCTCACCTGTGGCCCACTCACCTTGCCTGTCCCCTAGCCCAGCCTGGGGATGACCAGGTCGAGTCTTGGGCTCCCCTCCCCTCTTACTTTTGGGACCAGGTCTGCCATCGGGAGGTGGTCTGAGTGGTGAGTGGTGCCCGCCTGGAATGCCCCAGTCTGGGTTGTGCCCAGGGCTCTCTTCCTGGAAGATACACAGAGGATGGGGTGGTGGGGGCCCTTCTCCAGTGGGGCGGCACAGCTTCAGCGAGCTGATGTGGGCACATAGTGTCAGGGGTCCCTGATGGGACCTCGAGAGAGGGCGTGCTCCCATTCAGGTCCCACTGCTTCTTCCATCCCCAGCCCCGTGGCCCTGGCTCCCTCTGGCACTGGAGGGGTCTGGGGCTGCCTCACCAGAGTTTGGGGGAGGGCTGGGACCTGCAGAGCCAGGAGGCGGGCACAGGTGGGCCTGGCCCTTCGGCCACGGCAGCCGTGCAGAAGCGCTGGGACCTGCAGGGATGGGAGCCTCGCTGCTGCCACCTTCTGCTGACCCCAAGCGGCCCCCACAGGCAGCATCTCCAGTTCCAGCTTTCAGTCCAACAAGTCCATCTCGAATACAGTGGTGTCAGGTGAGCACACCAGCACCTCTGTGCTCAGGGTCGGGGAAGAGCAGGTACAGACCTTGGGGCCCCCGGGCCTGAAATGGCGAGTGGGGCACTGAGCCGAATGCTGAAAGCCCACGGTGGTCCTCTGTGGGGCAGACCTTGGGGGAGCGCCTCTGCCAGTCCCCATAGACTTGGGGGTTAAGGGGTAGCTGAGGGACCAAAGAGGGTCCCCAGGTGCCCTGTGAGCTGAAACCTCCAGGAGGGAGCTGAGGCCAGGGGACAGGTTAGTGGGTCGGCTGGAGGGAGACCTGAGGACAGGCCACAAAAGCAGGACAGGCTTGGCTGCCAAGGCAAGATGGTCAGTGTGGGGCATGAGTCAGGCACAGCGTGTGACAGAGGAGCCCCGAGTGGTCTTCACTGCTGCTCACTGTGTCCCTCAGAGCAGACAGGACGCGGGTGGGCTGGCCCTCCTACAGAGCCTGGATTTGTGGCATCTTTACTGAGTGAGGGGCCTTGTCCTGGGAGAGCAGACCTGTGCAGGCTGGGCCCAGACCTTTCCTTCCATTTCATTTTGCCCGAAATGGGGTTCAGAGTCAGGAAACAGCTGCTGGCTACCCCACCCCAGCCTTTACTGAGGCCCGTGAGGAGACTGCCTCACAGGGTGTGTGGGGCTCTCCCCACTTCGGCTGCTCGGGGAGCCACCTCCACCACTGCGTCTGCTTCAGAACATTCAGGCACCCACAGGCTTCACCCTACTCCCGCATCTGTGCCTCCCAGTGGCCCTCGGAGGGAGGCCATTACCATCTCCCCTTTACAAAGAGGAGACTGACGCAGGGGCGGGGCCCCTTGGGTGCATATAGCCGACCGACACCCAGTGACTGGCCCTGTCTGGGTCTGACCCGCAGCCAACTCGCAAGGCAAGGCCAGGCCCCAGCCCACCTCCTCTAAGAAGCAAGACTCGAAAGCTGACGTTCCCCAGAAGTTGGACCTGGAGGAGGAGCCCTTGGTTGCTGCCCTGCTTCACAGCAGCAGGGTGGACAAAGCCCTCAGGGCACAGGGGCTGGCCAAGTAAGGCTCCGTGAGCCCCACGGGACACGGTTGCATTCAGCAGGTTCACACCCTGGAACCAGCCAATTGCTTTGCCCTTACAAACGGGCAGGTCTCCAGAGGGAAGCAAGTTCGTGAAAGCCAGGCTCGCCCATCTGGTGGACCCTGCCTTCTCCCCTCCCCTGGGGGTCCTGCACGGTCCCTGCGCTGACCTGAGCCCGCAAGAGGGGCCAGCAGCAGCCCCTAAAGCATTCTCTCAAAGCACAGAAGCAAAGTAACTTAGCCTCCACATTAGCTTGCTTTTCGCCAAGAGAACCCCGAGTCAGGTTTGGGCTCCACCCTGGGAGCTGTGCTGGCCTCTGGAAGGCACAGGGCCAGCAGACCAGAGCAGAACCAGTCCCCGGTGACACCCGAGTTCCTGGGACTTCCTGGGAAGCAGCAGTGAGCCTGGACTTTGCATCCGAAGAGGGGACCCTGTTGTCCCCTGGGTAGTGCCACCAGCAGGCCAGGCTCCTGCTTCTCTGCAGTCTTTAGGCTCCCCCCTCCACCGGCACCCTGGGTTTGTGGTCAGGACCGAGGGCAGCCAGGCAGCTCAAACCACATCTGACTCTCCAGTGTACCTTGAGGGGGGAGGAAGTGACGGGCCCGGGTCATGGCTGGCCCCAGAGACCCACCCCCGCCACCTGGTGCCTGGAGCACCCTGGTAGGCGGAAGGGAGCCAGGCCCCCAGGAGGCCTTGGAGACGATCCTCTTCCTCACGCTGGAGCAGGTGCTGCCCCGAGAGGGGGTGTGAGAGATCACCTCCGGCAGGCTGCCTCCGGTCTGCTCTAATGGCTGTTTCAGAGACAAAGTGGAGAGCTCTAATCCAGCAGCCACCTCGGTGGCCGGCAGCCTGCACAAGGGCAAGCAGGTGCCAGGGGCGCCCCCCTCGATGAGGCTGCCCCCGCACCTGTGTAAGCCCGCCACACTCCAGCAGTGCGAAGTGGTCATCCGCCAGCTGCGGAATGCCAACCTCCTGCAGGCCCAAGAGGTGAGGCTCGGCTGCGGGGTGCTCCGGGGCCCCCGCAGCCCCACCCACCGTGCCTCTTCTCCCTGCCTTCCAGCTGCAGCACCTCAAGTCCCTCCTAGAAGGGAGCCAGAGACCCAGGGCTGCCCCCGAGGAGGCCGGGCCCGGTTCTCCCAAGTAAGTGCCCCACGCGGCCCACTGGGTCACAACGGGGCCTGCTTGTCTGGGGCTCACGGCTGACTCGCCCCTCCCCAGGGACCAGAAGGCTCTGCACCCGGGGGCCACGCAGCTCCCCAAGGTCGCCACCAAGGGCGTCTCTAAGAAATGGTGAGTCTTACTGGCACGGGAGGTGGGCAGCCTCTGAGCCCAGGGGCCACAGGGCCGGGGAGGGCGTCCGCAGTGACCCCCCACCCCCACCCCCCAGCCTGATTCTGAGCCGGGTGCCCGTGGCGGAGTGCGCCGTCCTGCCCGCACTGAAGCAGAGCCTCAAGAGCAACTTCGCCGAGCGGCAGAGACGGCTGCAGGCAGTGCAGAGCCGGCGGCTGCACTACTCGGTGCTCTGAGTGCCAGGCCCACGACCGCTCACCCTCTAGGTAGCACTTCCAAAGAATCCTAGTACATTTACGCCAGCCTAACTTCCAGACCAGCCAAACCCACAGCAAATAAAGTACGTGGTCTCAGGGCTGAGGAACTGTTTATTTCTTTGCTCGGTATTTCTGCACTTACACACACGTGTGCGTTATGAAATAAGCATGAGCCTACCTGTCGAAGACTGGAAATAAAGCTCGTTTCTCCCTGTTGTGAGTCTTGTTCCTCACTGGCCATCAGGCACTGCTGCCCTGAGCGCCCCTAGCTCTGCTCCCTGCCATGGGCGGGGCCTGCTGGGCAGTCACCCTGCTTGCTAGGGCCTTGCAGCTGCCCTGGAAGAAAACAAGCTCTGGGACAGCCTGCACACTCTTCCTGGAGTGCAGGGGGCTGCCTTCCTGGCACGTGGGCAAGACACTGTCCTGTGTCCACTGACGAACACAGCTAGTGAGCAGCCCCACCCAGCCTGCCTTCCTCCATGGATGGCTAGAGCCACGGCCACGGGAGAAGGTCCTCTCCTGTACACTGGGCCCCACCCTGCAATGGCCTCACACCACCCCCTCAATCGCCAGAACAGCAGCTTCAGCGCAGACCCTTGCCTGGCAGGACAGTCCTCCTGGCCCAACCGGCCATGTCCTCAGTGCCGATCTCTGCCGCTTCCGCTTTGGGGAGCAGGGAACCTGGGGGTGAACCAGGACAGGCACGTCTGGGCATCGGTGGCCATCCCCGAGGTGGGGGACCTGGCTCAGCCCCGACAGTGCCCCTCACTGGACGGAGGGCCCCTGACTTGCAGAGAGGGGGGACACAGTGACAAATTCATGACAAACACAGGAATAATAAATTTATTATAAGAACCACAGAAGACACGGTAATGCACATACAAAAGGGGGGAACCTCTCATCGCCAGAGGGCCGGCTGGCGCCCCGTCAGAAGCCCTCATCTGTTTGAAGCGTTCTTAAGACGCTGGGTCCCGAGGACAACATCCTAACCCGAGTGGGCCTAAGTGCCTAACCAGTGGGCACAGCGCCAGGAACAAGATCCACCCAGACGCCCCTGCTCCCCAGGTGCCTCCACAGTGCTGAGCAGACTCCCAGGGCTAGAATGAGAAGGATCATGAGGTATGAGGCCCAGCCGGTGGCCGGGGACCCACAGCCACAAACAGACCTTCCCTCGAGCTGCAGCCAGCGCCCCTGGATCCTGGAGCTTCCCTGTGGCGTGCCCCACATGCCAACGGTGGCACGATCTGAACCCAAAACCGTGATCAGGGAATTCTGCATGTTTTAAGGGTTTCCTATGTCCTGCACGTTCCCCTATGGAAACGGTAGAAGGGTTTTCTGGCGCACACGCAAGAGGCTCACATGGGACCCTGAGTCCCCGAGGAAGGACACAGGCCCTGCAGAGGCTGCGGGGACAGTAGCCCAAGGAGCACAGGGCCGGGGGCATGCTTGGCTCCTGGAGGAAGCAGCCAGCCACCTGTCCCAGTCCTGTCCAAGTGTGGGAAATGTTTGGCGGGTCCCCAAGGCAGAAGATAAAAGCAGGAAAGCTAACCTAAGCCCAAGCTCTCTAAGGAAGCCAGCATCTAGAAATGTCCAACATGGGGCCCTGACGAGGCTGCCGGCTGCCCCACGGTCCCTGGAGGGCAGGCAGCCGGAGATGCAGCGGCGGTGGCGGCTAGGCGGCCGAGAGGCAGGCCTGGTGGATGCTCTGGGCCCAGGTGTTGAGCAGGGCCGTGACCGAGTGCTTGTCAGGGAGCTGCAGCAGCCGTGAAGTCATGCACCGGTGCACCGACTGCAGGAAGGGGTTGGCGTCTGCAGCAGAGCGGCGGGCCATGAGCGCTGTGCTCTCTGCCAGGACCCTGGCCCGCCCCACCCAGCCCGGGGACCGGGGGTGCCAGCTCCCGCGTGCCAGTGGAGAGCTGGAACAAAATGGTCTGGAGCCTCAGGGACGGCCTCGGGGCCCTTGTCCTGGTCCTCTACATGCCAGCTCTGAGCCTTGGGGGGACTGTCTCCCATCACCGAGGCTCCCTCTGGGCCTGTCACCCAGATGGGTCCCCATGAGCCCAAGCTCCCATGTGTGCCCCCAGGTCAGCCTTGAAGAGGCCCACAGGAGCCGCTGGGCCTGCTCACCCCTCATCCCCAGAACACGGCTGCCCCGGAGCTGCAGGGACACCATGGGGTCAAAGACACTTCTCTTTCCATGTGACTGAGGGGCAACCTGCTCCTGCCCACCAAGGAGGAAGGGGAGGAGGGGGGCCTCAGCAGGGCGGGGGCATGTGGAGGAAAGCCTGGTGGCCCGTCCTCTCAGTCACCCACCGTATTGCCACTGCCGGTCGATCCACAGCGGGCTCTGGGCAGGGTAGTCAGCAGGCACGCTGAGCTCCAGCGGTGGCACGCTGGGGAGGTCCTTGTCATCTGCAACACACAAGGCTGCACCTGTGACCCGGTTTGCCCCTCCTCATAGCCCTGCTCCCCAACAGCACCCTCCAGGCCCCAGAGGTTCTGGTGAGGCTGCTGCAGAGCCGAGGCCCCTGAATCCCAGGCTTCCCGGTCTCCCCAGGGCCTCAGGTGAGCAGAGTCGCAGCTGGACAGGAGAGAGGGGGCTTCCCTGCACATGGGGGAGAGGTGAGAGTGTGCAGGCTCAAGGCCCAGCCCCCAGTGTGAGTCCTGGGCCAGGAGCGTGTGGGGACCAAGGAGGACAGCAGGCAGGCTCCGGAGAGGGCCCGGGGCTGGGGGATGAGCAGGTGGTCCTGGGCAGTGGCAGAGCCTGGGGCTGCCAGTCAGGGTTCGTTCTTGATCCAGCCCCACCGCCGGCACTCACCCAGCTTGCATATCAGGTGGACGGTGCCGTTGTTACTGCAGTGAGAAGGGTCCAAGTTCACCAGGAACTTGGGGTCTAGCCGGGCCACCTCCCCCTGGAGCACATTGGGGATGCTCTGCCGTTCGTCCTCTTCAAACCTACGCTTCCGGGTGCACACCACCGGGGCCCTGGGGGAGGCAGCCGTGTTGACCACCCTGGCCAGGCCATGGCCCAGGACCCGCCGCCCGCCGAGCCCTGGGCGGTACGCACGTGATGGGGGGGCCGTGTATGGCCGTCATGGCAGGCACGAACGTGCGGTACAAGGAATGGTTGAAGACAGGTGAGCGGATATTGGCCAGGACGGCGTCCAGGAGTGGCTGGCACAGGTACTGCTGCTTGGTTGGCGGCACCGGGGGCGGTGGGGGCGTGGGCTGGGACAGGACAGCAGGGTCAGCAGCCCACTCTTGGGGAGGCTTTCCAGACCCCAGGTCCTCATCCTCACTCACAGCCAGACCTCCTGGCTCCCCCACCACCTCCACCCCTGCAGACAAGGACGGCTGATCCTGGACACACTCTACTCCCCCTGGGCCTGGCCTTGGGCATGAGAACCCTCACACCTGTGGGGGAAGGAAGCACCCATGGGCCCACACCCAGAGGCTGATTTCTCCCATGCACCCCACCCACACTGCAGACCTGACCTGGAAGAGGACTCCTGGGCAGGGTCCCCAGACTGAGCGGCATGGTCCCCTGCCCACCTCTGACTGCAGGCTCCTTCTAGCTCGTGGTTCCGAGTCACTGTGGGGTGAGCCCTGACCTCCCCAGAGATGCCTGCGACCCTACCAATACCACCAGGCCACGGCACCCCACGCACCACTGCCATGTCGTTCTTGAGTTTCTCCAGGGCGATCTCACACTTCTGCAGCGTTTTCAGAGGGCACCTATAGGGGAGAAGATGTGGCTGACCCTCCACGTAGGAGGACAGGGAAGCTGGTAGCTCTCACGTTCTCATCCCAATCACTGACCGTCTGGCCTCCTCTGGATGGAGCGAGACCTGAGGCCTGGGCCACCACAACCCTCCCCAGGAACCCCAGCCAGCCCACCCGCTGTTCCCAGACCCAGAGTCTAAGGCAAGATGGCCCCGCACCCAGGAGCTGCTGGTCCTGGCTGGCAGAACAAGGTACGCATGTGATGGATCAAGGGGAAGGACAGAGGCCAGGCCCCTGCCCCTGGTCCCGATGACCCCAGTGAGGGCCTGGAGGGCCGTCCACTGCCAACAGGCCCACTCCTCAGTGCCCAGCATTCTGCCCAGATGAGCAGAACAGGGAGGACGTTCCGGAAGGGGAGCCTGGCCTGAGCCAAGGCCTGGGGAGAGGGCAGGAATCCCAAGGCCAGTCCACGCGCAGGAGGTGGCGCTGGCTGAGCTCTGGTGCTCAGCAGCCCCACGGCCAGTGGGCAAGAGAAAGGACATGAGTGCGTGTCCTCTGCCTTCCAAGTGCTTCTCAGACGCCGTCCCAGTTCCCTCCCACAGCCAGCGCGTGCGAGCTCAGCTGCCCCTTTTGCAGACGGGGTAACTAAGAAACAGTCACTTGCCCAAGGCCACCAGCATGTCAGGGGCAGGGCTGCAGGTCAGACTGAAGCCCGTCAAGGCCAGCAGCCCAGTAAGGCAGGGCTGTGAGGGCCACAGGGTAGGCCAGCCAAGCAGCCGGGGACCCTCTGTGAGGTGTGGGTGCAGCACCATCCTCCCCCCATGGGCCTGGGGGCAAAGCTCACCGCTTGGAGGGGTCTGTCAGGATGTCCAGAAGGCTCTTCATCTTACTCAGGTCCTTTTTTCTGTCTGGGGCAGAAGGAGGCACTCAGACAAGGGCCTGGACGTCTGCGGGCCCTGCCCCCGGCCCGCCCGCCCGGCCCCCACCTTCGTTCTTGTCGATCTTGTTGATCATACGGCGCAGGGGCTCGATGTACTTGGACAGCTGCTTCAGCTTGTCCAGGTACTGCTGCTCCTCGGCCTGGCTTGAGCCCGCGGGGCTCATGACGGAGCTGGGGTTCACTGCGGGACATGGCCCAGTGAGCACGGCCCCAGCCCACGAAGGGCCGTCAGCCCCTCACCTCGCAGGGCCCCAGACTGTGCCCGCCTCAGGTCCGACTTACCAGGCGTGTTCAAAGGTCCTGGGGAGGGGACGCTGAAGTTCTGCGGGGTGCGCGCCGTCACCGGACTCTGGGAGGGCTGTGGCGAAGGGCTGGGCAGGAAGCTGCTGGGGGACGGGGCAGGGCCGGAGCTGTGCAGAGCAAAAGGGAGCACGGCCATGAGCCTGGGTCTGCAAGCCAAGTGGGGAGGGGCACGGGCCGGGCCTACCTGACGTTGGAGTTGGGCTGTGAGCTGGGCGGGCCAGGCTGCGGGGACGGCTGGGGGGGAGGGGGCATCGACTGCGGGGTCTGCACCTGCTGGCCCGGCGACGGTGACGACAGCATGGTGAGGCCGCTCTGGCTGACCTGGAGGGGGAGGGGCTCAGCCTGCTCACCCGCCCCACGCCCCCCGCACCACCGCTCCCCACTCACGAGCCCCTTCTCTCTCGCAGCCTCGCCACACACCCTGGTCTTCCTCTGATGCTCCACCTCTCAAATACAAACACGGGCACACGCTCCTACCCATGGGTGCCCACGCAAGCACACAGTGACCAAGACGCTGGCAGAAGGGCCGGGCTGGGTGGCCCTCTGCTCCTGGCGGGGGCTTCTGGGCTGGGACGGGACACCCCCAGGTCCCTGCCTCCTGAGTGTGGGAGCCTGTGGGCACGGGAGGCCAGTGAGGGCTGCGCTCTGTGACAGGCAGGACCGTCCCGCAAACCTCCACAAGACCCCTCAGGCCACAGGCAGCCCCAGCTCTGACAGCACCAAGGTCAAGCCCAGCTGCAGGGCAGTGGGGACGCCGCCATCTTGTTCTGTGTCCCACCTGTGCCTGCCTGACGGGAGCAAAGCCTCCCCTTGTCACCCCTGCCAGCACACTTGGCCTGGGGTTCTGCGGTCTGGCAGCCGAGCAGCCCCTGTGGGACCAGCAGACCCCACTGGGAGAGGGGAGAGGGGAGCGGCTTGGCGTCATGCTCCCTTCTCTGCATGGCAGGCTCACCCTGCTCCCTGCAGTCCTCGTCAGGGCGGACACAGCGGGGTCCCCACCCTGCTCTCATCACTAGGACAATGCCATATTCGTCCGAGAATGTGGAGGGAGGAAATCACACACCCAGGACTAAGATCGATGGTGTGTGGAAATAACTACTTTCCACCCGAGAGGCACGAGATGCCAGTTCTGGCAGTGCGGACGGCTCGGGGAGACAGCTGCCCGCCAGCCCTGTGCCCAGCGGCCCTGGAATGAGCCCTGCAGAGCAGCCTTGCCCAGAGACTGCAGACAGTGCACAAAGGCCCGGCCGCTCGCCACATGGGGACCACCCCAAAGGCCCTGCCAGCTTCACTCAGAGCTTCCCCCACACCCCAGCAACCTCCTGTGCACTGAGCATCACCCCCAGAGCCTGCTTCCTGGAGCCCAGCTCACACCCCACCCTCCATTCCCAGCCTGTCCAATTCTGCAGACTGACTCTAGCCTGCCCCCCTCACTCTGCACACTGAGGCTGGACATGGCACTGGAGCAGGGCCTGCGTGTGTTCACAATGTGAACATGAAACTAAATGAAAACCACCCAGCCAGGTTCCGAAAGGAGCCAGGCTGATCCATGGGAAACAAAACATCTACTCCAGGAGGATGAGCTGATCTGTGAGGCTAGGGCGGTGCTGACGTCCACGCAGTCCGCTGGGGCAGGGCTCCAAGGCAGAAGAAAGGTCTGTGGGGAGACCCCTGGCATCACAGGCATGTCTCACACTCACCAACGGGTCGCATGCAGCAGGCACTGCAAGCCAGGGATGACCCAGACAGCAGCAGATGCCAACATGACCCCGGCAATGGCTGTGGGTGCGAGGCAGCCCTCATGCAGAGCTGGGAGTGGACAGTCCTGCAGCCACACCAACAAAAGAACTTCCAGGGTGTGGGCCAGGAAGCCGTTCTCCTGTTGTCTGTCGAAACTCAAGCACTGCCTGAAGAGCCCACCACCCACTCCACCAGATGCTAAGTGGGACGTCAGTGGGTGGAGCACGCGCTGTGCTGGGCTCCCCTGCCTGCACCCGGGGTGAGGCTGATAGCACCCAAAGGCCATGGCTGGCGGGCGCCACCCTGCACTTGGGGGTGCCCAGCTGTAAGCCCCGTGGCAGCTCAACAGTGCTCCTTCCAGAGCAAGAGAGGCCCAGAAGCAGTCAGGTGGTGTGAAAGAGGCGCTATTTCTTCCTGGGAGAAAAAAAGTCATCAGGAATGAAAAGCTTGACTCTGATCCCTGCAGACTTGTTTTCTGGTCACAGAGCTCCTGAGGTGGAAAGCTGGTTTTCTCTTGACCACAGATCCTAACGAGACACACCAGACGTCTACAGTATTGGACGAGCCAGGCCACGACTCCTCCTCCCAACACACACCCGCCCAGGGAGGCCCCGAGCGCCCCCGCTGGCTGCGGCCATGGTGGAGGGCCCAGTGGGAGGGGAGGGGGCGCGGGGTGTGCTCAGCCCATTCCACACACTGTTCCACACACATCAGGGAAGGGGGTCTGTAATGTGAGAATGACAGCTAAGCTTCCAAATGCTGGAAGAATAGGAAGCAGGAAGACCAAAGCACAGGGGCTGCTGGGAAATGCAGACACATCCTGTCCTGGTTTTCACCTGCTGTCACGGGGTGTGGCTCTCCCGCTGAGTCCTAGTCCAGCCCCCTGCTGGACAGGGATGTGACGGAGACATCTCTCTCATCTACACGAGTTCATGTCAGAGCCAGGCATACAGAACAGGGTTCACTGATTTTCCTGAAACACCCAAATCCCAAACTCTAGCCCGGGCTGTGAGCCCCGCCACCCATCAGGCCCCAGCACCACCAAGCGCACAATGAGGCCCCCCTCCTCTGCTCTGAGAGGGCAGACTTGAGAGACCAGGCCTGGGGGCCGCCACCTGGGCCCCCATCCCAGCACCTCTTTCACACACCGCAACACTGGACCCCGCGTTCTGAGGTCAAATGCGTGGGCCCCGCACAGCAGTTCTAGTCTGTGTGTCGACCTCCTGGTAGGTGACCAGCTGGTACGATCGAGAGCCTCAAAGTGCCCCCATGAGTCACTCTGGGAAATGTTAGCAAACAGTCTAGGGCCTGCCATGAACCACTGCTAACAGCAGAAAACCAGAAGTAACCTCAGGATCCGAGAACAAGACAATAATTAAGGACAGCAGAATACGTTCATAAGAGGAACAGCACACAGCCACGGAAGGCACCGTTGACCAAGGGACTCTAATTACAGGACAACCTTTTACTTCTGTTGTAACGTGAAAAAGAAAGAAGCCACACACAAAATCCTAGAGAACCGGAAAGAAAAGAAGCCAAGCAGGCTCTCCCGCTTGAAATGCTTCCCTTGCTTATACTCCCCTCAACCTCCCACCTTCTACAGCCACCACCTGTTTTCCAGTTTTGGGGTCAGAATATCTGTAGCCTTGTCTTGTCCACTGTTGCCACCGAGGTTGCAAAAAAAGGCTGTGAATCCAGAGATTCTCCCTCAGGGGTCTCCTCGCACCCTGGGGACCCCACTGCTGCTAGAACCACACAGTAAGGCAGCCAACCGGCCCCCAGGGACCTGCACGAGCACCCCACATATACCTGCGCCAGACTTGGGAACCCACAGTACGGCCCTGCAGGCAGGGTGAGGCCTCGCTTCCACTCTGCCCAAGGCTGGCCTCTCACTCAGGAGGGGGTGGGCACCCCTCCCATAAACCCTGAAGGTGCATCCTCAGAAAACCAAACCTGCTTGCAGGTATGAGTGGTGGCGCCTCCTCCCCACCCAGCTACCCGAGTCCCCACCTGGGGAGAAGAGCCCACGCCTGCCTGAGCCCTGCTGGCTGTCAGCCCTCCGTGCTCCATGAAGGGACAGAAGGTTACAAATCAAGGTTACCCACGAGGTGATCAAGCCCACGGCCAAGCCCCACGCAGGCTGGACTGGGACCTCCAGCAGAAGCAAAGGCATGTGACTACCAGGAAGGGAAGCACAGCCCAGGGGTTGGCATGCGGAATGGAGCGCATCCCCCGCGGCCACTGCAGGAGAGCGATGGGCGCCCAGGAAGCTGCAGGGAGTCCGCCTACCCAAGCAAGAAGCCTACGAACCAGCAGGTGGGGCCTGGACCATTGGAAGACGGCAACTCTTCGGCTGCTCGCTTCCCAAACACCAAGAACTGGGGTGAAAAGGGAAGTTCTGCTTCAGGACGGAAGCTGCCAGGTCAGAGGGCCAAGCCTCCCACTCTCCTACCAGACCTGAGAGGCAGCAAGGGCAGCGGCTTCCGCCGGCTGGGCGGTCACTCCATGCCACTGCCGCCGTCCCAACTCTGACCACACTCCGCACAGGACACCGAGAGCAGAGAGCCCCAGGAGGCCTGGGGACGAGGCTGGGACACACAGGGTGGTGGCAGAGGAGGACGCCAACATCGTCATACAAGGCCTCCAGCCCTGTCCCAGCTACAGACATGATGTCCGTGGTGTGTTGCACATAAGACCACACGTGGGCAAGCTGGTGATGTGGTGCAGTGACCACAGAGCTACCTCCAAACGCCACAGGTCCCCCCAATGGTGTGTTTCCCACGGACTCCAGCCATGCGGCAGGGACAAGGAAGGACCATTTCTGAGCCTCCACCAATGCTAAGGGAACACACAGTGCTTACCACACGGCCCGGTGCCCCAGACAAGGAGCTCAACGGACTCGGGGAGTGAGCAGGGCAGGAGCCGGCAGGGACACTCGGCATGGCAGCCTAGCGACGCACAGCACCGGGGTGGCCGGGTTGCCCCTAGGGTCTCATGTCAAGCAGCACATTGGCTCTGTCTAAAGCCAACGCTCTTCTGAGCCAGACTATCAGTGTTGCCACTGCTGGGTGGAGACAGGAGGAACCAAGGCCGGGGACTGGACATAGGTGAGGGGGGCGTCTATGGAGAAGTCATGAGGCCCAGCCTCCCACCCCAGACACCAAGGAGGCTGTGGCCTCTACTAGGCAAGGCCGGGTATCCTCCATCCCATCGACATCTGATTTGCAGAGTGTGGGCATGGTGGACCTGGGCCACATGTGTCACACAGGGGTGAGCCCTGCAAATCAGCAGGGCAAGGGGCCACGGTACAAGTCTGTGCTGACCACCAGAGCCAGATGCCACCGTCCTCGTGCTCTTCCCAGTTTCTAGAGAGCTACTATCCCTCCAGCCCCATGCTCAGGGATGAGGCAAGAAGAGATCGTGATGCTCTCACCAATGCCCTTTTGGAGCAGAAGGGAAGAGGGAAGATGTGGGGCATCACAGGAGGTGGGAACAGCCTGAGCCCTGTGAAGCCAGGGGCCCAGACACGGCCGAGCGGGGCTGCCACCCAAGGTCCCCAGGGACAGGCCCTGATCCAACCAGGACCCTCGCCATAGCGCGGGGGACATGCACTGGCCGGCGCCTCCAGAGCCTCAGCTCTGGGCCCTCACCTGGACTCCGGGACCCACTATCTGGGAGGCCTGAGCCGTCGGCACTGCTGTCTGCGGTGGCACCTGGGGCTGCACCTGCGGCACCTGGGGCTGCACCTGCGGCTGCTGCACCACCATCGGAGCCCGGACCTGAGGAGGAAGGGAGCAGCAATCTGGAGCCACCAGGGCAGAAGGTAGAGCACCTCCACGTCCGTCTGTGGGAGCCAGAGTCTCTAAGCTCTCCTCGAGAAGGGGGATGGGCTTGCCGCCACTTCCCTGGCTGATGTCCCGCTACTGGCTGTCCCTCATCCCACGGCTCATCAAAAGTGTCCATGCCAGCCTGGCTCTGAGTCAGCACAGCTGAGCCCTGTCTCTCCTGGTGAGACGCCTGCCCCGATGGGACACCACCACCAGCTACCGCGGCAAGCAGAGCAGGCTGATGGTCTACGAGAACCCCACTCTGAGCCCTGACTCCTCAAAGGAAACCAGGGCCAGCTGGCTCCCAGGTGACAGGTGTGACCCTCCTCAAGACCCTCCCCAGACCTCCAGCCTGCACCTGTGGGGCTTCCTATTCAGCCACTACTCGATTCAGGTGTGGCCCGTGTCCCCACTTCACCCAATGAACAGCAAATAGAAAAGGCCACAAAAACCAAGAAAGTGAGTTGAAAAAACATTTAAATGGCCCCTTGACACAGCTACCCCCAACTCAGTACAATATTTTGTCTTTCATGTAAATGTCACTGACTGGTTCTGCTTTTACACAGATGCATAAGACTGAATATAACAGTATTTTACATCAATACCCCCCTCAAAAATACAGTCATGATCTCTGCTCAGAACAGAACTGGTGGTCAGCAGACCACCGTGGACGCCCAGGGGAGGTGGCACACACCCCCTCCCCAACAGTGAGAAGACGGGTGTCGCCGTCCATCTAATCATCCACAATCTTACAATGCCTGTGGCTACCACCGAATCAGCCATGCTGCTCGGAAGACAAGGTGCCACCAGGGAGCAGGGGCACCGCACACTGGATGCAGCAGCTGGCAGAATGCACGCACCCTTGCTGATCTGGATGTGCGGGCCGGCAGGGGCCAGGGCCACCTGCGTCTCGGTGCTGGAAGAAGAGGACCCGCCATCTACAGCCAGGTCACCCCAGAGACCGCCAACAGCACAGGAGACGCCATGAGAAGAGCCCCGGCTGTGCGAGCCCTGGGTACTCACGAGTTTCAGCTGTGGCTGGGCGTACAGCATCTGTCCAGGGAGGGCCGGAGCCTGCGACACCAAAGGCTGCGTCTGTGACTGAGGTGGGAGCTGCGATGGCTGGTTCTGGGCCACCGGCGGCTGGGGCTGCGGTGGTGGCTGGTGGTGCTGTGGGTGGTGCAGCTGCTGCAGCTGCTGGGGCAGGGCCTGTGAGGGGGGAGGCTGTGGCTGCTGCATTGGGGGCTGCTGTATTGGCGGCTGGGCCTGCAAAGCCTGCTGCTGCTGCTGCTGTTGCTGTTGCTGTTGCTGCAGCTGCAGCTGTGCCATCCGTTGGAGTTGCTGCTGCTGCTGCTGCTGCATCTGGAGTGGAACAAGCAGTACCCATCACCTCTCCGGCCTTGGAATCCTGCGCTGGGAAGTCTGCCCAGGCTGCTCTCCCGGGAGGCAGAGGGACACCGAGGGCACCAAGCGTGCACCTGTGCCCTGGCCACCAGACGCTGGCCCATCTCTAGGCCTGAGAGGACAAAGGAAGGGTCCAGGGAAGGGTCTGGAGGGCTTGGTAAGGAGTCACATATAGGCGCAGCACCAGAGAAGCCAGGCAAGGTTCAGCTGACCGCACATCTCCAAAGCCTCTCCAAGGATGCTTGTTTGGTCCCTAGAGTGGTCACAGGACCAGCCTCAGGGTGAGGAGGAAAAGCGGGGCTGAAGATTCACTGTCAGCCCTGGGAGAGGGGCCTCCAAGATCCTGGAGAGGCCTCGGGAAAAGGAGGCATAAGCCAAGGCCTGGAGCAGGTGGGAAAGAGCAGGGGGCCCTTCAGGGCTTCCCTCCCTCAACCCAGAACAGGCCTGACAAAAGACGCTTAACCCGTCAGGGCGTTGACTGCAGAGCATGCGCGTGAGAAAAGGTTTTCTTGTAAGCAGGGCTCCTAATGTGACATGGCCATCCCTGTGGGACACTAGGCAGGGCTCGATTAGTGCAGCGTCCAGACACCGAATACTCAGGGACAGGTCAGGAGGCCTGCGTGTGCTCAGAGGACGCACGCCCATGGGGCGGTCCAGGCCGTGCTGAGTGGAGGGTAGCCTCACTCTGGCCTGGGCAGACTCTCACATGAGCTGCCTGCACCAGGAGCCACCTGATCCATCCCCCGGCACACAGTAGGCCCACTCCTTCCTGTCCCAGGCTTGTGGGCCCTGGAGAAGGCCAGGGGCCAGAACGATGGCGCCTAGTACCTGCTGCTGGTTCTGATGATGCAACTTGATCAGATGCTGCTGCTGCTGCTGCTGCTGCTGCTGGAGCTGCTGCTGCTGCACCACGGCCTGAAACTGCTGCTGCATGGCGCTCTGCTGCACCTGGAACTGCTGCTGCTGCTGCTGCTGCAGCGCCGCCTGCTGCTGTGCCTGGAACTGCTGCTGCTGCTGCTGCAGCGCCACCTGCTGGAGCTGCAGCTGGGCTGGGGACAGACGGGTCGGGGAACTCGCACTGGGTGCAGCGGGGAAGGCGCCACCCCCGCCAGCGCGGGAGGGACAGGGGTGACGATGACAGGACAGAACTTACTATAGAGTGAATCACGGTAGTAATGAGCAGGAAAGAACAGGCCAGTCAAGAGGCCTGGGACCCAGCAACTAGTGATCTGCTTCCCGTCTCAATGGAACCACCTGCTCTGGACACTTCGTATCAACAGAATCTCACAACTGGGATCTTTTGTGACTGGCTCCTTCCCCTCAGCATCGCGTTTACAAGGGTCACCCACACTGTGGCATGGATCAGTATTCCCTTTCTTTTTGTTGCCAAATAATACTCCACTATATGGATTTCCCACATTTTGTGTTGTCCATCAGCTGATGGACATCTGGGTTGTTTCCACTTTTTGGTAGTTATAAATAATGCTGATACAAACAATCATTCAGGGACTTCCCTGGTGGTCCAGTGGTTAAGACTCCATGCTTCCACTGCAGGGGGCATGGGTTTGATCCAGGCTCAGGGAAATAAGATGCCACAGGCCGCGCAGCGTGGCCAAAAAATTAAAAACAAATAAATAAAAATAAACAATCATTCACAAGATTTTCAGTGATCCGGTCTCTTTTCAAGTGATGAAAATGTTTTAAAATTGATGCCGTGAGTGCACTGACCACCCCTGCACAGTATACTTCCAGTGGGTGAATATGGGTACATGAACTATATTTCAATAAAGATGAAAAGGAGGAACACAGAGACACTTTGTACACTTTGCTCAGTTTTCCCCAATGGTAGCACTTTGTATAACACCATAACAGTCAGAATGTGTGCCCATTTGCCTGAGTGTGTAGTTTAAATTCTATACAGTTTTCTCACCTGGCAAGATTCAGTCACCATGGAGGTCAAGACCTGGCACAGTTCCAACACCACAGGAGCCCTTGTGGTGCCACACCTCAGTAGCTACTAAGGTGACCTCCATTCCTAATGACTCTGCCATTTTTAAACCACACAGAAGGACTGGCTCTCTCCTTCAGCACAATTTTTGAAGAGTGTCAGGGTGGGGAGTACATCCACGCAGGACCCATTGTGAGCACATTTCCCACCCACAGGCTTAGATGAAGCTGCTCACTAACATCCTTCAACTCCTCTCTAAATTCATTATTTTTGTCTGGTTAACTATCAGTAACTGGGAGGGGAAATTGCCCAACACAACTTTTATTTTCAAGTCTTTTTGCATCTTCTATTTCAGGTGTGTTTCCTGTAAGGATTAAAGAGCTGTACCTTCTCCTTACGTTTCCATTCAGTCTCAGCAGGAAAGCCTATCCCTTCACATTTACTGCAATTACTTACAGTTTTCAACTTATTTGTATCTGTCTTTTCCCTTCTAAGTTTCTCTTCCTCTTTTTTTTTTTTTTTTTGAGCTTTACTGAGGTATAATGGACATTTTTTTTCTCCTCTTCTGAATTCTATTTTGTTGGAGGATTGGGTTGATTTTTGTTCGTTTGGATTTTTGTCGTTTCTGTCTCATTCCATTTTTTTCTATGGATTTGGAATGTACAACTATTTCTATTGTTTTAGCAATGACTTTTACAATTTTATCATGCATATTTAATTTAACAAAGTATAAAGTTTATCCACATTTAAACCTCTTTCCCAAATATGAGGACCTTAGAATCCTCTCTAAATATTTTTTAAAGTAGGTTTTACATGCACACGATACACCTGATATCCTTGATATTCGCCCTTCCTGACTCCATTTGGTTTGGTCCCTGTTTATCTTCTTATGCCCACACAGCAGACTTATATTAAGAGGCAGGATAGAATAAAGGCCAGGGGTACAGCTTCGGACCCAGACACCTGGACTCAAATCCCAACTCTGTCACTGCTCTGTGCGCCTCAGTTTCCTCAGCTATACTACATACCCCTACGTTGGACTCAGAATTAAATAATCTATTACAGACCCAAAACAGTGCTCGGAACGTGTGGAGGGTAGCTCTAAGGATTATTTTACAGAGGTAATTTTTGTTTACAGCAAGGATTCCCAGCCTTGCCCCTCCTGACACTTTGGGCCAGACAACGCCGTGCTGTGGGGGCTGCCCTGTACACGGGAGATGCTCAGCAGCATCTCTGGCCTCTGCCCACTGGAGGCCGGCAGCATCCCCACCACCACCCAGCTGTGACAGCCAAACTGTCTCCACATACTGCCAAACACCCACCAGGGTGCAAAATTGCTGAGAATCACTAGCTTAGATTTGTGCGTGTTTATGCCCTTATATGGAAAATGTTCCTTCTCCTATTTACACCTGGCATCTTGGGAAAGGATGATCTGAGAGGTAAGAGGAAATGGTAAGGGGAAAAAAAAGTATGCCCTTAAAAACCTTTTAGTGAAAAAAAAAACAAAAAACAAAAAAACCTTTTAGTGAAGGTCTCCTCGGCTTTGTTGGCAGCTCTGTGCTCAGGGCTCTAACGACCTCTACTGTCTTCTTGACTCCATCACAGAGTCTGCTGAGTCTGCTTGTCGCTCCTTGACAGAAATGGCTGTTTCTGAGATAGTCTTCTGGCCTTTGGTGTCCTGCTGTTTCACAACAGGTTGGGGCATGGATGCCTTATTTAACCTGTGTGGTCCACTGGGTTTTCATCGGCCATCGTCTCCTCACACCCTCTGTGCTTCCATCTGCACTTAGATGCCCGTCAGACTTCCTGATTTCATCCTCCACGTTTCTCACCCTCCTGTTCCTGAGGCCTCTTCTCTAGGCTACATTCTAGGTAATGTCTTCAAATGTAGCTTCTAGTTCACAAACTCTTTCTTCAGCTGTATCTAATCTGTTTATTCATTCACACTTTCCTCTTTCAATGACTTTACTTCTCATCTCTATAAGTTCTACTTGGTTACTTTTCAAATCTGTTTGGTCACTCCTGATACAGTATCACAGTGCTCCTTCATTTGGAAGTCCAACCTTTATTTTTTTAAGCACCCCAAGGCCATATCTAACAATGGCTATGTCACGGGGCGTCTCCACATCTGGTGATTGTTTCTGCTCCTCCTTGAGGTGTGTCTGCTTCCTTCCATGCCTGCTGATTTTGTGTGCTCAATGACTGACCCTGATCTGCAATTCCCACAGGCCTAAACTGGGAGCACTCTCCTCCAATCCGCCCCGGGCTCTGGCGGAGCTGGGGGATGCCAAGGGCCCTGGCACAAATCCTGGACGGAGGGATCCCAGGATTGCTTTCCCCCACCTTGCAGCGTGCCAAGGCATAGCAGGGCAAAGAGCTGCCCCTACCTTCTGCCAGCCCAACAATCCAAAACACAGTCTACACAGAAGGTGAGAGGGCTCCTCAGCAACAGCCAGAAATACAGCTTATTTTTAAAGTAGGTTCTACATGCACATGATATAAAATTCATCAAGGAAACAAAAAAGTATAGAGTTTAAAAGTATCCTGTACCTCAGCCCCAGCCTTATCCACAGTCAGCAGTGTGTGTTTCCTGTGACTAACCCAGGTCACCTGGAGACGCACAGCAGGCTCTGGGCTGCCCTTTGAGAGTCCTCTGACCCAGGACCTACACTCTGGGGGCGTGGAACTAAGGGCTGAAGCAGCCTTCATCACACAGTGGTGTTTGGAGGTGTCAGAAAAGGGTAGCAAGTACCCATCAGCACTACACTTATTTCAGGTAGACCAGGCCACCAGAGGTCACAGGCAGGGAGGGAGGGTCTCTGTAGAGGTAGCAGCAGGACATGAGAGTAGAGACCACTTCAACTTCCCCTAGTGCCACACAGAAGACCAAGCCCCTCGGAAGCTGAAGACAGGATGTAGGCCGAGGTCGGACTAGGGAGGGTGAAGACAGCCCACCAAAGCTTCGCTGCTGAACTGACAGTCTCAGGAGTCAGATTGCAAGACATTCTAAACTCATACAGCTTAAAACTATTTTTTATTATAAAATCTAAGTCTGTGATAAAAAGAAATTCAACCAGCACACCGAAGTATAACGTGAAAAGGAGCCAGAGCATCCTTCTGAAAGCCGCCCTGCCTGTGTGTGTGTGTGTGTGTGTGTGAGTGTGTGTGTGTGTGTGTGTGTGTGTGTGTGAGAGAGAGAGAGAGAGAGAGAGAGAGAGAGAGAGAGAGAGAGAGAGAGAGAGAGAGAGAGAGAGAGAGGGAGGGAGGGAGGGAGGGAGGGAGGGAGGGACAGGTGCGCTGACAAGAGGGGACCCAGGAGCTCGAGATGAAGAACCAACCACTGAGCCAAGCGTCAGACGGCCAGACGTCAGTAAGGATGAGAAATGAAGCTCTGGGAGGAAGGGGGTGTCTGGGGGCAGAAGGTGTCAGTGCAGGAGCGGGTGGGAATGAGGATGCATGTGGCCTCTGAGAAGGGCAAGGCAACTCGGACACAGGGAACCCAACAAAGAACAGGGTGCTCGAACCCGCGGCTGCCCTCGTCACAGGGTTCCTGAGAGGGACACGAGACAGAATACATGGGAACACCACAACATGTACACAAGCATTCACAGCAGCTTTAGTTTAACAGCCCAAACTGAAACAACCCATATGTCCTTCAAGGGTGAGTGGATAAGTGAACTGTGCGTGGCCCAGCCACTCCAGGGAACATTACTCAGCAGCGAACAGGAAGGAATTACCAACACCACCTGGAGGCTCCCAAGGGCATTATGCCGAGTGAAAAAAAGCCAGTCTCAACAAGTCAAATATTGCATGATTCTATTTATGTAACATTCGCAAAATGACACAATTACCAAGGCGGAGAACAGATCAGCAGTTGCCGGGCTTTGGGTTGGAGGGAGGGTGTGATTATTAGGAGGCACCAGGACAGCCTGTTGGTGGTGACGGGTCCACGTGCTGACTCCATTCCACACATGATAAGACCTCACAGAACCACACACATGCACGCGAATGCGCAAGAGGGCATGCAAAGACTGGTCACATGTGAATAAAGTCTGCCTGAGTTGACAGCACTGTCGTGGTTTTGGTGATGTACTAGGATGTTTTCGTTGGGGAAGCTGGGGGAAGGGCACATGGGAACTCTGTGCTATTCTGCAACTTCCTGTGACTCTTCAACTATTTCAAAAATAAAAAGTTACATAAGGGGAAAAAAGTACTGAAGCACTTAGCAGTACTAGATAAAAGTCTACAAGCATAAATGTCCATCAAGAGGGTCCTGGGGGACTTCCCTGGTGACGCAGTGGTTATGAATCCGCCTGCCAATGCAGGGGACACGGGTTTGAGCCCCGGTCTGGGAAGATCCCACATGCCGCGGAGCAACTAGGCCTGTGCACCACAACTACTGAGCATGTGCTCTAGGGCCCGCGAGCCACAACCGCCGAGCCCGCGCGCCTAGAGCCCGTGCTCCGCAACAAGAGAAGCCACCGCAGTGAGAAGCCCGCACACCGCAACAAAGAGTAGCCCCCGCTCGTCACAACTAGAGAAAGCCTGTGCACAGCAACGAAGACCCAACACAGCCAAAAATAAATAAATTAAATAAATAAATTTTTTAAAAAAGAGGGTCCTGGGACAGAGGCAGCTGGCGCTGCAACCCTGCTCCTGGCCCGAGCAGTTGCGCGGAGGGTCAGGCACCTCCTTCGGTAGGGGAATCAGGATGCGAGCCACAGCCCGGGCGGCCTGGGGCCAGGGCAACCCTGGAAGGGACAGACAGGGCTTCGCGGCTGAGGACACCCTGAGACGGAGCTGTTTCTATCTCGACTACAAAGCACAGCCCCTTGGATGGAGTCCCAGGCCACCCCATCCTCCTCCAAGTCCTCCCTCAGCCTGGGCAAGAGGGCCTTGGTGTCCCTCGCCCTCTGGGAGGCAGAGCAGGCTGAAGCTTCCCCAGCTCCTCTCGCCCCCTCACCACCCCGACCCCTGGCTGGGAAGAGAACGCGCCACCTGTGGAGAGCGCGGCAGGTTCTCTGAGAAGCGTGGTACTCACTCTGCGGAGCGGCCGTGGACACGACGGCCATGCCATGGGGGGGCCATCCCCGAGGTGCCGGGAGGTGGCTGCCCCGAGAGTGGCATCGGCTGCCCCATGGCCCCCAGGCCGCCCATCCCGCCCAGGGGCTGGCCGGGGCCCCGAGCAGGTAGGCCAATGCCGGCTGCTCCCGCGGCGGGCCCACCAGTCAGGCTCTGCAGCGCGTTCATAGGGTCTGCGGGGCACAGGGTGCAGCGTCTCAGGGCAGTGTCCGCCAAACCGGGCCAGGCTCCGTGGGCCATGAGGCCTTCCTGGGCACACGCCTCCTCCCACCTCCAGGCTCGACATCCTCAGTGTCCCAAATGGTGAGCGGCCGGAGTCCCGGGAGCCCCCCAAGTCCCGGGAGCCCCCCAAGTCCCGGCCCAGCTGCCTGCCACACCCCAGGGGCTGGGACACCTCCTGGGCAGGGAGCACAGCCCACACCCTAGCCTAGCCTATGCCAGGTCCTGACAGACTCTAAGGGACGAGCAAGCCCTCGGTGGCAGGCGGCGGCCCCACCCATCCTGGCTATAGGCCCCTCCTGCTGGGTGAGACACAGCTGGGAATCCAGAGAAAACAAGGGTCAAGGGCTCTTCACAGTAAGCCAAGCCTGGGGCCAGAGAAGAGGGGGCAGGGGCAGATCTCCCAGGGGGGCCAGAGAAGAGGGGGCAGGGGCAGATCCCCCAGGGAGGTTACAAGTCCCCTTGTGCACCAGAAGCCCATCTCTGCTAAGTCTGGGCAGGACCCCACTGAGTAGCAGTTCTCGGGAAAGACCCCTGAGAACAAGGGTGTGTGGGAGGGGTCCGCAGATGCTCGCCAGCTGAGTGAGCAATGCCAGGGCCAGGGGCAGGAGCCAGAGGCTCTTGTTGTAACAGCAAACAGCCACCTGCAGGCAGGTGTGGCTTGGCCGGCTCACCCTGCCACAGAACCGGGTGAACAGACACGTTCTCCTGGCCAAGCACTCTTGATACCCACCTCCCCAACCCCCCGGCCCTGGCTGGCCAACAATCGCTGCACAAGCCAAGAGACCCCAGGCAGGTGCAGCCAGCTCGGCCAAGGCAAGCCTGGGCATGCGGCATGTGCCACCGACAGTAAGACAAACAGCCCGCCAGGGTGGCTCCCCGCCTGGCAGTCGGAGTTTAGTTGGCCACTGGGATCTGCTAAACCCCTGCACTGGCAGCTCACTCAGAGAGACCTAGGCTAAATCAACAGGGTTCCCATGTGATAAAACCTTGAAATTAAAAAATAAAAAAGAATAATAATTCTTAACTTACAAAGAAACTTTGTAACTTAAGAAAGTGAATTCATAGTTATTCTCTAAATACTACTACAGATTATTATACTGAATATAGCATTATACCATACTAGTTCTCTCCCAGAGAGCTCAAAATTTTAGATAATATTCAATAATCGTGTGAGTTTTCATCATCTTTTTTGCGGGAGGAATGGGATGGGGTGGTATCGTCCGACTCCATGGTCACCAGGAGGAGGGTGCCTGGTGGGCCGGGAGCTGGCAGTTCTCAGGAACCCGAGGTCGTCTCTCTGGGAACTTCCTCCTCCAGTAACAGCTTAACCCCAGGCACACGCAGCACCCACCATCCCACTGCTGCTACCCCGCAGCCAAGGTTGGGAAAAACCTTAATTCCAAAAGGAGAAACTCTTACCACTGACAGAAGCTTGTGATTTCTTGTTATCTATATATAAAGAAAAAAAAAAAAGAAGAAGAAACCAAAGTAAACAAAGTTTTTATGTAACCATATATTTCCACGCTAAGTCAGTGCTAAAGGCATTCGCCCAGAGGACATGTGTGAATACATGTATGTGTCCCACCCCCGGCAGCGTTGACACACAAGGAGGCCTGGAGCAAGAGAGTGCAGAACCACCCCGCGGTCAACCTGGGCCCTGGAGAACAGCCCCCAGGTGGAGGCTGGTGCTGGGTCTCCTCTAGTTCCTTCCTTCCCAGGCCGGGGCTCTTAGCACAGGCCCCGAGCCACAAACAAGAGCGCTTCAGGGATCTACGGTGGGCCCACAACACCTCCATTTTCAGCCCACTCTGGTGAGGGAGGCAGCATCCCCATTTTCTGGATGAGGAAACTGAGTCTGTCCAAGGCTGGTTAGAAGCCGGATCCAGCCAGCCCCAGGATAGGCGGGGAACTGCCACAACAGTTCCACCCTCTGCCGGGGGTGAGGCAGCTGTGGACGCCCCCGCCAAAGGGCTGTGTGCACTAGCCGTGCCAGGGCCAGCTCCCAGATGGGCCAGCGAGCCTGAAAGGCCGAGCCCTTGCCAGTACAGATGGGGTCGTGGCCGGGCTGCTCATGCCCCAGGCTTCTAGTGGCGGCTCCTCTTGTTCCAAACACCATGGGACCTTCCCAAACACAGCAAAGAAAGTGAAATCAAGTGAGGTTCATCTTGCTGGCCAGTCTGGTAAAAAGTTAGTGTGGAAAGAAGCAATGGCCCTGCAAGGACTCTGGGGTCCCCAATGTCTCCCTCTGAGATGAGTGACGCTGATGCCACAGCTGTCTCGACAGCCACAGGGAGCAGCCGCCCCATGGACAGGCTGAGTGGGAGGAACCTGCCTCCTGTGGTCACACCACTGCAGGCCGGCAGGAGGCGCCGTGGCTGTAACCCCCCAGAGCAGCCCTGAGCGGCCCTGACCGGGAGGAAAGGAACTGGGATGCTGTGGGGCTGGGCCCTCACCAGGGCAGGGAGTGCAGGGTGGCGCGGAGAAAGCTGGCCCCAGAAGCTTCCAGCCTGACGGGAACACAGTTAGGTCCAGCCTCCATGGGTCAAAAAAACCAGGGATCAGGGAAGGAAGTGTCTATTCCAGGGTGGACTCTGCTTATTCAGGAACTGCCTAGAGATCAAAGCAGCAGTCCTTCAAAAGCGAGATTAAGCAGACAAGCAAAAAGAGCAGTCCAGCCCAGACCACTTGGACACTAACATCTCCATTAGGCCACAATCAGCACGTTTCAGGCTGAGGCTCTGGGAGGATGGGAAACAAATGCGAAGCCATGAAGAACTTCCCGGAAAGCAGGCGCTGTCCACAGACATCCTGCCTCAGGCACTGGGGCCAAGACTGGCTGGCCTCTCGTGGCGACCACAACCACCCAGAGATGTGACGTTTTACTTACGGATGTCTCGAAAATGGATAATGAGCCTGGCCACGAGAGAAAGGTATTCATCCTAAAAGTAAAAACAGGAAGCAGTTTAATCCCAGACGCAGAAGTGAGGCCGAGTGACGCCCCTTCCCACCCTGGCCCTGCTGCGCTCCTCCTGAAGGCAGGGATGGCAGCCATCCCCGTCTGTCTGTCCCTGTCTGTCTGTCCTCGTCCGGCTTGGCTCTACCTCCTCTGGAATCCATCCCCCCGGGAAAGGCCGGCAGAGCTCGGCTACCGCAGAACAACAAAAGGCACAAAGAAACAGAAAACCAAGAAGGTACCAAGACACTAGGAGACGCTGCTCCCCTGCCCTGCTGTAAACCCTGGCGAGGGCCACAGGGGGCTCAGGCACCCGTCTTTCTGCAAAGGGGCCGGCCCAGGGTCACAGGGCATCTCAGAAGTAGACACGGGAGGGCCGCTTTTGTCTTTGCTCCATTTGTACCAAAGTACTTTCGCTTTTCACACCGGCCTGTTGCTTTTCCACTGCTGACGTCATATTTGCATGCAAATCCGGCTGGGCGCCCCGGCTGTGCTTTCCGCAGCTCCCGCTGATCTGAATTCACTGCACAGCCCAGGGAGAGGGCACAGCGCCGCTCAAGGAAGCGGTGAAGCCCAGGTGAAGGCCACTGCCCAGGGCCCTCTTGGTTCTCGCTGCGTTTCTGGAACCTCCCAGCAGGGCCTGCCTTCCACCATTTGTCCTCTTTGTAACCAAGGACACTCACTCCGGGGGTTCTGGGGAAACCACTACTGTGAGTTTGTCTTGGGGTCAACGAAGGGATGTTCGTAACTAAAATCTTATTTCAGAGAAGCTGGACCATCTTTCTGGCAAGGCAGGCAGAAAGGGCAGAGCTTTCACCCCGCCTGCTCACTTGACCCCCGCCTAAGTCACCATGACACTGAGTCCACTCAACAGCAGCCAGAGGAGACGACTCCCGCAGCCCAGGACCCACCGCAGGGGACAGCCCGTGAGCCTGGGACAGACAGTGAACCTGCCGTCACGAGAACACCTCCAAGGGAAACACATGAAGGGGGCCTCAGATGAATGTTAACAACATAAGCACACTTTCTAACCTCCATCAACCCTCATTGATCTCAAACTTCACCCACCACTGTTTTCTCAGCCAGGGAATCAGCAGAGGAAAACGTGGGGGAAAGGCCCAGGGAGGCCACGGGGCAGGCACCGAAGGACAGGACACATGGGAAATGTGTTCAACACTCCCCCTCCCAATGCCCCCCACAAATTCCTGGGAGGAAAAGGATCCCGTAGATCACCTGACCAGGCTGGTCCTCGAAGGACAACAGGGTGGTGAGTGGGGCGCAAGGAAAGCGGGGGCTAAAGGAAGCTCTGAAATGAGGTGGCCAAGGACGGGGAGCTTGCCAGGTCAAGAGCTGACGTCTCAGTAAGGCCTTGGCCATCTTTTGGGTCGGAGAAATCTTAAAAGAATTTGTTGAGCTTCTTCTACTTCCATAAAAGGTGAAGCAAGCGGAAGCAGGTTTAAAAAGCAACCAAATCGTTAAAAAGTCCACAAACAACAAATGCTGGAGAGTTTGGAGAAAAGGGAACCCTCCAACACTGTTGGTGAGAATGTAAACTGATGCAGCCACTATGGCAAACAGTATGGAGGTTCCTCAAAAAACTAAAGATAGAATTACCATATGATCCTGCAATCCCACTCCTGGGCATATATCCGGAGTAAACTCTAATTCAAAAAGATATGTGCACCCCTATGTTCATATCAGCACTGTTTACAATAGCCAAGACATGGAAGCACCTAAATGTCCACTGACAGATGAATGGATAAAGAGGATGTAGTACATATATATACAATGGAATATTACTCAGTCATAAAAAAGAATGAAATAATGCCATTTGCAGCAACGTGGATGGACCCAGAGATTGTTATAGTAAGCGAAGTAAGTCAGACAAATACCATATGGTATTACTTATATGTGGAATCTAAAATATGATAAATGAACTTATCTATGAAACAGAAACAGACTCATGGACATAGAGAACAGAGTTGTGGTTGCCGGGGGTGGGGGGTGGGGGGTGCTAGGGGAGGGATGGACCGGGAGTTTGGGGTTAGCAGATGCAAACTATTATATATAGAATGGATAAACAACAAGGTATAGCACAGGGAACTATATTCAATATCCTGTGATAAACCATAATAGAAAATATACATATGTATAACTGAATCACTTTGCCATACAGGATAAAACACAACATTGTAAATCAACTGTACTTCAGTTATAAAAAAAACAAAACAAAACAAAGCCAGCAACCAGATATTTTACTCTGACACAAGATACAGTAAATGGGGCTCAGGAGCATGTCCCCAAAGCCCTTGGCACGGAACCAGGACCGAGTGCTCGGAGCCAGGTGGGCACAAGGCACCCATGGTCTGCACCCACTGAGGCTGCCCACAGCCCGGTGCAGCACAGGCTCTGGGGACCAGACCAGCATGAGGAGGCCTGAAGGGGACAGAGTGGGGCAGCAACCACCTGACAGGAGAAGCAGGCACAGGGAGTGGTCAGTCACACTACCACCAAGGGGCGCTCCTGTGGGTAAATACATCACCCAGCACATCAAGGGTAGAGTGCTTCAGGCCTGCTGATCTGATCCCCCTCTGACTCCCCAGGGTGGCTGCCTTACTCTATGTCTAGACTGGCTTCCCTGGGCGTGAGAGTTCCCAGCCTCCATGCAGACAGAGAGGTTATGACCCCTCTTCTGCTCCAAGGCACCCCCGCTCCAGGACAGTTCCAGAAATGGGCCGAGGAGCGTGTACCTCCCTTATCTTCACTCCATCTTTATCATCTCCCCCTCCTGACAGCAAAATACAAGCATCCAGGCTGGGTACAGCCAGAGCACAGCAGTGACAGCTCACACGCCACACTGACTCCGGGCCAGGCACAGCTCTGAATGCTTTACAGATAATTAACACACTCAATTCTTCCAACTGCCCAGTGAGGCAGGTACTACTAGCGGGCTGGTTTGCAGGTGAGAAGACAGAAATGTGGGAAAAAAGCTTCCTGCAGTTTATACACTTTGTCTAACCTGTACAAGTCTTGCATGAGGGCCTGACAGCAAAGGTGGAGGACGAATCCCCTCACGGATGTGGAGGGAGCAGTAGGAAGGACACACATGCTCCAGGTAAGATGCCACAGGCCACACACTAGATGCTACACTGTTATACCTTTTGTATAAAACTCGGGGAATCTGAACATGTATATTTGCTTTATATCTGCAAAAAGAAATGTTGCAGATCAACAATCAAATCCCCAGAGGTATCAGGAAGTGGCCCGGAAATGAAACTTCCCACCTTGTTATACATCTTTCACATTGCAAGTATATAATCTTTTACCAAATTGAAGACAAAACCAAATCAAAAGAAAAAAGTACAGGGACTTCCCTGGTGGTGGAGTGGTTAAGAATCCGCCTGCCAATGCAGGGGACACGGGTTCGAGCCCTGGTCTGGGAAGATCCCACATGCCGTGGAGCAACTAAGCCCGTGCGCCACAACTACTGAGCCTGTACTCTAGAGCCCGCGAGCCGCAACTACTGAAGTCTGCATGCCTAGAGCCCATGCTCCGCAATGAGAAGTCACTGCAATGAGAAGCCGGCGCGCCGCAACGAAGAGTAGCCCCTGCTCACCACAACTAGAGAAAGTCGGCGTGCAGCAACAAAAACCCAACGCAGCCAAAAATTAAAAAAAAAAAAAAAAAAAAAAAAAAAATACAATTCCTAAAATGCAAAAGCAACCAAACATATAAGCTGATATCAAGTTGGTGTCAGAATCATAGGGAAAAGAGTTCTTCTGATTGATCATTTTAAAAAACAAAAAGCAAACAAAACAAAAAAACCATATGTCCTTAGGGGAAGGGGTACATTTTAAGTACACACAGAGCTGTAAAGAAATCTTAAACTTCATTCCACATTTTGTTATTTGCTACTAATATTAGTGCTAATATTGGTCTGTTTATTCTGAAAGTATTTTAGAGTAATTATGCCAATGACATTAGAAGCCAAGATATTCACAAAAGAGAACAGATACACGTTTAAAATAAAAGTAAAACCCTGGGGACTTCCCTGGTGGCGCAGTGGTTAAGAATCCGCCTGCCAATGCAGGGGACACAGGTTCGAGCCCTGGTCCGGGAAGATCCCACATGCTGCGGAGCAACTAAGCCCGTGCGCCACAACTACTGAGCCTGCACTCTAGAGCCCGTGAGCCACAACTACTGAGCCTGCGTGTCACAACTACTGAAGCCTGCGCGCCTAGAGCCCGGGCTCCGCAACAAGAGAAGCCACCGCAATGAGAAGCCCGCACACCGCAATGAAGAGTAGCCCCCGCTCGCCACAACTAGAGAAAGCCCATGCGCAGCAACAAAGACCCAACGCAGCCAAAAATAAATAAATAAATAATAAATAAATTTTAAAAAAAAAGTAAAACCCTGTAATTGGAAATATCAATGTGAAATTATTGATATTTGAGGTTGTTGTTTCAAAAACATATGACTCCTTAGCTGTTCACAAAAAAGCGCAGAAGCCGTGAGCAGCCCCATGCCCACACTGCAAGCCCCAAGTACCATTTCACCCTCGAAAAGGAACCAGGGCTCCTTAGAGCAACAGCTGATTCTGGGCCAAGATGCAAGCAAGAACAGAATGCTGGGAAAAAGGTGAATGTTAAAAGTGTTTCTGGTGAGGGCTCAGGGGAAAGAGGAATGTGTGATTGGAAACAAGAGCACAGAGAACCCCTGTCATACAGTGTCCGGAAGTCTAGCTGAATCGTACCCTAGTTGAGAGGAAGGCAGACCTTGTAAGCAATGAACCTGGATATTTGGCTGAGTAGACTTCCAAACAAAGTGTGGAAGGTCTGGCCTGCTTTCCTCTTTTTTTAAAAAAAATTATTTATTTATTTATTTATTTATTTATGGCTGTGTTGGGTCTTCGTTGCTGCGCATGGGCTTTCTCTAGTTGTGGCGAGCGGGGGCTACTCTTTGTTGCAGTGCGCAGGCTTCTCATTGCAGTGGCTTCTCTTTGTTGCACAGCATGGGCCCTAGAGCGCGCGGGCTTCAGTAGCTGTGGCACGCGGGCTCAGTAGTTGTGGCTCACGGGCTCTAGAGTGCAGGCTCAGTAGTTGTGGCGCACGGGCTTAGTTGCTCCGCGGCATGTGGGATCTTCCCGGACCAGGGCTCGAACCCATGTCCCCTGCTTTGGCAGGCGGATTCTTAACCACTGCGCCACCAGGGAAGTCCTGGCCTGCTTTCTTCTTGCTGCTTACAGTGAAATTGAGAGGAAAGAAAGAAACTGAGGGAAGAACCGTTAAGCATAAAGGAACCTGGACTTGGTTTCGGAAATTCCCAGGCTATTCAGATTACAAAGAAACACTAAAATTAGGAGATTCACTGTAGGAATGTGTGCTCTGGAGAGAAGGCTGAGGGTGTGGTTGCACAGACTATGCTAGTGCCAAAGAGATCAGGCATGTGATGAATCATCTCAGTCGTCTCACAGACACCAGGAATAGGGATGAAATTACAGCGATGAAACATCTGTGGGGAAACCTCCTGTCTAATGGCATGAATATGTCACATATTCACGGTTTAGAGCGTCATACCAGCAGAAACACTGCCAGTTTGGATTAAAAGGGAGAGACTGGATGAAATTTTAAAAGGGCGTCAGACTCCCAATCCCAAAGTCAACAGGCAGGAAACAGGCTGGTAAAACTACTGGCTGCAAACATGACCACCGGGGAGAGCCTTGGGCTAAGAGGCCAAAGCCATGAGCCCAGAGACTGTAGCCTCCAAGTCTGTGGGAATTTGTCCAGCAGCTACAGGAAACTAATACACTGCCTCTATAGATTGGCCTATTCTGGGCATTTTATACAAATGCATCATACAATACATGCTCCCTTGTGACTATTTCACTACACTTATCGTGATGTTTTCAAGGTTCATCCATGTTGTACCATGTATCAGTACTTCATTCCATTATACGGCCAGGTAACAGTCCATTATACAGACACACCACATTTTCTTTATCCACTCATCAGCTGATAAACATTTGGGTGTTTCCACTTTCTGGCTATTATGAGTGATGCTATGAGTATTTCTGCACAAGTTCTGTGCATATATGGTAACTCTGTTTAATTTCTGAGGAATTACCACACTGTTTTCCACAGTGGCTGCTCCACTACACATTCCTTCCAGCAACATATGAGGTGCCAATTTCTCACCAATACTTATCATCTTTTTTTATTATAGCCATCATGAGTGTGACGGTGTATCTCACTGTGGTTTGGATTCGCCTTTCCCTAAGGACTAGTGATACTGAGCATCCTTTCATGTGCTTCTTGGCCATTTGTACTGGGTTGGCCAAAATAGTTCCTTTGGTTTTTAAGTAAAAATAAAGACACATTTTTTACTTTCACCAAGAACTTTATTGAACAATGTATTCACCACTTTGTTCCACTACCTTCTGCCATTTTTCAGGCAACTTCATAATTCCATCTTCTCAAAACTTTTTACTTTTTTAAAAAATTTTTTGGCTGCATTGGGTCTTCGTTGCTGCACGCAGGCTTTCTCTAGTTGCGGCAAGCAGGGGCTACTCTTTGTTGAGCGGGCTTCTCACTGCGGTGGCTCCTCTTGTTGCGGAGCACAGGCTCGAGGTGCGTGGGCCTCAGTAGTTGCGGCAGGTGGGCTCAGTAGTTGTGGCATGCAGGCTCAGTAGTTGTGGCACATGTGCTTAGTTGCTCTGCGGCATGTGGGATCTTCCCAGACCAGAGATCGAACCCACGTCCCCTGCATTGGCAGGAGGATTCTTAACCACCACCAGGGAAGTCCCTCAAAACTTTTTATTTTTTTGAGCAAAGAACTGTTCTAGGTGTCTTTTACAGTCTTCCAGGGAATTGAAATTTTTTCCATTAAGAGAATTTTATAAAGACTGAAATAAATGTAAATCCAAAGGTGCAAATGTCTGGTGAATACGGTGGATGAATCAGAACTTCCCAGCCAAGGTGTAACAGTTTTAGCCTGGTCATCAAAGAAACATGCAGTCTGGCGTTATCCTGATGGAAGATTATGCGTTTTCTGTTGACTAATTCTGGACACTTTTCATTGAATGCTGCTTTCAGTTGGTCTAATTGGGAGCAGTACTGGTTGGAATTAATCGTTTGGTTTTCCAGAAGTAGCTCATAATAGAGAACTCCCTTCCAATCCCACCATATACACAACATCACCTTCTTTGGATGAAGACCGGCCTTTGGTGTGGTTGGTGGTGGCTCATTTCGCTTGCCCCACTGATCTCTTCCATTCTACATTATTGTACAGTATCCACTTTTCATCCCGTCGCAATTTGTTTTAAAAACAAAACGTTTTCGCTACATTTAAATAGAGAATCACATGTGGAAATATGGTCAAGAAGGTTTTTTTTGCTTAACTTATGTGGAACCGAAACATCAAAGCGATTAACATAACCAAGCTGATGCAAATGATTTTCAACGCTTGATTTGGATATTTTGAGTATGTCAGCTATCTCCTGCATGGTATAACATTGATTGTTCTCAATTAATGTCTCAGTTTGATCGCTATCAACTTCAACTGGTCTACCCGACCGTGGAGCATCGTCCAGTGGGAAATCTCCAGCATGAAACTTCGCAAACCACTTTTGACACGTTTGATCAGTCACAGCACCTTCTCCATACATTGCACAAATCTTTTTTTGCATTTCAGTTGCATTTTTACCTTTCTTGAATAAAGCATAATAAAACAATTTTAAAATGTTGTTTTTCTTCCATCTTCAATATTAAAATGGCTACACAAAAATTCTCCAATTTTGTAAAGTTCTTTTTAAATGCACACTGATATGACAGCTGTCACAATACAATCTAACAAGATTGTTTTGAATGAAGTTAAAGACAACTAAGCGTTACTAGACCCATCTTACGGAAAAAAAAACGAACGAACTTTTTTAGCCAACCCAATATATCTTCTCTGGAGAAATGTCTATTCAAGTTCTTTGCCCATTTTTGAATTAGGTGGTTTGGTTTCTTTTGTTGTTGTTGTTGAGTTGCAGTTCTTTATATACTCAGATACCAGTCCCTCATCAGATATCATCAGATATTTGATTTTCAAATATCTTCTCCCATTCCATAGGTTGTCTTTTTTTTTTTTTTTGATGTATTTATTTTATTTATTTTTGGCTGCATTGGGTCTTCGTTGCTGCTTGTGGGCTTTCTCTAGTTGCAGCGAGCAGGGGCCACTCTTCGTCGCGGTGTGTGGGCTTCTCATTGAGGTGGCCTCGCTTGTTGCGGAGCATGGGCTCTAGACGTGCGGGCTTCAGTTGTTGTGGCACATAGGCTTAGTTGCTCCGCGGCATGTGGGATCCTCCCGGACCAGGGCTCGAACCCATGTCCCCTGCATTGGCAGGCGGATTCTTAACCACTGCGCCACCAGGGAAGCCCCATAGGTTGTCTTTTCACTCTCTTGATGGTATCCTTTGATGCACAATACTGTTTAATTTCGATGAAGTCAAATTAATCTATGTTTTCGTTTGTTGCCTGTGCTTTTGGTGTCACATGTAAGAAACCATTGCCTAATCTGAGGTCACAAAGATTCATGCCTATGTTTTCTTCTAAAAATTTTACAGTTTTAGGACTTCCCTGGTAGCGCAGTGGTTAAGAATCCGCCTGCAAATGCAGGGGACACAGCTTGAAACCCTGGTCCGGGAAGATCCCACATGCCGTGGAGCAACTAAGCTGGTGCGCCACAACTACTGAGCCTGAGCTCT